>NC_092716.1:167925816-168240649 GCF_047496885.1 Scyliorhinus torazame | reverse complement strand
TAGAAGAAGGTGAATTTTCAATCAGCTTTAAACAAGCTTCTACTTGTAGGCACTTGCAGCTGGAGCTTGTTAATTAGTTAATTGGATTAGGCCAGTTTTCAGAGGCTAGATTCACAGTAGAAAAGTGATCCCCTACAGTGCAGACTTTGTTTGCACTGAGTGCTGAATTTGGTGCATTTTGAGTGCGATAGTAAGAGTTTGGTGACCGAGGGAGTGCTGAATTTGGTGCATTTGAGTGCTATAGTAAGAGTTTGGTGACCGAGGGAATTAGGTGAGGAGGGAGGAAGGTGCTCCTTTCATTTTGTTTCTGACATTTCTGCAAAGAGTGAGAAGAGAGCCAGGAGTTTACAGAAAGTGTAGCTGACTGGGAGCAGAGTCGGAGGGCGGAGATCTAGTTAGTCCACAGGGCGGAGATCTAGTTAGTCCACAGGGCAGCTATATTCTGTCAGGTAAGAGGGGATGGAGGCTAGGCCAGTTGCATGCTCCTCCTGTAGGATGTGGGTGGTGAGGGATACCACCGGTGTCCCCGCTGACGAGACCTGCGGGAAGTGCACCCAACTTCAGCTCCTCAAAGACCGTGTTAGGGAACTGGAGCTGAAGATGGATGAACTTCGGATCATCCGGGAGGCAGAGGGGGTTATAGAGAAGAGTTACAGGGAGGTAACCACACCCAAGGTACAGGACAAGAATAGCTGGGTTACAGTCAGGGGAAAACAAACAAACAGGCAGACAGTGCAGGGATCCCTCGTGGCCGTTCCCCTTCAAAACAAGTATACCGTTTTGGATGCTGATGACCTACCGGGGGAAGGCCCTAGCGGCCAGGTCTCTGGCACTGAGTCTGGCTCTGGGGCTCAGAAGGGAAGGGGGGAGAATAGAAAAGCAATAGTTGTAGGAGATTCAATGGCTAGGGGAATAGATAGGAGATTCTGTGGTCGCGAGCGAGACTCCCGGAAGGTATGGTGCCTCCCGGGTGCCAGGGCCAGGGATGTCTCGGATCGTGTCTTCAGGATCCTTAAGGGGGAGGGGGAGCAGCCAGAAGTCGTGGTGCACATTGGTACCAACGACATAGGTAGGAAAAGGGGTATGGAGGTAATAAACAAGTTTAGGGAGTTAGGCTGGAAGTTAAAAGCCAGGACAGACAGAGTTGTCATCTCTGGTTTGTTGCCGGTGCCACGTGATAGCGAGGCTAGGAATAGGGAGAGAGTGCAGTTGAACACGTGGCTGCAGGAATGGTGTAGGAGGGAGGGCTTCAGGTATTTGGATAATTGGAGCGCATTCTGGGGAAGGTGGGACCTGTACAAGCAGGACGAGTTGCATCTGAACCAGAGGGGCACCAATATCCAGGGAGGGAGGTTTTCTAGTACTCTTCGGGAGGGTTTCAACTAATTTGGCAGGGGAATGGGAACCGGATTTGTAATCCAGCAACTAAGGTAGCCGATATTCAGGACGCCAAAGCGTGTAATGAGGCAGTGGGGAAGGGAACACTGACAAAAGAGAGTACTTGCAGGAAACGGAGATGGGTTGAAGTGTGTATACTTCAACGCAAGAAGCATCAGGAATAAGGTGGGTGAACTTAAGGCATGGATCGGTACTTGGGACTACGATGTGGTGGCCATCACGGAAACTTGGATAGACGAGGGGCAGAAATGGTTGTTGGAGGTCCCTGGTTATAGATGTTTCAATAAGATTAGGGAGGGTGGTAAAAGAGGTGGGGGGGGGCATTATTAATTAGAGATAGTATAACAGCTGCAGAAAGGCAGTTCGAGGAGTTTCACCCTAATGAGGTAGTATGGGTTGAAGTCAGAAATAGGAAAGGAGCAGTCGCCTTGTTAGGAGTTTTCTATAGGCCCCCCAATAGCAGCAGAGATGTGGAGGAACAGATTGGGAAAAAGATTTTGGAAAGGTGCAGAAGTCACAGGGTAGTAGTCATGGGCGACTTTAACTTCCCAAACATTGAGTGGAAACTCTTTAGATCAAATAGTTTGGATGGGGTGGTGTTTGTGCAGTGTGTCCTGGAAGCTTTTCTAACACAGTATGTAGATTGTCCGACCAGAGGTGGGGCAATATTGGATTTAGTACTTGGTAATGAACCAGGGCAAGTGATAGATTTGTTAGTGGGGGAGCATTTTGGAGATAGTGACCACAATTCTGTGACTTTCGCTTTAGTAATGGAGAAGCATAGGTGCGTGCAACAGGGCAAGGTTTACAATTGGGGGAAGGATAAATACGATGTTGTCAGACAAAAATTGAAGTGCATAAGTTGGGAACATAGGCTGTCAGGGAAGGACACAAGTGAAATGTGGAACTTGTTCAAGGAACAGGTGCTACGTGTCCTTGATATGTATGTCCCTGTCAGGCAGGGAAGAGATAGTCGAGTGAGGGAACCATGGTTGACAAGAGAGGTTGAATGTCTTGTTAAGAGGAAAAAGGAGACTTATGTAAGGCTGAGGAAGCAAGGTTCAGACAGGGCATTGTAGGGATACAAGATAGCCAGGAGGGAACTGAAGAAAGGGATTAGGAGAGCTAAGAGAGTGCATGAACAATCTTTGGCGGGTAGGATCAAGGAAAACCCCAAGGCCTTTTACATATATGTGAGAAATATGAGAATGACTAGAGCGAGGGTAGGTCCGATCAAGGACAGTAGCGGGAGATTGTGTATTGAGTCTGAAGAGATAGGAGAGGTCTTGAACGAGTGCTTTTCTTCTGTATTTACAAATGAGAGGGGCGATATTGTTGGAGAGGACAGTGTGAAACAGATTGGTAAGCTCGAGGAAATACTTGTTAGGAAGGAAGATGTGTTGGGCATTTTGAAAAACTTGAGGATAGACAAGTCCCCCGGGCCTGACGGGATATATCCAAGGATTCTATGGGAATCAAGAAATGAAATTGCAGAGCCGTTGGCAATGATCGTTTCGTCCTCACTGTCAACAGGGGTGGTACCAGGGGATTGGAGAGTGGCGAATGTCGTGCCCCTGTTCAAAAAAGGGACTAGGGATAACCCTGGGATTTACAGGCCAGTTAGTCTTACTTCGGTGGTAGGCAAAGTAATGGAAAGGGTACTGAAGGATAGGATTTCTGAGCATCTGGAAAGACACTGCTTGATTAGGGATAGTCAGCACGGATTTGTGAGGGGTAGGTCTTGCCTTACAAGTCTGATTGAATTCTTTGAGGAGGTGACCAAGCATGTGGATGAAGGTAAAGCAGTGGATGTAGTGTACATGGATTTTAGTAAGGCATTTGATAAGGTTCCCCATGGTAGGCTTATGCAGAAAGTAAGGAGGCATGGGATAGTGGGAAATTTGGCCAGTTGGATAACATACTGGCTAACCGATAGAAGTCAGAGAGTGGTGGTGGATGGCAAATATTCAGCCTGGATCCCAGTTACCAGTGGCGTACCGCAGGGATCAGTTCTGGGTCCTCTGCTGTTTGTGATTTTCATTAATGACTTGGATGAGGGAGTTGAAGGGTGGGTCAGTAAATTTGCAGACGATACAAAGATTGGTGGAGTTGTGGATAGTAAGGAGGGCTGTTGTCGGCTGCAAAGAGACATAGATAGGATGCAGAGCTGGGCTGAGAAGTGGCAGATGGAGTTTAACTCTGAAAAGTGTGAGGTTGTCCATTTTGGAAGGACAAATATGAATGCGGAATACAGGGTTAACGGTAGAGTTCTTGGCAATGTGGAGGAGCAGAGAGATCTTGGGGTCTATGTTCATAGATCTTTGAAAGTTGCCACTCAAGTGGATAGAGCTGTGAAGAAGGCCTATGGTGTGCTCGCGTTCATTAACAGAGGGATTGAATTTAAGAGCCGTGAGGTGATGATGCAGCTGTACAAAACTTTGGTAAGGCCACATTTGGAGTACTGTGTACAGTTCTGGTCGCCTCATTTTAGGAAGGATGTGGAAGCTTTGGAAAAGGTGCAAAGAAGATTTACCAGGATGTTGCCTGGAATGGAGAATAGGTCTTACGAGGAAAGGTTGAGGGTGCTAGGCCTTTTCTCATTAGAACGGAGAAGGATGAGGGGCGACTTGATAGAGGTTTATAAGATGATCAGGGGAATAGATAGAGTAGACAGTCAGAGACTTTTTCCCCGGGTGGAACAAACCATTACAAGGGGACATAAATTTAAGGTGAAAGGTGGAAGATATTGGAGGGATATCAGAGGTAGGTTCTTTACCCAGAGAGTAGTGGGGGCATGGAATGCACTGCCTGTGGAAGTAGTTGAGTCGGAAACATTAGGGACCTTCAAGCAGCTATTGGATAGGTATATGGATTACGGTAAAATGATATAGTGTAGATTTATTTGTTCTTAAGGGCAGCACGGTAGCATTGTGGATAGCACAATTGCTTCACAGCTCCAGGGTCCCAGGTTCGATTCCGGCTTGGGTCACTGTCTGTGCGGAGTCTGCACGTCCTCCCCGTGTCTGCGTGGGTTTCCTCCGGGTGCTCCGGTTTCCTCCCACAGTCCAAAGATGTGCAGGTTAGGTGAATTGGCCAATGATAAATTGCCCTTAATGTCCAAAATTGCCCTTGGTGTTGGGTGGAGGTGTTGAGTTTGGGTAGGGTGCTCTTTCCAAGAGCCGGTGCAGACTCAATGGGCCGAATGGCCTCCTTCTGCACTGTAAATTCAATGATAATCTATGATTAATCTAGGACAAAGGTTCGGCACAACATTGTGGGCCGAAGGGCCTGTTCTGTGCTTTATTTTCTATGTTCTATGTTCTATGAAATCAGTGGACTTGTAACGATGAGGAACTGAAATAAATTAGTATCAATAAAGAATTGGTACTTGAAAATTTTATTAGATTGAAGGTTGTTTAATCCCCTGACCTGATAAGCAACATCCCAGAGTGTTGAAGGACGTAGCTATAGAGATAGTTATCTTTCAAATTCTATGGATTCTGGAAAGGTTCCTGCAGACTGGAAAGTAGCAAATGTAACCCCACTATTTGAGAAGGGAGAAAACAGAGATCTATGGACCTGGTAGTTTGACATCAGTAGCAGGGAAAATGTTGGACGTTATTAAAAGGAATATGATGACTGGACAGATTCTACCATCAGAGCGATTTTACCAACAGAGGCAGACGCGATGGGTGAATTGCAGGAGAGGCCCAAATAGGGCCTCACGCCAGGCATGAAACCTTGTGCGATATACCCAAATCGCGGCGGCCAGCATGATCTGGATCATGCCCTCGCCATTAGGCGCATTTAAACATGTGCATCCGGCTTAATGCCGTATTCTCTTGATGCCCAGAGGTCACTGGCCATACCGGCAAAGCCTCAACTGGGTGCCGATTAGTACTGGTCTCCACCAGCGGAGACCAGTTACGATGGCCACTCAGGGATTTCAGAGGCCTTTTGAGCTCACTAGGTGGTCGAGGACAGGGTAGGGTGTCCGGATGCTAGGTTGGCATTGTCAAGGGTCGGGGCCTGAGGGACGCCATGCCCATGAAAGGGGAGATGAGGGAGGTATGTAGAGTGGGGGCGGGGGGGTGTGTGTGTGAGGGGGGTAATGGAGGGACCTCATAAACATTGGAGTGGGTCCTGAAAGAGGGAGCCTGAAAGGTGGGATGGGGAGCCTGAAAAGGGGGGAGGGGGGGGGGGCTCAGTTTCAAATTGCACCCATTCCAGGGTGTCTCACTTGGGGGCGGTCATGAACATGCCTGCAGTGGAGGAGGGGGGGGTGAGTATTGCCCGTGGGTGGGGTGTTTGGGGGATCCTCATGCTCACTTAGAGATCAGGGCACCCTTTCAAAATGGCGCCCCAATCTCTGAGGAACCAGTCTCGTCAGCGAATTCAGTTCCCTACTGCTCACAAAATTTCTAACTGTGGGCTCGACTGGGGGGAAACTTCCCCCCAAAATTATCAAGTGTAGGTGAATACCGGTCTAGATCTCACCCAAAAAGCCAGCAAGAGACACCCTGCCAAACCCGTCCAAAATGACACTTGGAAATCTTTTGGTTGAATCGCGCCCATAGATAACAATATGCTTGGGCAGAATCAACATTGGTTTGTGAAAGGGAAATCATGTTTGACAAACTTGTTGCCATTTTTGTGGATGATACAGGAGAACCAGAGGATGTTGTGTATTTAGGTTTTCATACCGTTTTTGATAAGGTCCCACCCAGGAGGTTAGTAAACAAAATTAGAGCACAGGATTGGGATGATATACTGGCTTGTATTGAGCTTTGATTAACAGATAAAAAACTGAGTGTAGGAATAAACAGGTCATTCTCAGGGTGGCAGGCTGTTACTAATGGGGTGCTACAAGTGTCAGTGCTGGGGCCACAGCTTTCACAATCTATATAAATGATTTGGATGTGGGTACTAAAGGTAATATTTCCAAATTTGCGGATGACACAAATCTATATGGGACGTAAGTTGTGGAGAGAATACAAGGAGACTTCAAGGGGACTTAGACAAGCTAAGTGAATGGACAAGAAACATGATAGATTGGATATAATGTGAAGAAGTGTGAAATCCTCTTTGGTAGAAAAACAGAAAGGCAGAGTATTACTTAAACGGTGAGAGATTGGGAAGTGTTCATGTCTAAAGAAATCTGAGTATCCTTGTTCAGGAGTTATGAAAAGCTATCATGCAGATGCAGCAAGCAATTAGGGGGGCAAATGGTATGTTGGCCTTCACTGCAAGAGGATTTGAGTACAAGAGTAAAGATGTTTTGCTGTAATTGTATAGAGCTCACGCCTGGAATATTGTGTACAGTTTGGGTCTCCATATCTACGAAACAATATATTTGCTGTAGAGGGAGTGCAACAGAGGTTCACTGGAATAATACCTTGAAAGACAGGGTTGTCTTATGAGGAGAGAATGAGGAAATTGGGTGTGTATTCTCTAGAGTTTCAAGGATGAGAGTTGATCTCATTGAAACATACCAAGTTCTTACAAGGTGTGACAGGGTAGATGTAGATAGGCTGGTGAGTGGACAACCAGGAGACACAGTTTGAGAATAAGGGTGCAGCATTTAAGACTGTGATAAGGAGGAATTTCTTTACTCAGAGCATGGTCAATCTTTGGAATTCTCTACCACAGAGGGCTGTGGAAGCTCAATCATTGAACATGTTCATGACAGAATTTTTTTTATTTTTGGATACTAAAAACAACAAGGGATATGAGGATAGGGGGAAAGTGGGCAACTGACATTGTGGTCAGATGATCAGCCATGATCTAATTGACTGGTGGAGCATTGGTAGAAGCACAAATGCTGTCATTCTGAGAGAATGACTGGTTTGTCCATCATGGAGTGACCGCCATTGGAAACATTGCAATCCTAGTTAGCCACTGGGGCAGATTTGTTGGACTTCAAAGAGAACTTGCATTCTCCTTCAAGCAAGAGTATCCAGAACCCGAATAGAAACAGTCTGAGCCACCAAGGCTGGGCTTTCATGGCAAGAAACCAATGTCTCATAACCTCAATTTGAGCACCCACTGCAGCAAATGTTGGATGATTCCTTCCGACAATGAGACATCGGCCATCGCCACCATGGCCGGATCTGCATTTGTTCTCATGGAGTTGGTCACCATGCTGGAAAGGATGAACTCCAAGTTCTATGTTCCATTATTATCAACCTCTCCTTGCATTTCTGCCTGGACAGGTTGAACTTGTGGGTATGTTGAAAGGTAAAAGGCAAAATGCTAGGATCCTCAGAAGCAAAGTGAGGGACAGCAAGAGGTGCTTGCTTACACCATGTACAACTTGCAAATCAACAGGGAGTGTGGGATGAGGAGGAAGTGGGATGTGAGAAGGAGGATTAGACATATTGTCATCTCAGTCTTGTCTGCTCCAATAATGTTGAGCACTACCTTCTCCATTGGATTGGGGACATGCAGTTGTGTGTGTCCCTTGCTAGTTACCTGCCGCTGCCTGCAGTAATGTGCCAGCTTGTCCAGCAAGAGAGAAGGAATTATCCCAGTGTGTGTGGTGCAATCTGTTGGGTGATGTGCCTGCCATGATTGAATGGATGGTAATGTGTGTAAGCTGTGAAATGTGGGCGTGAGATTCACAGCAGTAAGAACTTTGAGAGGGTGAGATTGAAGCTATGAATTGTAAAGTATAAGTCATGGTTGATAGAGATTATTGGTTGGTGATCGAATGGGAGCAGGTGATGAATAGAGCAGTGCTTTTTAAAAACTCACTCTTACGGGATGGGGCTTCATTGGTTAGGCCAGCATTTTTTGCCCATCCCTAGTTGCCATTCGCACGGTGGTGGTGAGCTGCCTTCTTGAACCGCTGCAGTCCATGTGATGTCGGTACACCCACTGTGCTATTCGGGAGTGAGTTCCAGAATTTGACTCGGTGACAATGAAGAAACGGCGATATATTTCCAAGTCAGGGTCGTGAGTGACTTGGAGGGGAACAGCCAGGTGGTGGGGTTTCCAAACATCTGCTACTCTTCCCCTTCTAGATGATAGCGATCGTGGGTTTGGGGGGTACTCTCTAAGGAACCTTGGCGAGTTACTGCGGTGCATCTTGTAGATGGTTCACACGGCTACCACTGTTCGTTGGTGGTGGAGGGTTTGAATGGTTGTGGAAGGAGGAGCAATCAAGCAGGCTGCTTTCTCCTGGATGGCGTTGGGCCTCTTAAGTGTTGTTGGAAGTGCACTCAACCAGGCAAGTGGAGAATATTCCATTACAACCCAGACTTGTGCCTTGTAGATGGTGGACATGCTTTGGGGGGTCAGGAGGTGAGTTACTCACCATAGGATTCCTTGCCTTTGACCTGCCCTGGTATCCACAGTATTAATATGACTAGTCCAATTCAGTTTCTGATCAATGCTAACCCCCAGGATGTTGATTGTGGGAGATTCAGCGATGGTAATGCCATTGAATTTCAAGGGGCGATGGTTAGATCCTCTCTTGAAGGAGATAGTCATTGCCTGGCACTTGTGTGGCACAAATGTAACTTGCCACTTGTCCGCCCAATCCTGGATATTGTCTAGATCTCGCTGCATTTGAACATGGACTGCTTCATTTTCTGAGGAGCCGCAAATGAACATTGTGCAGTCATCTGCCAACATCTCCACTCATGATGTTATGATGGAAGGCAGGTCATTGATCAAGCAGCTGAAGATGTTTGGGCCTAGGACACTATTCTCAGGAACTCCTGCAGTGATGTCCTGGAGCTGAGATGATATTTTAAAAATAAATTTAGAGTACCCAATTAATTTTTACCAATTAAGGGGCAATTTAGTGTGGCCAATCCACCTACCCTGCACATTTTTAGGTTGTGAAACCCACGCAAACACGGGGAGAGTATGCATACTCCACATGGACAGTACCCAGAGCCGGGATCAAACCTGGGACCTCGGCGCTGTGAGACAGCAGGGCTAACCCACTGCGCCACCATGCTGCCTGGATCTGAGATGATTGACCTCCAACCACTACAATCATCTTCCTGGAGCCAGGTATGACTCCATCCAGCAGAAAGTTTTCCCCATGATTCCCATTGACTCCAGCTTTGCTGGGGCTCCTTGATGCCATATTCGGTCAAATGCTGCCTTTATGTCACTCTCACCTGACCTCTGGCTTCCAGCTCTTTTGTTCATGTTTGAACTAAGACTGTGATGAGGTCAGAAGCTGAGTGATGCTGGCGGAACACAAACTGAGCATCCGTGAGCAGGTTATTGCTCAGTAAGTGCTGCTTGATAGCATTGTTGATGACTCCTTCCATCACTTTGCTGATGATGGAGAGTAGACTGATAGGGTGGGTTGAATTTGTCCTTTTTCTTGTGTACAGAACACAACAGGGCAGTTTTCTACATTGCCGGCTAGATGCCAGTATTGTAGCTGTAATGGAACAGTTTGGTTAAAAGTGCGGCAAATTCTGGAGCACAAGACTTCAGTACTATTGCCGGTATATTGTCAGGGCCCATAAACTTTGCAATATCCAGTGCCTTCAGCTGTTTCTTGATATCATGTGGAGTGAATCATATTGGTTGAAGACTGACAGCTGTCATGCTGGGGACCTCCGGAGGAGACCGAGATGGATCATCCACTTGGCACCTCTGGCTGAAGATTATTGCGAATGCCTCAGACTTGTCTTTCGCACGTAAGTGCTGGGCTCCTCCATCATTGACGATGGGGATATTTGTGGAGCCACCTCCTCCAGTGAGTTGTTTAATTGTCCACCAGCATGCACGGCTGGATGTGTCAGGACAGCAGAGCTTAGATCTAATGCGTCGCTGTGGAATCGCTTCACTCTGTCTATCACTTACAGTTTATGCTGTTTGGAACACAAGTAGTCCTGTGTTGCAGCTTCACCAGGTGTGACCCCTCATTTTCCAGTGTGCCTGATGTTGCTTCTTGCATGCTCTCCTGCACTCTTCATTAAAGCATTGAAGCAGGGTTGATCCCTTGGCTTGGTGGTAATGTTAGAGTGGGGGATATTCTGGGCCATGAGGTTGCAGATTGTGGTAGAGTACAAATCTGCTGCTGCTGATGGCGCACAGCACCTCATGGATGCCCAGTCTTGAAGTGCTAGATCTGTTCGAAGTCTGTCCCATTTAGCAAGGTGGCAGTACCACACAACACGATGGAGGGTAGCCTCTACGTGAAGACAGGACTTTTTCTCCACAAGAACTATGCGGTGGTCAATTTTACCGATACTGTCATGAATAGATGTATCTGCAGCAGGTAGGTTGGTAAGCATGAGGTCAAGTATGTTTTTCCCTCTTGTTGGTTCCCTCACCATCTGCTGCAGTCCCAGACGAACAATTATGTCCTTTAGGACCCGGCCAGCCCGGTCTGTGGTGGTACTATAGAGCCATTCTTGGTGATGGTCATTGAAGTTCCCCACCCAGAGTATATTCTGCATCCTTGCCACCATCAATGCTTCCTCCAAATGGTGCCCAACATGAAGGAGTACTGATTCATCAGCTGATGGTGGCCGGTATGGGGTAATCAGCAGGAGGTTTCCTTGCCCATGTTTAACCTGAAGCCATGAGATTTCATGGGGTTCAGAGTCACTGTTGAGGACTCCCAGGGCAACTTCCTCCCAATTGTATACCACTGTATACCACTGTGTCTCCACCTCTGCTAGGTCTATCTTGCCGGTGAAACAGGACATACCCTGGGATAACGATAATGGTGGGGCATTGTCTGTAAGGTATGATTCTGTGAGTATGACTATGTCAGGCTTTTACTTGACTTGTCTGTGAGACAGTTCCCCCAACTTTGGCACAAGCCCCCAGATGTTAGCAAAGAGACTGCGGTTGGTCCATCAGTTATTTGGAGATGCATTCCCTGGCCTTGACCACTCATGTCAGGTCATCGAACTTCATGTGGCACTGCATTCATCTTTTCAGGGCTACACAGTATTGACTGTGATAACTCTTAGCTCCCATTGCCGTCACAGTGTCTTTCTGGAATATCTTCTATTCTCCAGTGAATAAAGGCATATTCTGCTTTTCTTGTGACATTCCCAGGTCAAGCTCACTTGTTGTGTTAGTCACCACTGTTGTATTAGATTGTATATACTGCACTGCATACGAGGGTATCACGGTAAGGCGCCTGTACTACAGGCGCGGGGGTAGATCCCTGCCTGCTGGCTCTGCCCAGTAGGCGGAGTATAAATGTGTGTGCTCTCGGAACGGCAGCCATTTCGGCAGCAGCTGTAGGAGGCCACACATCTCTGTGTAATAAAGCCTCGATTACTCTCTACTCTCGTCTCGTCGTAATTGATAGTGCATCACTTGTAGAATGACATCCAACACCTCTTTTAGTCAAAATTCATCTCTCATTCAGAGGAGGAGGTTTGTTTAAAGCAGTACAGCCTGGCTTGAACTCATGCTAACCTATCATGATGCTGCACCTCCTATTTAAATAAGCAAATCACTTAATGGCACACTTAGCACAACTGACACGCCACAATCATGTACCTGAGCAGGGAGTGTGAAGTTTGTGTGTTACCTGCATCTGAAGGAACAGCATTGGTTAATCACACTTCACAATCCCTGCGCCTGTTTATGGGCTACACAGTTGTGTCTCAATTTTGTGCCCTTTCTTAGTGGCTCAATTTTCCCATCATTAGATGATCTCACACACACTACCACCAACTCAGGTATTAACTCTGCGCATACTACAGAGGGTAGGATAGAGGTAGATTTGCACATGGTGAGACACTGGGTGTGAATGGCCTGAAGCCAAGGTAGTGCCTGTACTTTCCAGCTGGAGAGTTAGGTCGTACATGAGTTCTGCTGCAGATGTAGCAAATGAAGACTTTAATGGGGCAATATACAGAAAAAGGCTGATGAATATGCACACAGAAAAATTGGCAGGTCTGTCAGAAAGCTTGTGGTCACTGTTAAGCTTGTGGTCCAGGAGAGGAAGGTGAGGTGGCCCAGGACCAACCTAGTTTGTGGTCATAAATAAGCTTGGGAGCCCAACCTTTTCAGCGGGCAAAGTGATGACCAACTTCAGTGCCACATGTTTAGACTCAACCATAAAATGGCAGCTGATGACTGTGTCTTAGTTTTGTTGCGACACAAGCAGAAGCCACCCAAATTCAGTATGTTGTGGTCGAAGCTCAGACTGAAGTCAGGCAAGCTCACCTTGCTGCCAGACAGGTGCATCTTCTTGCCAAGCATTCTAAAGTTGCCATCATCATGGCTGCAGTTACCAGTGCACAAGGGAGATTGCTGAGCCACTGCCCTGGGGGAGAGGCATTGGCCTAGTGAAACATGAATCTTCTGCCCTCGCTCAAGATAACAGCATTTGCATACTTTAGAAGGTAATTTAGAGATTGCGTCTGCACAAGGTGAGATACTGGTCATGAGTGACCTGCAGCCAAGGTGGTACAGGAGCCATCCATGCCCAAATGCGGCAAGACCTGAAAAACATCCAGGCATGGACTAACAATTGGCAAGTAACATCGCGCCACACAAGTGCCAGACATTGACCATCTCCAAAAGGAGGGAATCTAACAATTACCCCTTGACATTAAATGGCATTACCATCGCTGAATCCCCCACTATCAATAACCCAGGAGTAACCATTAACCAAAAATTGAATTGGACTAGCCATATTAGGACTGTGGCTATAAGGGCAGGTCAAAGGCTAGGAATCCTGCGGCAAATAATTCACCTTGTGACTCCCCAAAGCCTGTTCATCATCTACAAGGCACATGTCAGGAGTTAATGGAATACTGTCCACTTACCTGTATGAGTGCAGCTCCAACAACACTCTCAAAGCTCAACGCCATCTAGGACAAAGCAGCCTGCTTGATTGCCACCTCTTCTACAAATATTCAATTCCTCTACCACCAGCAAACAGTTGCAGCTGTGTACCATCAACAAGATGCACAGCAAGAACTCATGAAGGTTCCTTAGGCAGCACCTTCCAAATCTACAACCACAACCATCTGGAAGAAAAGGTGGAGCAGATACCTGGGAACATCACCATCTGGAGGTTCCCCTCCAAGTCACTCACCATCCTGACTTGAAACTATATCATTGTCCCTTTATTGTTGCTGAGTCAAAATCCTGGAACTCCCTCTCTAACAGCACTGTGGGTGTACCTACACCTCAGAGATTGCAGCGGTTCAAGAAAACAGCTTACTTTTACTTCCCAAGGGCAACTGGGGATAGAAAATAAATGCTAGCTTAGCCAGTGATGTCCAAATCCCATAAATGAATGAAACAAAATGTGTCCACCCATCAATACCACTCTGACAGTGCCCTTGCTGCTACCTGTGAGCCAACCAGCCAGGGTTGCTACTGCCCAAACTGTGGTTGTACAGTCCAAAGCCATGACCTCTAAGACTAAGACTGCTTAAGGTCACCTTACAAGGCCACCCACAGTCTCCCATCGTGAAACCCAACAGCCTGACACCTGCCATACAGCTGCCTCTGGGGTACATATACATATTGAAGATAGGAGCAGGAGGAGGCCTTTTGGCCCTTCGAACCTGCTCCACCATTTATCATGATCATGGCTGATCACCCAACTCAATAGCTTAATCGTGCTTTCTCCCCATAGTCTTTGATCCCATTCTCCCCAAGTGCTATATCCAGCTGCCTCTTGAATATATTCAATGTTTTAGCATCAACTACTTCCTGTGGTAATGAATTCCACAGGCTCACCACTCTTTGGGTGAAGAAATGTCTCCTCATCTCTGGTCAAAATGGTTTACCCTGAATCCTCAGACTGTGACCCCTGGTTCTGGACACACCCATCATTGGTAACATCTTCCCTGCATCTACCCTGTCTAGTCCTGTTAGAATTTTACACGTCTCTATGAGATCCCCCCTCATTCTTCTGAACTCCAACGAGAACAATCCTAACCGAGTCAATCTCTCCTCATATGACAGTCCCGCCATCCCTGGAATCAGTCTGGTAAACCTTCACTGCACTCCCTCGGGAGCAAGAACATCCTTCCTCAGAAAAGGAGACCAAAACAGCACACAATATTCTCAGTGTGGCCTCACCAAGGGCCGATATAATTGCAGCAACACATCCCTGCTTCTGTACTCAAAACCTCTCGCAATTTAGGCTAACATACCATTAGCCTTCTTTACTGCCTGCTACAACTGCATGCTTACCTTCAGCGACTGGTGCACAAGAACACACAGGTCCCGCTGCATACTCCCCTCTCCCAGCTTACAACCATTCAGGTAGTAATCTGCCTTCCTGTTTTTGCTTCCAAAGTGAATAACCTCACTTATCCAAATTATACTGCATCTGCCATTGATTTGCACACTCGCCCAACCTGTCCAGATCATGCTGTAGGATCCCTGCATCCTCGTCACAGTTCACCCTCCCACCCAACATGGTATCATCTGCAAACTTTGAAATGTTACATTTTGTTCCCTCATCCAAATCATTAATATATATTGTGAATAGCTGGGGTCCCAGCACCGATCCCTGTGGTACCCCATAGTTACTGCCTGTCAATTTGAAAAGGGCCCATTAATCCCTATTCTTTGTTTCCTCTCTGCCAACCAGTTTTCTATCCACCTCAATACACTTCGCCCAATTCCATGCACTTTAATTTTGTACAATAATCTCTTATGCGGGACTCTGTCAAACACCTTCAGAAAGTCCAAAAAACCCACATTGACTGGCTCGCCCTTGTCAACTGTACTAGTCACATCTTCAAAGAATTCCAACAGATTTGTCAAGCATGATTTCCCCTTTATAAATTCATGCTGACTCTGACTGATCCTGCCACTGCTTTCTAAGTGTTCCGCTATAAAGTCCTTGATAATGGATTCAAGAATTTCCCCCACAACCGATGTCAGGCTTACTGATCTATAATTCACTGCTTTCTCGCTACCTCCCTTTTTGAATATTGGAGTGACAGGAGCTACCCTCCAATCTGCAGGGGCTGTTCCAGAGTCTATAGAATCCCGGAAGATGACTACCAATGCATCCACTATTTCCAACAAACAAACAAAGAACAAAGAAATGTACAGCACAGGAACAGGCCCTTCGGCCCTCCAAGCCCATGCCGACCATGCTGCCCGACTAAACTACAATCTTCTACACTTCCTTTGAAAGTTGCCACTCAAGTGGATAGAGCTGTGAAGAAGGCCTATGGTGTGCTCGCGTTCATTAACAGAGGGATTGAATTTAAGAGCTGTGAGGTGATGATGCAGCTGTACAAAACTTTGGTAAGGCCACATTTGGAGTACTGTGTACAGTTCTGGTCACCTCATTTTAGGAAGGATGTGGAAGCTTTGGAAAAGGTGCAAAGAAGATTTACCAGGATGTTACCTGGAATGGAGAGTAGGTCTTACGAGGAAAGGTTGAGGGTGCTAGGCCTTTTCTCATTAGAACGGAGAAGGATGAGGGGCGACTTGATAGAGGTTTATAAGATGATCAGGGGAATAGATAGAGTAGACAGTCAGAGACTTTTTCCCCGGGTGGAACAAACCATTACAAGGGGACATAAATTTAAGGTGAAAGGTGGAAGATATAGGAGGGATATCAGAGGTAGGTTCTTTACCCAGAGAGTAGTGGGGGCATGGAATGCACTGCCTGTGGAAGTAGTTGAGTCAGAAACATTAGGGACCTTCAAGCAGCTATTGGATAGGTACATGGATTACGGTAAAATGATATAGTGTAGATTTATTTGTTCTTACGGGCAGCACGGTAGCATTGTGGATAGCACAATTGCTTCACAGCTCCAGGGTCCCAGGTTCGATTCCGGCTTGGGGCACTGTCTGTGCGTAGTCTGCACGTCCTCCCCGTGTCTGCGTGGGTTTCCTCCGGGTGCTCCGGTTTCCTCCCACAGTCCAAAGATGTGCAGGGTAGGTGGATTGGCCATGATAAATTGCCCTTAGTGTCCAAAATTGCCCTTGGTGTTGGGTGGAGGTGTTGAGTTTGGGTGGGGTGCTCTTTCCAAGAGCCGGTGCAGACTCAGGGGGCCGAATGGCCTCCTTCTGCACTGTAAATTCAATGATAATCTATGATTAATCTAGGACAAAGGTTCGGCACAACATCATGGGCCGAAGGGCCTGTTCTGTGCTGTATTTTTTATGTTCTATGTTCTATGTTCCTGGGTCCGTATCCCTCTATTCCCATCCTATTCATGTATTTGTCAAGATGCCCCTTAAATGTCACTATCGCCCCTGCTTCCACCACCTCCTCCGGTAGTGAGTTCCAGGCACCCACTACCCTCTGTGTAAAAAACTTGCCTCGTACATCTACTCTAAACCTTGCCCCTCGCACCTTAAACCTATGCCCCCTAGTAATTGGCTCGTCTACCCTGGGGAAAAGCCTCTGACTATCCACTCTGTCTATGGCCCTCATAATTTTGTAGACCTCTATCAGGTCTCCCCTCAACCTCCTTCGTTCCAGTGAGAACAAACTGAGTTTATTCAACCGCTCCTCATAGCTAATGCCCTCCATACCAGGCAACATTCTGGTAAATCTCTTCTGCACCCTCTCTAAAGCCTCCACATCCTTCTGGTAGTGTGGCGACCAGAATTGAACACTATACTCCAAGTGTGGCCTAACTAAGATTCTATACAGCTGCAACATGACTTGCCAATTCTTATACTCAATGCCCCGGCCAATGAAGGCAAGCATGCCATATGCCTTCTTGACTACCTTCTCCACCTGTGTTGCCCCTTTCAATGACCTGTGGACCTGTACTCCTAGATCTCTTTGACTTTCAATACTCTTGAGGGTTCTACCATTCACTGTATATTCCCTACCTGCATTAGACCTTCCAAAATGCATTACCTCACATTTGTCCGGATTAAACTCCATCTGCCATCTCTCCGCCCAAGTCTCCAAACAATCTAAATCCTGCTGTATCCTCTGACAGTCCTCATCGCTATCCGCAATTCCACCAACCTTTGTGTCGTCTGCAAACTTATTAATCAGACCAGTTACATTTTCCTACAAATCATTTATATATACTACAAAGAGCAAAGGTCCCAGCACTGATCCCTGTGGAACACCACTGGTCACAGCCCTCCAATTAGAAAAGCATCCTTCCATTGCTACTCTCTGCCTTTGATGACCTAGCCAGTTCTGTATCCACCTTGCCAGCTCACCCCTGATCCCGTGTGACTTCACCTTTTGTACTAGTCTACCATGAGGGACCTTGTCAAAGGCCTTACTGAAGTCCATATAGACAACATCCACTGCCCTACCTGCATCAATCATCTTAGTGACCTCCTCAAAAAACTCTATCAAGTTAGTGAGACACGACCTTCCCTTCACAAAACCGTGCTCCCTTAACCCGATTTGCCAATGACTTTTCGTGACCCCTTCTAGCCCTCCTGACTCCTTGCTTAAGTTCCTTCCTACTTTCCTTATATTCCACACAGGCTTTGTCTGTTCCCAGCCTTTTAGCCCTGACAAATGCCTCCTTTTACTTTTTGATGAGGCCTACAATATCTCTCGTTATCCAAGGTTCCCGAAAATTGCCGTATTTATCCTTCTTCCTCACAGGAACATGCCGGTCCTGAATTCCTTTCAACTGCCACTTGAAAGCCTCCCACATGTCAGATGTTGATTTGCCCTCAAACATCCGCCCCCAATCTATGTTCTTCAGTTCCCGCCTAATATTGTTATAATTAGCCTTCCCCCAATTTAGCACATTCATCCTAGGACCACTCTTATCCTTGTCCACCAGTACTTTAAAACTTACTGAATTGTGGTCACTGTTACCGAAATGCTCCCCTACTGAAACATCTACCACCTGGCCGGGCTCATTCCCCAATACCAGGTCCAGTACCGCCCCTTCCCTAGTTGGACTGTCTATATATTGTTTTAAGAAGCCCTCCTGGATGCTCCTTACAAACTCCGCCCCGTCTAAGCCCCTGGCACTAAGTGAGTCCCAGTCAATATTGGGGAAGTTGAAGTCTCCCATCACCACAACCCTGTTGTTTTTACTCTTTTCCAAAATCTGTCTACCTATCTGCTCCTCTATCTCCCGCTGGCTGTTGGGAGGCCTGTAGTAAACCCCCAACATTGTGACTGCACCCTTCTTATTCCTGATCTCTACCTATATAGCCTCACTGCCCTCTGAGGTGTCCTCCCGCAGTACAGCTGTGATATTCTCCCGAACCAGTAGCGCAACTCCGCCTCCCCTTTTACATCCCCCTCTATCCCGCCTGAAACATCTAAATCCTGGAACGTTTAGCTGCCAATCCTGCCCTTCCCTCAACCAGGTCTCTGTAATGGCAACAACATCATAGTTCCAAGTACTAATCCAAGCTCTAAGTTCATCTGCCTTACCCGTAATACTTCTTGCATTAAAACATATGCACTTCAGGCCACCAGACCCGCTGTGTTCAGCAACTTCTCCCTGTCTGCTCTGCCTCAGAGCCCCACTGTCCCTATTCCCTAGTTCTCCCTCAATGCTCTCACCTTCTGACCTATTGCTCCCGTGCCCACCCCCCTGCCATACTAGTTTAAACCCTCCCGTGTGACACTAGCAAACCTCGCGGCCAGGATATTTATGCCTCTCCGGTTTAGATGCAACCCGTCCTTCTTATATAGGTCACACCTGCCCCGGAAGAGCTCCCAGTGGTCCAGATAACGGAAACCCTCCCTCCTACACCAGCTGTTTAACCACGTGTTTAGCTGCTCTATCTTCCTATTTCTAGCCTCACTGGCACGTGGCACAGGGAGTAATCCCGAGATTACAACCCTCGAGGTCCTGTCTTTTAACTTTCTGCCTCGCTCCCTGAACCCCTGCTGCAGGACCTCATGCCCCTTCCTGCCTATATCGTTAGTACCAATATGTACAACGACCTCTGCCTGTTTGCCCTCCCCCTTCAGGATGCCCTCTACCCGTTCGGAGACATCCTGGACCCTGGCACCAGGGAGGCAACATACCATCCTGGAGTCTCTTTCACGTCCACAGAAGTGCTTATCTGTGCCCCTGACTATAGAGTCCCCTATTACTATTACTCTTCTGCGCTTTGACCCTCCCTTCTGAACATCAGAGCCAGCCGTGGTGCCACTGCTCTGGCTGCTGCTGTTTTCCCCTGATAGGCTATCCCCCCTGACAGTATCCAAAGGGGTATACCTGTTCGAGAGGGGGACAACCACAGGGGATTCCTGCACTGACTGCCTGCCCTTTCTGGTGGTCACCCATTTCTCTGCCTGTACCTTGGGTGTGACCACATTTACATAACTGCGATCTATGATGCTTTCCGCCACCTGCATGCTCCTCAGTGCATCCAATTGCTGCTCCAACCGAACCATGCGGTCTGTGAGGAGCTCCAGTTGGGTGCACTTTCTACAGATGAAGCCATCCGGGACGCTGGAAGCCTCCCGGACCTGCCACATCTCACAGTCAGAGCACTGTACCCCTCTAACTGACATTGCGTCAATTAATTAAAATTTAAAAAAAAATTTAAATTATTTTTTTATATATTTTTTAATATTTTTCAAAGTTACTGTTAGCTATCTGTTTCCTAGCACTAGATTTCTAATAGAAATGCGAAAGCTAAATATAGTACTCTCCGATCTCTGGCTTAGATATCCCTCTAAATTATAATTAAGTAATTATGTTTAATTAGTTACCAATGCTCAGTTTTTTTTAATTTAGTGTAGAATCCCAACCAGCCACTCAGGCCACAGCTTTTCTGTGATGTCACTTCAGTTTCCCCCGACACACACAATTTGAAAAAGTTATAAAAGTAAAAATGAGTAAAAATCACTTACTTACCTTCTTACCCTCTGAGTGTCTCAGGTGTTCTCAGGTTCTCTCCCTGACCGAGACTGCTCCTCCTCCTCCGAACCACTTCCTCAAGCACTCTGGGATGCAGATTCTCAGGCCCTGGGGATTTATCCGCCTTTAATCCCATCAACTTCCCCAGCACCATTTCTCTACTAATGTTGATCTCCCTCAGTTCTTCCCTCTCACTAAACCTTTCATTCTCCAACATTTCCTGTATCTGATTTGTGTTCTCTTTTGTGAAGACAGAACCAAAGTATGTATTCAATTGTTGCAAAGGAGCACTATGGAATGCACAAGGGTGGACAGTTAAATTTTGTATGGAATATTAGATGGATTGATAAATAAAATTGGTTTGGAATGTTTGTTTTGTCTTGGCTTTTATTTCAGAATTGCAGTCAAAAGCACACTGTGATGATCAGTAACCAAGGGAAGGTGAGGTGTGAGACTTTTGAAAGGGGGGTTCGGTTACGTTCATTGGTACCAGAGTTGGATAAGCCAATAATGGACATCTCGGCTGAAAAGAGACTGTATTCGCTGCCTCCTCCCTTCCTCTTCCTCCTCCTCAGCTCCTCACCATACACTTGTTGGCAAGAGCTGTGCCCTTATGATGATGAGATTGTTCAAGAGAGAACAGGCCCCTCACAAATAATGACAAGGGCCCCGGAGAATACTGGAAGTCTGCTTCAGAGGAGCCTGAAAGGTATAAGTATTGCTTAAGAACCCCAGTGTTCTGCTCAATCACTTTTGTCTGGGAGCATGGCTCTTGAATGATGGCCACATGTGGTTCAGTTGTGTACTGGAGTCATGAGCTTGATGGTTATTGGGCAGGAGTCACCTCCTGGTTTTTCTTTTTTCAGCTTGGAAGGAGCTCAAGCAATGAAAATACATGGTCATAGTAACCTTCACAGCTATTGCAAATACCATCTTCACTCTGCTCTGAGGTGACGCATCTGCTAGTAACAGGAGGCACATTTCAGTGAGGACCTCCTTCGTGAAAGAGACATCAGAATACTGTTCCTTACTGAAGTTGAGGAAGAGGTTTTGCTTCAAGAAGAGCCTGGGTTGATATGGCCTCCTGCTAAGACCGCTTTCCTCTTTGAGCAACTTACCTCCTCTGTGTCACCTCCGCTTATTCTCCCTGTCAGGCTAACAGAGATGGTAACTACTTTAGCCAGTGTCTGGGAGCAAGTGGTCCAAGCAGGGCCCTTGAAGTGAGAGCCAAAGACTTCACCATGTACCACACCACTCCAAGTAGACTTCAGCAACATTAAGTAGCAGTGCAGACTCCAAACATATTTACTAACTCAGCACCAGTCAGTAGAAATAATTGGCAACTAACCTGAAAGTGGTTGATGCTCTTTTTAAATGGGACTGGTTGGATGTCCTCCCTGTCACTGAAATCATGTTCAAATGTGTGGGATTAATAGGGAATTAGCTGGAGCATTGAAGCCAAGATTAGACTGGACAGACAAAACAGCATGAGATGCTCCCAATGCCTACGCTAATGATGTATGTTTGTGTGTGTTTGCGTGTTTGTCTGTTTCTGTCTGTGTCTGTTTTTGTGTGTCTGTGTGTGTGCGTGTATCCATGTGTGTGTCTGTCTGTGTACGTGTGTGTATGTATGTATGTACCTGTGTCTGTCAATTTGTGTGTGTGTGTATACGTATGTGTTTGTGTGTGTCTGTGTCTATGTGTGTGTATGGCTGTAAGTCTGTGTGTGTCTGTCTATGTTTGTGCCTGTGTGTGTTTTGTGTGCCTGTCTCTTGCGCATGTGTGTGTGTCTTTTGTGTGTGTCTGCGACTAAAATATCTCCGTAGTGCCAAAAGTATGGGCATGCACCAATGACTTTTGTGGTTATTTTGTTTACTAACTGACCACCTTTCATAATAAATGCTTGTGAAATCTGTAGGAAATATGCAGAAGTTGATAATAACTTTGTCTTTATCACCATTCTCTATCTCCTTCATTGCTTGCACAGGTAGGATCAAAATTGCACTTTGTGTAAATCTGAGGATGGTATCACCACTAGGGTGTGTTTGGCAGAAAGACAGCATTTGGAGTTAATTTCCATTACATCTGGAAAGTGGATATTTACTTCTTACCCTGGATTAGTATGAGCATTGTCTTACTAAGGACAAACAGAATTTTGTGGAAAGCACACAGCTCTTACTGACTGGAATACAGTATTCCCTTCTCTGGTATGTTTTTTTTGGGATTCATACAGAAAGCATATTGTAACAAGTTAATTTTAGCCATCCCCTTTCATCTCTCGATGGGGCTTCTACCTTCTGTTGCTCCCTCTCTTCCAATGTCACAGCAACCGCTGGTTAGAGGCTCTATTCAAAAAAAGACAAGGCGGTGGAGGTGGGAACGGGGGTCCACGGAGGGTGGGGGAGAGATACTTGGGAGATTTAACTTCTCAAACAAGGTCTTTTTATTTAATGGGCACACCATGTAAATTAGATCACCAGGCTTGATACTGTTACTTCTTTCCAATCAGTTGGGTGCCATCTGATTACTGGGATACAGGTGTCATAAAAACAAAATCCAATGGCACTGGGGAGACATCATTTAACCAAATGCATTCTCTCTTGATTAGGGTTCCAGGGAGTTCTCATGGAGTGCATTTTTCAATAGCTCTGTGAAAAGTTGGGTTAGACAATTGGCAAAACCTATCCTGAACTGAATGTAAAGTACTTCAAAGGAAACATTTTAGGTGTTCTGTCTTTACGTAGGGTTGGAATTTTAAAATGAAACATGAACTCCATTAAGAATATTCAAAACTAACCACATGTAACATTAATAAGCAACAGTGGTCTTCAAATTTTACGCTCAGTGACATTTCTTCCCTGCACCTCACCCTAGATGTAATCTGCTGTCTAATGAAGGAAACAGAAGTTGGACCCGCATTTATACGCTGCCTTTCAACTCTTCCAGACATCCCAACGCACATTACAACTGAGAAAGTACTTCTTTAAAATAAATTTAGAGTACCCAATTATTTTTTTTCTAATTAAGGGGCAATTTAGCGTGGCCAATCCACCTACCCTGCACATCTTTGGGTTGTGGGGGTGAAACCCACGCAGACACGGGGAGAATGTGCAAACTCCACACGGACAGTGACCCAGGGGCGGGATTCGAACCTGGGTCCTCAGCGCCATAGTCCCAGTGCTAACCACTGCGCCGCGACTTTTGAGGTTAGTTGAGAGTGGGAGAATTAAAACACAGGTGCCTTGCAGGTCAGGGTCTTGCTGATGGACTGAATGAAGGTGTTGCACAAAGCAGTCACTGCTTCTGGTTTTCCCAGGTTTGAGGTGACCACATTATGAGCAGCTAATACAGCATACTAAATTGAAATAAGTACAAGTCAATCACTGCTTCATCTGAAAGCAGTATTTGAGGTCTAAGAGATTGGGAAGGGACAAGGCAAAAGGGCAGGCAGAGCATTGTTGGCATGGGAAGGTGCAGTGAGATGGGGAGGGGGCTTTGGAGGTGATTGAAGAGTGGAGCAAGTTGTCGTGGTGGGATTAGCCCCTTTGGAATGCTGAAAGAGGAGGGAAGCTGAAGATGTGTTTCAATGATGACATCACTCTGGAGATAATAAAATGGTGGAGGATTGACTGTAGAGGCTGATGGGGTGGAAGGTAAGGCCAGGGGAACCCCTATTATGGCTCTGGGATGGAGGGGGAGGGGTGAGAGCAGAAGTGCGGGAATAGATGGAGTTGAGGGCCCCATCAGTGGAAAGAATTCTTGGCTAAGAAGAAAGGAAAATATATCAGAAATGAAAGAATGGAAGGCTGCATCATCAGTACAGATGAGACAGAGACTTAAATATTGAGACAATGGAGTCAAGTCCTTAGAGGAAGCAGGGTGTGAGAAAATGTAATCAAGGTAGTTTTAGGGTACGGGAGATTGAGAGTATAGAGGTCAGGAGCACATAATTGACTTCGCAGGAGGGGGCCAGTGTTCAGGTAGGTGGTTTGAAGTGTGTCTACTTCAATGCCAGGAGTATACGAAATAAGGTAGGGGAACTGGCAGCATGGGTTGGTACCTGGGACTTTGATGTTGTGGCCATTTCGGAGACATGGATCGAGAAGGGACAGGAATGGTTGTTTCAGGTTCCGGGGTTTAGGTGTTTTATTAAGCTCAGAGAAGGAGGCAAAAGAGGGGGAGGTGTGGCGCTGCTAGTCAAAAACAGTATTACGGTGGCGGAGAGGATGCTAGATGGGTCTCTTCTTCCGAGGTAGTATGGGCTGAGGTTAGAAACAGGAAAGGAGAGGTCACCCTGTTGGGAGTTTCCTATAGACCTCCAAATAGTTCTAGGGATGTAGAGGAAAGGATGGCGAAGATGATTCTGGATCCGAGCGAAAGTAACAGGGTAGTTATTATGGGAGACTTTAACTTTCCAAATATTGACTGGAAAAGATATAGTTCGAGTACATTAGATGGGTCGTTTTTTGTACAATGTGTGCAGGAGGGTTTCCTGATACAATATGTTGACAGGCCAACAAGAGGAGAGGCCACATTGGATTTGGTTTTGGGTAATGAACCAGGCCAGGTGTTAGATTTGGAGGGAGGTGAGCACTTTGGGGACAGTGACCACAATTCGGTGACATTTACGTTAGTGATGGAAAGGGATAAGTATACCCCGCAGGGCAAGAGTTATAGCTGGGGGAAAGGCAATTATGATGCCATTAGACGTGACTTGGGGGGGATAGGTTGGAGAAGTAGGCTGCAAGTGTTGGGCACACTGGATATGTGGAGCTTGTTTAAGGAACAGCTACTGCGTGTTCTTGATAAGTACGTACCGGTCAGGCAGGGAGGAAGGCATCGAGCGAGGGAACCGTGGTTTACCAAAGAAGTGGAATCTCTTGTTAAGAGGAAGAAGGAGGCCTATGTGAAGATGAGGAGTGAAGTTTCAGTTGGGGCGCTTGATAGTTACAAGGTAGTGAGGAAGAATCTAAAGAGAGAGCTAAGACGAGCAAGGAGGGGACATGAGAAGTATTTGGCAGGTAGGATCAAGGAAAACCCAAAAGCTTTCTATAGGTATGTCAGGAATAAAAGAATGACTAGGGTAAGAGTAGGGCCAGTCAAGGACAGGGATGGGAAGTTGTGTGTGGAGTCTGAAGAGATAGGCGAGATACTAAATGAATATTTTTCGTCAGTATTCACTCAGGAAAAAGATAATGTTGTGGAGGAGAATGCTGAGACCCAGGCTATTAGAATAGATGGCATTGAGGTACGTAGGGAAGAGGTGTTGGCAATTCTGGACAGGCTGAAAATAGATAAGTCCCCGGGGCCTGATGGGATTTATCCTAGGATTCTCTGGGAAGCCAGGGAAGAGATTGCTGGGCCTTTGGCTTTGATTTTTATGTCATCATTGGCTACAGGAATAGTGCCAGAGGACTGGAGGATAGCAAATGTGGTCCCTTTGTTCAAGAAGGGGAGTAGAGACAATCCCGGCAACTATAGACCGGTGAGCCTCACGTCTGTTATGGGTAAAGTCTTGGAGGGGATTATAAGAGACAAGATTTATAATCATCTAGATAGGAATAATATGATTAGGGATAGTCAGCATGGCTTTGTGAAGGATAGGTCATGCCTCACAAACCTTATTGAGTTCTTTGAGAAGGTGACTGAAAAGGTAGACGAGGGTAGAGCAGTTGATGTGGTGTATATGGATTTCAGTAAAGCGTTTGGTAAGGTTCCCCACGGTAGGCTATTGCACAAAATACGGAGGCTGGGGATTGAGGGTGATTTAGAGATGTGGATCAGAAATTGGCTAGCTGAAAGAAGACAGAGGGTGGTGGTTGGTGGGAAATGTTCAGAATGGAGTTCAGTTACAAGTGGCGTACCACAAGGATCTGTTCTGGGGCCGTTGCTGTTTGTCATTTTTATCAATGACCTAGAGGAGGGCGCAGAAGGGTGGGTGAGTAAATTTGCAGACGACACTAAAGTCGGTGGTGTTGTCGACAATGCGGAAGGATGTGGCAGGTTACAGAGGGACATAGATAAGCTGCAGAGCTGGGCTGAGAGGTGGCAAATGGAGTTTAATGTAGAGAAGTGTGAGGTGATTCACTTTGGAAGGAATAACAGGAATGCGGAATATTTGGCTAATGGTAAAGTTCTTGGAAGTGTGGATGAGCAGAGGGATCTAGGTGTCCATGTACATAGATCCCTGAAAGTTGCCACCCAGGTTGATAGGGTTGTGAAGAAGGTCTATGGAGTGTTGGCCTTTATTGGTAGAGGGATTGAGTTCCGGAGTCGGGAGGTCATGTTGCAGCTGTACAGAACTGTGGTACGGCCGCATTTGGAGTATTGCTTACAGTTCTGGTCACCGCATTATAAGAAGGACATGGAAGCTTTGGAGCGGTTGTAGAGGAGATTTACCAGGATGTTGCCTGGTATGGAGGGAAAATCTTATGAGGAATGGCTGATGGACTTGAGGTTGTTTTCGTTGGAGAGAAGAAGGTTAAGAGGAGACTTAATAGAGGCATACAAAATGATCAGGGGGTTAGATAGGGTGGACAGTGAGAGCCTTCTCCCGCGGATGGAAATGGCTAGCACGAGGGGACATAGCGTTAAACTGAGGGGTAATAGATATAGGACAGAGGTCAGAGGTAGGTTCTTTATGCAAAGAGTGGTGAGGCCGTGGAATGCCCTACCTGCAACAGTAGTGAACTCGCCAACATTGAGGGCATTTAAAAGTTTATTGGATAAGCATATGGATGATAATGGCACAGTGTAGGTTAGATGGCTTTTGTTTTTTGACTTCCCATGTCGGTGCAATATCGTGGGCCGAAGGGCCTGTACTGCGCTGTATCGTTCTATGTTCTATGTACCTGTGGGAGTCATTGGGGTGAGTAACTATAGATCGATATCCCCAGAAACAAGTTACCTCTCAATAAAGGTGTTCTATTTTTATGTTTCGTGAAAGGCCAGTGAGTTTCACTTAGTACAAGGCCAGCTAGCTAATCATTTCTCAAACGGCTGCTAGTTTCACACTTACTAAGAGTCCCTCATTTAAGAAGTGAGTAGCTAGCTGCCTTTTTATTGAGTGCTAACTAGCGGTACAGTGCAAAAAGGATGGAGACCTAAAATAAAAATCTATACCTGCCTTGCCTATCTACAGTACCTGAGAAATGTCCGATCGTTATGAATGAGGGAGAACAAGTTTGGGACTAATGTTTCACATCAAGAAATAGCTTCAATGCTATGGGATGGATGCCTGGAAAAATCTCTGTTCCTGGTGTTAGGTACGTCTTACCACTGAACTATATTCAGCTCCATGGCATCATCACAAGGAGAGTCTACAGCGAAAAAAAAATTAATTGATCTTTTATCTTGTCCGGTCCAGATAGATTATTTTCCAGAATTTACAGATTTCATTGCTCAATAACTGATGTCATCCAGTTTATTTTTCACCGACATTATCCAGGTGTGAGAATTTCTGTTCATTCACCATGTAGCTTAAATTGATTCCCTCACATCCGATTCCTATTGAATCGGGGGCGGAATTCTCTCACCCCGGGGCCCGGCCGGAGAATCGCCGGGACCGGCGCGAATCGCGCCACGCCACCCCGATGCCGGTCCACCAATTCTCTGGAGTGCGGAGAATCGGGCCCATTGGCGCCGGTGTGGTTAGCGCGGCGCCGGTCGGTGGCCGCTCCACGGAGCCCCCCTGGTGATTCTCGGCCCGGGATGGGCCGAGCGGCCACGCTAAAAAAGCCGAGTCCCGCCGGCGCCATTCACACCTGCTCTTACCCAGCAGGATCTCGGCATGGATGTATCTGGGGCGGCCTGGCGGGAGGGGAGGGGGGGTCCGACCCCAGGGTGGGCCTCCGCTGTGGCCTGGCCCACAAATGGGGCCCGCTGATCGGTGGGCCGGGCTTTCGGGCTGGGAGTCTCTTTTGTTCTGCGCCTGCCCCTGTAGCCCTACGCCATGTTGTCTCGGGGCCGGCGTGGAGAAGGGAGCCACTGCACATGCGCACATTGGCGCCGATCCCACTGCGCATGTGCAGATCCGCGGCACCCGTTTGACGCCGGGGATCGGCAGCTGGAGTGGTGTGGGTCGCTCCAGAGCCATGCTGGCCCCCTGTAGGGGTCAGAATTTTTGCTCCTGAGGGCATGTTGCCGCTGTCGAGAAACGCAACGGCATTAACGACGGCGTCAACACTTAGCCTCAGGATCAGAGAATCCTGTCCCATGTTTTCCTTAATTCCTTAATGAAATAACCCATTGAGATCAAACATGTGCGGCGAAATTCTTCATTTCAGAAACGAAGGGCTGGATTCTCCGTCAGCGGGATCCTCCACTTCACCGGCAGCACACTCACACCCGTGGATTTCCCAATGGCGTGAGGTTGCCCACAATGGGAAACCCAATTGGCCAGCTGCTGTGACGGAGGATCCCGCTGCCAGAAAACAGGTGCGGCAGGATGGAGAATCAAGTGTTGATGCTGAGGCTGAATCGGTGGACTCCTATGACAG
Source organism: Scyliorhinus torazame (assembly GCF_047496885.1). Lineage (NCBI taxonomy): Eukaryota > Metazoa > Chordata > Chondrichthyes > Carcharhiniformes > Scyliorhinidae > Scyliorhinus > Scyliorhinus torazame. The sequence goes on along the minus strand of NC_092716.1, from coordinate 168,212,001 downwards.
AAAAATTGGCGCCGTTCCCAGAACAATTCATCAACCGTTAATGGGCTATCACCGGCGCCACGTGGAACATGATCGATTCCAATGGAAAACAGTGTCCGATTCACTGGAGTCGGGATTGACACTCGAGAGGCTGACAACTCTCCACACACAGACATCCCAGCCAACAAGATGGCAGCAAGAAGAGCGGCACCTGATTCACTGATACTGAACTAGAGACCCTGCTGTACACAGTGGAGGAAAGGCGGACCACCCTGTACCCCGGTGTGGAAAGGTTGCCACCCACCACTGTGCACCGAGCATGGGCGCAGGTGGGAGAGGCCATGAGTGTCGTGGGCAACACCATCATGATCAGCCAGCAGTGCCGAAAAAGACAGCACAAGCTCCTCAGGATAGCCAGGGTGATAGGCAGCACTGTGCCTCTGACACTAATCCCTGACCCACACACCCATAATATCAGCCCTCCCCCAACATCCAACTGGAGGACGACTGATGAGCCATCAATGAACACACAACGAGTGGTGAACGTAACTGAGGCTTTAATAAACTAAACAGAAAGCCTCCTGGCCTCAGATCCCGAACTGAGGCAGGGGCAGAGACTAGCCACCTTTATACCGAGCCCGGGGGAGGCGGATCCAGCAGGCAGTAGTTTACCACATTACATATAATACAGTGGCAGTTTACCACAATACACAGATTATATACTACAGTGGTTCAGACCCAGCAGGGACAAGCCCAGGCATGTAACAGTACAACAGTACAATACAGTGGTTTATCACATTCACCCCCTGTTAAAAGAAGAGTCCAGCGGGGGTGAAGTGGACTTAAAGATCAAGTCTGTTGGGGGCCTTGAACTTCCACCCTGATCGCCTCAGTCCCGGCTGTGGTGTGGGCACCGGTGTCGAGACCTGCGTGTCCGGGAGCGTGTCGTCCTCTTCTTCACCCAGTAGTTGAGTCGGTGGCGGGGGATGCGGTATGTGGCCGGGGGTGGTGGTGATGGCCGCCGGTCGGCCTGCGGGTGCCAGACCTTGAAGTAGCTGGGTAGTGGTGGTGGGAGACGGTGTAGGGTCGGGGTGGTGGTGATGGTCGTTGGGGAACCTGCAGGTGCCAAATCCTGGAGGGAGATGGTGTCCTGTCGTCCGTCATGATGTGCCACGTAGGCATATTGTGGATTTGCATTGAGGAGCATGACCTTCTCAACGAGGGGATCTGCTTTATGGCTCCTCGCATGCTACTGGAGGAGGACGGGCCCTGGGACTGTCAGCCAGGATGGGAGCGAGACCCCGGAGGTGGACCTCCTGGGGAAGGCAAACATGCGCTTGTGAGGGGTCTCGTTGGTGGCAGTGCACAGGAGCGATCGGATGGAATGGAGCGCATCGGAGAGAATCTCCTACCAGCGGGAGACTGGGAGACCTCTAGACTGTAGGGCCAGGAGAACGGCCTTCCAGACCGTCGCGTTCTCCCTCTCCACCTGTCCGTTGCCCCGGGGGTTGTAGCTGGTCATCCTGCTGGAGGCGATGCCTTTGCTGAGCAGGAATTGATGCAACTCGTCGCTCATGAAGGAGGAACCCCGATCACTATGGATGTAGGTGGGGAACCCGAACAAGGTGAAAAGACTGTGCAAGGCCTTGATGACGGTAGCAGAGGTCATGTCAGGACTTGGGATGGAAAAGGGGTATCGTGAGTACTCGTCAACAATGTTGAGGAAGTACACGTTACGGTCAGTGGAGAGGAGGGTCCCTTTGAAATCGATGCTGAGGCGCTCAAACGGGCGAGAGGCCTTTACCAGGTGCGCTCTGTCCCTGGTCATGGTCCTGACCTCCTCAATGGAGTAAGGCAGGTTACGAGCCTTGAAAAAGTAAAAAAAACAGGTGACCCCCGGGTGACAGAGGTCATTGTGGAGGGCCCGGAGTCGGTCTGCTTGTGCGCTGGCACATGTACTGCGGGATAGGGCATCTGGGGGCTTATTCAGCTTCCCAGGTCGAAACAAGATATTGTAGTTGTAGGTGGGGAGCTCGATCCTCCACCTCAGAAACTTGTCGTATTTAGAATTTTTTATTTTTTTTTATAGTGCTGAAGGAGGCCATTCGGCCCATCGAGTCTGCACCAGCTCTTGGAAAGAGCATCCTACCCAAGGTCAACACCTCTACCCTATTCCCATAACCCAGTAACCACACCCAACACTAAGGGCAATTTTGGACACTGAGGGCAATTTATCATGGCCAATCCACCTAACCTGCACATCTTTGGACTGTGGGAGGAAACCGGAGCACCCGGAGGAAACCCACGCACACACGGGGAGGACGTGCAGACTCCGCACAGACAGCAACCCAAGCCGGAATCGAACCTGGGGCCCTGGAGCTGTGAAGCAATTGTGCAATCCACAATGCTACCGTGCTGCCCATCTTGATTTGCCCTGCTGTGTATTGTTAAACATGAAGGTAACCGACCGTTGGTCAGTGAGGAGAGTGAATCGCCTGCCGGCCAGGTAATGCCTCCAATGTCGCACAGCTTCTACAATGGCTTGGGATCCTTTTCGACGGAGGAGTGTCGAATTTCGGAGGCATGGAGGGTACGGGAGAAGAAAGCCACGGGCCTGCCCACCAGAGTAGCGGCCAGAGCAAAGTCTGACGCATCGCTCTCCACCTGGAACGGAATGGACTCGTCCACAGCGTGCATCGCGGCTTTGGCAATATCTGCCTTGATGCGGTTGAAGGCCAGGCGGGCCTCAGCCGTCAGGGGAAAAACGGTGGATTTAATAAGTGGACGGGCCTTGTCCACAGAATTGGGGACCCACTGGACATAGTAAGAGGAGAACCCCAGGCATCTCTTCAGGGCCTTGGGGCAGTGGGGGAGGGTGAGTTCCAGGAGGGGGCGCCTGCAGTCGGGGTCGGGTCCGAGGACTCTGTCTTCCACAACGTAGCCAAGGATGGCTAGGCAGGTTGTGCGGAAAATGCATTTTTCCTTATTATAGGTGAGGTTCAGGAGTTTAGCGGTGTGGAGGAAGTGTCGGAGGTTTTCGTCATGGTCCCGCTGGTCATGGCCGCAGATGGTGACATTATCTAAGTACGGGAACGTGGCCCGCAGCCTGTACTGGTCAACCATTCGGTCCATTTCTCGTTGGAAGACCGGGACCCCATTGGTGACGCCGAAGGAAACCCTGAGGAAGTGGTAGAGGCGGCCATCTGCCTCGAAGGCAGTGTATTGGTGGTCCTCCGGGCGGATAGGGAGCTGATGGTACGCGGACTTCAAGTCAACTGTGGAGAAGACTCGATACTGCGCAATCTGATTGACCATGTCAGATATGCACACATCGAGCTGCGTGTACCGGTTGATGGTCTGACTGTAGTCGATAACCATCGGGTGCTTTTCCCCAGGCTTAACGACCACCACTTGGGCTCTCCAGGGGCTGGTACTAGCCTAAATGATCCCCTCTCGAAGGAGTCGCTGGACCTCTGACCTGATAAAGGCCCTGCCCCGGGCACTGTATCGTCTGCTCCGAGTAACGACGGGCTTACAGTCCGGGGTGAGGTTATCGAAGAGCGAGGGTGGGGCGACCTTAAGGGTCGCGAGGCTACATACGGTGAGGGTGGGCAGAGGTCCGCCGAACTTTAAAGTAAGGCTTTGGAGGAGGCACTGGAAGTCGTGCTCCAGTAATAGAGCAGCACAGAGATGGGGAAGGACATAGAGTTTAAAGTTAGTGTACTCTATGCCTTGTACAGTAAGGGTCGCGACACAGTACACCCGGATTGCGACTGAATGTGATCCGGAAGCCAGGGAGATTTTCTGACTCGTAGGTAAAATTGGGAGGGAGCAGCGCCTTACCGTATCTGGGTGTATAAAGCTGTCTGTGCTCCCGGCGTCGAAAAGGCAGGCCACCTCGTGCCCGTTGATCCGGATGGTCATCGTAGATTTTGTGAGGTGATGAGGCCGAGACTGGTCGAGCGTGATAGAGGCGAGTTTCGGAAGGTGATGGTTAGGCAGGTTGGAGGTAGCAGTGGCCGGGTGAGCAGGGCTCCCGGGAGGCTGCGGAGTGGTCCCAAGATGGCGGCCCCCATTGGTCGCGCGTGGCGGGTGGCATCGGGAATGGCGCCAAAGATGGCGGCCCCCATGGGTCGCGGTGGCAGGTGGAGTGCAAGATGGCGTCAAAGATAGCGGCCCCCATGGGTCGCACATTGCGGGTGAAATCGAAGATGGTGGCGTAGACGGCGGCGCCCACGGGTCGCACATGGCGGGTGTCGCGGCAGCTGGGGCCGGCCCCGACAAGCAGGCAGGAGTTTTCGGGAGAGATCGGGCCTGGCAGACTTTCGCAAAGTGGCCCTTCCTCCCCCACCTGTTGCAAGTTGCAGGGCAGCGTTGTCTAGGATGCTTACCCTGGCCGCAAAAGTAGCACTTCAGGTTTCCCGTGTTGGCGGGCTGTTGCGTGGCACAGGCTTGCACCGCACTCAAGTCGGGTGATGGCGGCGCCCACGAGGTCCACGAGGGTGCCGCGTGGTCGGAGGTGTAGGCCTCCATGTTCTGGAAGGCCACCTCCAGTGAGTTTGACAGCTGCACTGTCTCTGGGAGGCCGAGTGTACCCCCTCCGAGAAATCGCTGGCGGGTGTAGTTTGATTTCATGCCTGCGACATAAGCGTCCCTGACCAACAGCTCCACATGTTGGGTCGCCGATACAGCCTGGCAGTCGCAGTTCCGGCATGCAGGAATTCTGCTAGTGATTCCCCAGGGCATTGTCGTCTCGTGGCAAGAAGGTGCCTCGCATACACTTCGTTTACAGACTTTACATAGCGTCCCTTCAGCAGCATTATCGCCTCCATATATGAGGGGGCGTCGCTGATGAGAAGAAAGACTTGCGGGCTCACCCCATGTGTGGAGGATCTGCTTCTTTTGGAGGTTGGTGAAGTCTTCGGTGAAGGATCCGAGCTACGCTTCGAAGCAGCTTAGCCAGTGCTCGAATGTTGCAGTGGCGTCGGCTGCCTGTGGGTCCAGCTCCGGGCGATCAGGCTTGAGTGATGAATTCATCTTAGATGTTTAGTTTATTAAATTGATATGCCATCAATGAACACACGACGAGTGGTGAACTTAACTGAGGCTTTAATAAACTAAACAGGAAGCCTCCTGGCTTCGGATCCCGAACTGGGGCAGTGGCGGAGACTGGCCACCTTTATACCGAGCCCGAGGGGAGGCGGAGCCAACAGGCAGTGGTTTGCCACATTACATATAATACAGTGGCAGTTTATCACAATACACAGATTATATACTACAGTGGTTCGGACCCAGCAGGGACAAGCCCAGGCATGTAACAATACAACAGTACAATACAATACAGTGGCTTACCACAACGACCAGACCCCCATCCTGCACCACCTGCCTGCACCCATGCCAGCCGCCATGGCCGAGTGCACTGGCCACAAATGTCACCCGCTACCCACCCCCTGTTAGGCTTGCGCCTGACTATCTAACACTGTGCGCTATCTGTCTCCCCTCCCCAAAGGAGAAGGCGGCTCAAAGCCATTTGAAGAGGGAAATGACCGGAGGGGGACAGCCAGACCTGTGGTCCCTCACAGCAGCAGGCACTGGATCTGATCAATGGGCAAAGAGAGAGGGCAATCATCGTGGCGGAGATTGGCATCAGGCATGCAAGTGAGACCTGCTGAGTTGCGGTTCCCCATGGTCTGTGTGTCACCACCCCCTCCGCCACCATCACGCCCACACACACTCCCCTCCACCATGCCACTAACACCTCTGCAAACTCCTTCCACCACCACCACCCGCCACCCCAACCCGTGATCCAATCATTTGTCATGTCCTATGTCTTGCAGGATCTCTTTGCGATGAGGCAGGCCCTTCTGGTGCCCCCCAACCCCAAAACCCAGTGGAGAGCAGCGAGGAAGAGGATACGGACTGCAACGGAAGCCCACAACCCGAGAAACCCTGGACCTCCAATCCAGGGACGATACTGACTTCCTGTCATAGCTGTCTCCAACACACTCCACCATCCTGGAGACACTCACCATCGGTTGGGCATGTTAGCGAAGAAGTTCCTGGGACACTATCTGGTGTGAACCACACATGTGCAATGGTGCGGCAGGTGGAGGTATGAACCTCGAGGGGGCGGGCGGTCAGAGGGCGGGCCGACCAATGCAACTAGCTGGCATCTGGACGGGTTTCCGGCTTTGGGAAAGGGCATTCCCATCTATAGTGGGGATGCAGCCGCAGAGCCAGGGACTACATGAGGGGGTGTCAGCAACCATCCAGCGCCTGCCTGTGCAGTTGGAGGAGTCAAACCACCTGCAGGAGCAGGAGGCGGTTTCGATCATGCATGCTACCCAGGCCAACACCGCATGGGTGGCGTCATGAGCCGGTGCTTTTAGGGGGACATGCATCCTGTCGATCACCCCCTGGATCTGGGGCATCCCAGTGTTGACGGCGAACTCCGCTGCATGGGCACCCTGGTGGGCACATTCCACATTGAATTTTATGTATTGTGCCAACCGGGCGTTTGTGTCTGTGTGGGTTTCCTCCGGATGCTCCAGTTTCCTCCCGCAAGTTCCGAAAGACGTGCTATTAGGTAATTTGGACATTCTGAATTCTCCCTCAGTGTACCCGAACAGGCGCCGGAATGTGGCGATTGCAGTGTTAACGTAAGCCTACTTGTGACAATAATATAGATTATTATTATTGGGGACTCTATGACAGCATGGAAGCACCTGTGCACCAAGGTTTGTGGGATTCCGGACAAGTCCCCACTCATTGTCTGGAGGAACCCCGTGTCCTAAAAGTTCAGGGCTAACATCACCGTGACGATCATCGGGAGCGGGTGTACTCCCCCATACCCCCACGGAGCCAGGTGCACCATTATCTGTCAGATTTGTCACACTGTCCCCCTGCTTAGCCAGAGTCATCGACGGCATGCTCGGTTCGCAGGTCCTTGAATGACAGGCGCTGCGGTACAAACAAGGCCTGATGCAACAACTCCTTTCCACCTCCTCTTTGGCATGTTGGGTGGCCTGCTCCCCGTCCTCACTGGCTGCCTCCTGTTCCTCTGCGGCAGGCTCCGCTGCTGCAAGGTCCTCCTCGAGCAGGTTCAGCTCATACAGCCTCAGTGCATCCCCCAGGGCTGCGGCGACTAGGATGAAGGCCACCATTCCTGGTTGAATGCCGAAGTCCATTGTTTGTTTGTAGGGGGTGACAGTCAGACATGTTAGCATGGTGCGTACCCCCATGCCAACCAGGTCCTACGGGCTACACGGGTGGTGCCCGCTTGGGGGTGGGTGGGTGAGGTGGTGGGGTGGAGGGTGGGGGCTGAGCCGTGGGGTTCTTGGGGTGGAGGCTGCAGTGCAGTGGTGATGGGGTGGGGGCACCCATACGGCCACTGTCACTGCACAACCATGGGCCATAGTGGGTGGTTAGTGGGCTGTGCAACAAAATGGCCACCTTGCAGGCAACTTGAGCGCTCCTTCAGTTAGATATCATCAAAACAGGGAACAGATATATTATTGAAGATCAATCATTTCTTTGTAAATCAACCTCAATATTTTGACCTGCATTCTGAACTATGAGGAGGATAATGAAGAACTTCAAAATGACATAAATAAGTTGGTGGAATGGGCAGACAGATGACAGATAAAGTTCAATGCAAAGAAACATGAAGTGATTCATTTTGGAATGAAGGACAAGGAGAGACAATCTAAAATAAAGGGTACAACTCTAAATTTGGTGCAGGAGCATAGGAATCAGGTTGTATATGTCCCTAAGCCATTGAAGTTTAAGAGAAGGGTTAATAGAACAAGTAGTGTCCTAGGCTTTATTAATAGGGGCACGGAGTACAAGAGCAAGGAGGTTATGTTGAACTTCTTTAAGAACTTGTTCGACCGCAGCTGGAGTATTTTTGTCAGTTCTGGGCACCATACTTTAGAAAGAATATGAAAGCATTGGAGGAAGTGCAGAAAAGGTTCACGAGAATGCTTCCAGGGTAGAGGAACATCAGGTATGAAGATAAACTGGAGAGGCTAGAATTTTTTCCCTTGGAGAAGAAACGGCTGAGATGAGATATGATAGAGGTATTCTGGACAGAGCAAATAGGGAGAAATTCTTCCCACTTGTGAAAGGATCAAGAATAACAGAGCACAGATTTAAATTAATTTGCAAAGGAAGCAAAAGCGATATGAGAGAAAGCATTTTCACGCAGTGAATGATTAAGGTCTACAAAGTACTGCCAAGGTGTGTGGTGGAGGCCTAGAAAGTGGCAAATTAATGTCCACTTTCGGGCTTTCTCCTGCCACCACTGGGATGATAGCTGTGGCAGGAGGTGTCAACAACATATGGTAAGGTTGCCTGGTTTCACCCATTAGGCCTTTGCTGCCTGGGGACTGGGGAGGGATGGTCCCTCCTGTTCAGGCATCCTGTGCCCAATGAAGGCCCCTGCTCAAAGTTATATCTCCCTCATCCACCCTGCACATGATCACGTCATGGCAGAGAGAAACCATCAAAACTGACGCATACTCATACTTCATCATTCTTCTTGCGTCTCACTTCCCCCTCATCCCACAATCAACTCTGATTTACAAGATGAGGATGTCTCACACATGCGCCTCTTGCTTTGCACCCCGATCCTCACTTACAACTCCACCCTTGTGCCTTTCTCTTTTCAGATATCCGAATCTTGCAACCTGGCCAGGCAGTGGGATCAGGTCAGGACAACAAGGCTTTCCTGTCTACCCTGTCTAGAACCAAATAATTTTGTACTCAATTAATTCACTCCGCAGCTTCCTCTGTTCTGAGGAAAACAAACCCAGCCTATCTAATCTCTCCTCAAAGCTATAACTTTCAAGCCTTGCAGTGGGACTGGGAGCCCTGCACGCCGCCTACGCTCCCCAACCCCCCTCCCCGCAGCCCATGTACGACCCGCCGCCGGCGCTCCCGATTTGGGTGCCGGCCAACACTCTCCACGGAGAGGAAGGGGTTTTTCGTATCCCGAACGCCACACTCACCCCCGTCCCGCGCCCCACGCCTGACCCGCCAGCGCCACCGACCTGGGCCCTCGCCCCCGTCCCGCGCCCCACGCCTGACCCGCCAGCGCCGCCAACCTGGGCCCTCGCCCCCGTCCCGCGCCCCATGCCTGACCCGCCGACCTGGGCCCTCGCCCCCGTCCCGCGCCCCACGCCTGACCCGCCAGCGCCGCCGACCTGGGCCCTCGCCCCCGTCCCGCGCCCCACGCCTGACCCGCCAGCGCCGCCGACCTGGGCCCTCGCCCCCGTCCCGCGCCCCACGCCTGACCCGCCAGCGCCGCCGACCTGGGCCCTCACCCCCGTCCCGCGCCCCACGCCTGACCCGCCGGCAATACAACTTACCTGGACCCCGATCTCCGTCCCCGGCGAGGGACCTCCTCACGGTCCCAGCGCTCGCAGTACTGACCTGCCGGCCTTGGCCCCGAACACCACGGTCCCCAGCGAGGGAGCTCCGCGCGGTCCTAGCGCCCGCGGCCCTGGCGCTCGCAGCCAAGGAACTCCGCGCGGTCCTAGCGCCCGCGGCCCGGGAACTCCGTGCGGTCCTAGCGCCCCCCAGACCCCCCAGCACTCAATGTGCGACCCGCAGACGCCGCCATTTTGGGTCCCGACCACCACGAGGGGAGGAGGGGCCCCGCCATCTTGGACCGCCCCCGACCTGTACGACGCATGGGGGCGGCCATTTTGTCCACCCCCGACGCCATCTTGTGACCCCTCATCTACGGGCGAGGTATGGGGGTGGCCATTTTATCCATCCCCGACGCCATCTTGGACGGCAACAACGGACCCCACCCCACTACTACAACCACGGCTCGCTTCGGTTACACTCGATCAGGCTCGGCCCCGGACTCTCCAGACGACGACGACAACGGTCCTAATTAACGGCCACGAGACGCCATGCCTAGTCGACTCCGGGAGCACGGAAAGTTTTATACATCCCGACACGGTAAGACGCTGTTCCTTAACTACCTACCCCAGCGCACAAAAGATTTGCCTAGCTGCAGGATCCCACTCCGTACAGATCCAGGGATTCTGCATAGTTACCCTAACGATACATGGGAGGGAATTCAAAAACTACAAACTTAACGTCCTTCCCCAACTCTGTGCCCCCACCTTGCTGGGCTTAGATTTTCAATGTAACCTACAGAGCCTTACGTTTAAATTCGGCGGCCCCATACCCCCACTCACTATCTGCGGCCTCGCCACCCTCAAGGTGCAACCCCCGTCCTTGTTTGCGAACCTCACCCCGGATTGCATACCCGTCGCCACTAGGAGCAGACGGTACAGCGCCCAGGACCGGACCTTCATTCGCTCCGAAGTCCAGCGGCTACTAAAGGAGGGCATAATCCAGGCCAGCAATAGTCCCTGGAGAGCGCAGGTGGTAGTAGTGAAGACAGGGGAGAAACAAAGGATGGTCATTGACTATAGCCAGACCATCAACAGGTACACACAACTAGACGCGTACCATCTCCCCCGCATATCCGACATGGTCAATTGGATTGCCCAGTATAAAGTCTTCTCCACCGTGGACCTCAAGTCCGCCTACCATCAGCTCCCCATCCGCCCAAGTGACCGCAAGTACACAGCCTTCGAGGCAGACGGGCGATTATACCACTTCCTAAGGGTCCCTTTTGGTGTCACAAACGGCGTCTCGGTCTTCCAACGGGAAATGGACCGAATGGTTGATGAACATGGGTTACGGGCCACGTTCCCGTACCTCGACAATGTAACCATCTGCGGCCACGATCAGCAAGACCACGACGCCAACCTCCAAAAATTCCTCCAGACTGCCAAAGCCTTGAACCTCACGTACAATGAGGACAAGTGCGTTTTTAGCACCGATCGGCTAGCCATTCTGGGCTACATAGTGCGCAATGGGATAATAGGCCCCGACCCCGAACGTATGCGCGCACTCATGGAATTTCCCCTCCCGCACTGCCCAAAAGCCCTGAAACGCTGCCTGGGGTTCTTTTCATACTACGCCCAGTGGGTCCCCCAGTACGCAGACAAGGCCCGCCCCCTAATACAGACCACGACTTTCCCGCTGTCGACAGAGGCTTGCCAGGCTTTCAGCCACATCAAAGCGGACATCGCAAAGGCCACGATGCGCGCCATCGACGAGTCCCTCCCCTTCCAGGTCGAGAGCGACGCCTCTGACGTAGCTCTCGCGGCTACCCTTAACCAAGCGGGCAGACCCGTGGCCTTCTTCTCCCGAACCCTCCACGCCTCAGAAATCCGCCACTCCTCAGTGGAAAAGGAAGCCCAAGCCATAGTGGAGGCTGTGCGACATTGGAGGCATTACCTGGCCGGCAGGAGATTCACTCTCCTCACTGACCAACGGTCGGTAGCCTTCATGTTCGATAATGCACAGCGGGGCAAGATCAAGAACGACAAGATCTTGCGGTGGAGGATCGAACTCTCCACCTTCAACTATGAGATCTTGTACCGGCCCGGAAAGCTGAACGAGCCGTCTGATGCCCTATCCCGCGGGACATGTGCCAACGCACAAATTGACCGCCTCCAAGCCCTCCACGAGGACCTCTGCCACCCGGGGGTCACTCGGTTTTACAACTTCATCAAGTCCCGCAATCTCCCATACTCCTTAGAGGAGGTCCGTACAGTCACAAGAGACTGCCACATCTGCGCAGAATGCAAACCGCATTTTTTCAGGCCAGATGGAGCGCACCTGATTAAGGCTTCCCGTCCCTTTGAACGCCTCAGTCTCGATTTCAAAGGGCCCCTTCTCTCCACCGACCGCAACGCGTATTTCCTTAATGTAGTGGACGAATACTCCCGCTTCCCTTTTGCCATTCCCTGCTCCGACATGACCGCGGCCACAGTCATTAAAGCCCTGAACAGCATATTCACACTGTTCGGTTACCCCGCATACGTCCACAGCGACAGGGGGTCCTCTTTCATGAGTGACGAGCTGCGCCAGTTCCTGCTCAGCAAGGGTATAGCTTCAAGCAGGACGACCAGCTACAACCCCCGGGGGAACGGGCAAGTAGAAAGGGAGAACGGCACAGTCTGGAAGGCCGTCCTACTGGCCCTACGGTCCAGGGATCTCCCAGTTTCACGGTGGCAGGAGGTCCTCCCGGACGCTCTCCATTCCATCCGGTCGTTATTATGTACGAGCACTAATCAAACGCCCCACGAGCGTCTCCTTGTCTTCCCTAGGAGGTCCTCCTCTGGAACGTCGCTGCCGACCTGGCTGGCGGCCCCAGGACCCATCCTGCTCCGAAAGCACGTGCGGGCACATAAGGCGGACCCGTTGGTCGAAAGGGTTCACCTCCTCCACGCAAACCCCCAGTACGCCTACGTGGAGTACCCCGACGGCCGACAGGACACGGTCTCCCTGCGGGATCTGGCGCCCGCCGGCACCACGCACACCCCCCCGGCACCATCAACCCAACCGCCCCCCTTCCTGCCACCGCCACACCCCGCGACCGCCCCCTTCCCAGGAGGATAAGTCCCCCTCCCCTTTGCACCAACAGCTGAAACCGTGCGGCTCCCGGAGGCGACAACGCTGGTACAAGCACTACCACCACCGCCGGGGCCGAGGCGATCGACATGGACGACCAGACCGCCCGACCGACTCGTGGCGTCGATGTAAAACGAAGATGGACTGTCCAATGAACATTTTGTTTTTCCTATATCCTCTGTAAATAGTTGTAACAGGACGATACTGTCCAATACGGTACTACCATGTAACTGTTCTCTCCTCCCAGGACCAGTACTGTAAACCCTTACCACCATACGAAGCATCACCCCGCCGGGTTCATTTTTGACAAGGGGTGAATGTGGTAGTATGTATTGGGGGTCATGTGGGACTGGAAACCCTAATGTCATTGGCTGACAGATCCCGGGTCCTGGTTGGCCGTTGACCTCATACTCCGCCCTGAAGGCGAAGTATAAGAAGCCGGTGCCTTCCCCCGCATGCCAGTTTACTATCGGGCTGCTGGGGAACAGACACGCTTAATAAAGCCTCATCGACTTCACTCTATTTGTCTCATGGAGTCTTTGTGCGCCACACACCATTCACTGATCCATTCACTACCCTCACTGTTCCTGCCTCAAAAATGTGATTAATTTAGTGAGACACAAACTTCGCCTAACAAAACCATGCTGAATATCCCTGATCAATCCATGTATTTTTTTCCAATTAAGGGGCAATTTAGCGTGACCACCTAGCCTCCACATCTTTGGGTTGTGGGGTGAGACCCACGCAAACACGGGGAGAATGTGCAAACTCCACACGGACAGTGACCCGGGGCCAGGATCAACCCCGGGTCCTCAGCACCATGAGACAGCAGTGCTAACCTCTGGGGCACCATGCTGCCCTAACTCCATGCATTTCTAAGTGACAATCTATCCTGCCTCTCAGAATTGTTTCCAATAATGTTCCCACCACCAAAGTCAGACTGACAGGCCTATGGTTTTCTGGCCTACCCCTCCCACCCTTTTTAAATAATGGTACAACATTCACAGACCTTCAAACCTTCGGTAACTCGCCTGCAACTAGCGAGGATTGGAAAATGATCCACACAGCATCCGCTATTTCCTCTCCGGCTTCCTTTAACAGCCTGGGATACGATCCATATGTTAACCTTCAAGGATGCCAGATACTCCATTACTTCCTCTCTCACTATGCTTATTGTATCTAATATTTCACACTCCTCCTCTTTAACTAGAATGTCTGCATCATCCCTCCTCCTAGTGAAGAGAGAGACAAAATACTAATTGAGAACCCTGTCCACATCTTCAGCATCAATTCGTAAGTTGACACAAACAATTTGGATATGCCTTTCCTTTTCTTTAGTTATTCTATTGCTCTTAATGTATTGGTAAAACATTTCTGGGTTTAGTTTGATTTTACCTGCCAATGTTTGCTTCCCTATTTTCCATTTGACTTCACCCCTGCACTTTCTATACTTTTCTAGGCTTTCTACATTATTAAATGTTTTGTGACTGTTATAAGATTTATTTTTCTGCTTTATCTTGGCCTGTATGCATCTGAATAATCAGAGGGCTTCAGATTTGGCAGCATCACACTTTTTCTTTGCGGGGACATGTCTGCACTATGCCCATAGAATTTCACCTTTGAATGTCTCCCATTGATTTGACAGTTTTCCCTTCTAATAGCTGTATCTAGCCCAGTTTTGCCAGTTCATCTCTCACCTTTGTAAAATTGTTTTCCCACAATTTAGAACTCTTATTCCTGTTCTATCTTTGTCCTGTTCCATTAAGATGCTAAATCTAATGAGATTATGGTCACTATCTCCAAAATGGCTCCATCACTGTTCCCTCATCCTCTTGCCCAGCCTCATTTCCTTAGACTAAATCTAGAATTGTGACCCCTCTCATTGGGGTTGTTACGTTCTGGCTAAGAACTTTCTGTTGAATGCAATTCCAGTATTTTGCACCCTCTGTGCCCTTCACACTGTTCACATCCCAATTGATATTAGAGTAGTTGAAGTCCCCAACAATTACTACCCTTTTGTTTTTGATTCAGAAATCTGTCTACATATTGCTCTTCTAACTCCGTTCCACGAGTTGGGGGTTAATAGTACAGTCCTAGCAATGTGGCTGTCCCACATGTCCTCATTGATGATTTTAATATGTCATCCCTCCTCACAGCTGTAATTGATTCTTTAACTAATAAGCCAAGTTTCCGTTACAACAATGTGCTGCCCTGTGTCCTCAGCTCATCATCGGCTTATTTGCTATTGATTGGCATTTACATATATACCTTTTAACACTGCCAAATTCCAGTACTGTACACTTTTTAAACCTGTGCATCTTCTGTCTGTCAGAGCCACTCACTAATTTCCTGTCTCCCATTTCCTGCTCTGAATTTGCCCTCAAGATCCCATCTCCTGCTAATCTAGTTTAAACCCCATCAACAGCACTAACAAATCTCCTTGCGATGATATTCGTTCCTGTCCTGTAATGGTGTAGACCATCCGGCTTGTACAGGTTTCACCTTTCTCAAAACTGGTCCCAATGCCTCAGGAATCTGATGTCCCCCCTCCTCTACCAGCTTTCCAGTCACGTGTTTTCTTGTACAGTTCTCCTATTTCTAATTCAAACTTGTACGGAGGACTGGGAGTATCCTTGAGATTACTCTTTTAGAGGCCTTGCTTTTCAATATACTTCCTAGATCTCTAACGTCTGCTTTCAGAACATCATCCTCTTTCCCAACTAACTCATTAGTACCAACGGAGACCGCAATCTCTGGCTGATCACTTTCCCCCAGAAGAATGTCCCACTCCATGTTTGGTGTTTGATACAGTGCCACACAACAGACTTATGAGCAAAATTATATCTGATGGAATAAAAATAACAGTAACGTGGATATGGAATTGGCTGAGTGACAGGAAACAGAGAGTATTGTTTTGGGTTGGTGGAAAGTTTGTGGTGGAATTCCCAGAGGTTAGTGTTGAGACTCTTGCTTTGCTGATATATGTTAATGACCTAGACCTTGGTGCACAGGGTATAATTTTAGAGTTTGCAGATGACACAAAGCTTGGAAGCATTGTGCACTTTAAGGAGGTTAGTGCGAAACTTCGAAAGGCATGGACAAGCTTCAGATGAGGTTCAATGTGGAGAAATATGAAGTGATTCATTTGTTATGAAGTACATGGAGAGAAAAATTAAGGGTGTAATTCGAAAAGAGACACAAGAACACGTCCTTGGGGGTCCTTGGTATATATGTGCATACATCAATGAAGGTGGCAGGACCGGTTGAGAGAGCAGTTAATAAAGCATACTGCATCCTGGTTTTTATTAATAGGGGCAAAGAGGTCAAAAGCAAGCATTGTATGTTGAGCTTGTATAGAACACTGGTTTGGCACAACTGGAACACAGGTACTGGAACCCGTATCCGGGAAGCTCGGGACCGAATATGTGCGCAATTTGGGGATTTTATGGATGCTGGGTCCTAGACAAGTACTTATATAAAATAAAGTATGAAAAATAAAGGATAAGAGGGTTTTGTTCAAATTGTTACCCAGGACGCAGGCTTCAAATGTCGCTTGTTTTCGGGTCCTTCTGAATTTTGGCTAGCCAGATAAGGGATCCAGAACTTGGATTGTGTCTGTCTCTGGTAACCACACTTTAGAAGGAGTGTGAAGTCATTGGAGAGAGTGCAGAAAAGAGGGACAAGAATGGTTCCAGGGATTAGGAGCTTCAGGTATGAAGATAGATTGGAGAAGTTTGGGCTGTTTTCCTTGGAGAAAAGAAGTCTGAGAGGAGATTTGATAGAGGTGTTCAAAATCATGAGGGGTGCTGACAGGATAGCTGGGAAGAAATTGTTCCCACGCTTGAAAGGATCACGAACGGGAGGACAGATATTTAAAGTTTGGTAAAAGCAAAAACTTCCTTCCATGCAGCAAGTTGTTTACCTCTAGAATGCACTGTCTGGTGGGGGCAAGTTCAATTGAAGCATTCAAACAGGAATTAGACAGTTATCTGAAAAGGAAGAATCCTATACAATAGAATATACCAATAAACTATTTGTCTTTTTGGGGCGGGGTTCACTATTATAATGAATTAAATTTATTCAAATTAATTTGTTAGAATTAATTATAAATAAGTTATTATTGTTATAAATTACAATGTAGTCCTACCAAATAACCATGGAAAAATATTTTGCGTTTACTGAACCGTAAAATGGTATCTTTGTTCAAATAACAACAGGTGGTTCACCATTGGCTATTGGAAATTATTTGATTATTGATCACCACTGGTACAGGCTCAGCAAATATCCATCCAGTCTTACAGATATAAAATTTTGGAATTTATCTCACTCGTGGAAGATAAAAGTTAAAATCTGTGTAGTTCTGTTTTAGAAAAGGAACCACCGTCCACATGATGTAAAAGTTAAAATACACCAACTATTTCACTGGAAGCAATAGGAACTACAGGTAATTGACAACGTATTCGATAACACTTTGGCTGGAGCTAATTAACCATAGACTGGTCCATTTTTAGACCCAGGCAAGTAACAACGAGCGGAAGATCATTCTGACTGTAACTGATCCCGTGCGGACGAGGAGTCAAGGACGTCCTTAATGGACAAATTTCAAAGTAAGTCACAAAGTAAAAAAAACTTTTGAAAAAAATTAACCTTTTTTGATCTGAGACCCACTCCATATCATGGAGTGGCACGGTGGCACAGTGGTTAGTGCTGCTGCCTCACAACGCCAGGGCCCCGGGTTCGATTCTGACCTTGGGTGACTGTGTAGAGATTGCACATTCTCTGTGTCTGCGTGGGTTTCCTCCCAGTACTCCGGTTTCCTCCTGCAATGCAAAGATGTGCAGGTAGGTGGATTGGCAATGTTGAATTGCCCACAGTATACAAAGGTTTAGTGGATTTACAGGATTGCGGGGGAGTGGGCCCAGATAGGGTACTCTTTCAGAGGGTCACTGTAGACTTGATGGGCCAAATGGCCTCATTCTACAAGATGGGGATTCAATGATTCTATGAAATAGTGAGGGACCGATCTTACTAAAAGTAAAATAAAAGCCAAATATGTCATGTTCTGTAGACTGGCCGAATTGGATGATGAACTACAGAATATCTAGTTTAAATAATTTATTATGAAACAACTGCGTGATAAAGATAACTAGGATAAATAAAATAATGAACTACTAACACTAATTAACTATTGTAGAGCTACTGCAAAACACGTCTATCCTCCAACACAATCTACTCCCAATCCCAAGCCATAGGGTCACATGGTGGGTTTACATTGCAACCTAGTGATCGGAGATCATGCATAACATTATGTACAGAATTGCTTTATGCATATCATCACATCCTCTTTCTTTTGGAAAATGAAATTATTTACATACATTAGATTATTTTTACATTTCACCATGATATGCATAACTATTTGTACAATAATCTTTATTAGTGTCACAAGAAGACTTACATTAACATTGCAATGAAGTTACTGTGAAAATCCACTAGTCGCCACACTCCGGTGCCTGTTCAGGTACACTGAGGGAGAATTCAGAATGTCCAATTCACCTTACAAGCACGTCTTTCAGGACTTGTGGTAGGAGACCGGGGCACCCGGAGAAAGCATACGCAGATATGGGGAGAACGTGCAGACTCCGCACAGACAGTGATCCAAGCCGGGAATCAAACCCAGGTTCCTGGCTGTGTGAAGCAACAATGCTAACCACTTTACACAGTTAGAATTTTTTACAGTCTGTCACAAGTTAAGTCTATCTGGCTTGAGTCTTGTCCTTGTAGACCTTTTCAGTGTCTGCTTAACTTGTACGTGTATGTAACGTACCAAAACCTTGGAAAACTTCACGGAAATCATTCAGTATGGAGTCTCCTGAGGGATGAGGGCCTGTTGCAGCATTGTCTGTACTATAGACTCATCGGACCAGTTGCAACTCCTCACCCACTTCAACTCCAATTAAAGACTCGCGGTCTGCCACCACCATGGAAAATTTAAATTTGTGAATTTTGTTTTTTACATGAACATCAAACTCACATGTTCCAAACGACGAGATTTTGTTGCCATTGTAATCTCTTAACAATGCCATTATGTTAACTATTTTTCGTTCAATTCGCAGCTTTCTCACATCGGACAGGTTGATGACGTTGGCCCTCGCACCGGTGTCGAGCTTGACTGTTATCACTCAGCCATTTATCTTTAATGGCACTGCCCATTTATCCTTATGATTTTTTGCCTTTAATTCACTATTGCTGCAGATTGGTACAAATACATTGTGATTTGGTATGACCTGCATATCCTTGACTTCACGAGAGATCGTGCGCGGGATTCTCAGAAAATGGGGCTATGTCCCCATGCCGGCGGGAAACCGGCGCCAGTGACTCCGGCGTCAACGGCCTCCCAAGGTGAGGAATTCTCCACTTACCACCACTTTCTCGGGAGCTAGGTTGCCGCTGAAGACATTGGCGCCGCTCCAGCCGGCGGCGAAGGGCCACCGCGAGTTCGCGCAGGCAAGGAATGGCCGGCGTGATCTCGCGCATGCGCGGACCGGCCGGCGTGTTTCCGTGCATGCGCGGGGCTTCTCTTCTCCGCGCCGGCCCCCGGGCAATATGGCGGAGCCCTACAGGAGCCCGACATGGAGGAAACGGGTGCACCCCCGGAACAAGCCCGCCCGTAGGTGACCAGGCCCCCTTGGGGCCCCCCCTGGGGTCGGAACCCCCCGTGCCCTCCTGAGGACCGCCCCCGCATACTCACCTGCCAGGTCCCGCCGTGCGTGAGGTGAGTAATTCACGCCGGCGGGACTGGCCAAAAATGGATGGCCACTCGGCCCATCGGGGCCCGGAGAATCGACGGGGGGGTGGGGGGGGGCGCTTTCAATGGCCCCTGACCTGCATGGCGGGAATCCCGCCCGAAAAAACGGTTCAGGTGCATAGGGCAGCCGGCGTCGAGACGGCGGGGCGGGGTCCGCGCCTCCCCCGGGTAATTCTTTGACCCGGTGCAGGGTCGGAGAATCCCGGCACATGTCTACAGGAATGTGTCATCTAGGCACACTTCATCAATAGCACTGATACTCATTGTTTGTTCAGGCCTTCTCCTGGAATAACATTGGGTTGCAAAATGATTTCTGCCATTACAGTTGCCACGTGTTTTTTCATAAGCAGGGCATTGCCGTGGCATCGCGGCACATAAAATGGAGAATCGGGTCGGTCGCTCAAAATGGCCGCCCTCACTGGTAGCACGTTACTTATTCGGCTGCGTCACCACACTAATGGTGTCTATCGCCTCTTCTGCCTTCACGCTAAAATGCCGGAGATTCAATACACTGATCTGTTTTGCTGCAAGCTCACTAGCGTGACATATTTGGATCGCACTTTCGAGTTGCAGGACTGTTTCTCGCAAAAGCCACTCACACACTTTATCATTGGAGATCCCGAAAACTATTTGATCGTGTGTCATTGACGACTGGTGTGTGCTGAAGTTGCACGACTGCGCCTTCAATCGCAAGTCAGTGAGGAAGCAATCGAATGCCTCTCCCATGTTTTGGGTTTGTGTCCGGAATATCTAGCGCTCGAGTATATAGCGCAGCATGCTATCGCAGTGGTTGCACGGTTGCTTCACAGCTCCAGAGTCCCAGGTTCGATTCCCGACTTGGGTCACTGTCTGTGCAGAGTCTGCACGTTCTCCCCGTGTCTGCATGGGTTTCCTTCGGGTGATCCGGTTTCCTCCCACAGTCCAAAGATTTGCGGGTTAGGTGGATTGGCCATGCTAAATTGCCCTTTGTGTCCAGAAAGGTTGGGTGGGGTTACTGGGTTACGGGGATAGAGCGAAGGTGTGGGCTTGGGTAGGGTGTTCTTGCCAAGGGCTGGTGCAGACTTGATGGGCCAAATGGCCTCCTTCTGCACTGTAAATTCCATGAAGGTTTCATTTTTTTTAGGGGAGCAATGGCGATCAAATTGTTTAAGAACTTCGTCGAGGCTTTTGCTGTCAGCCTCGTTTTCAAAAACAAAAGTGTTGAAAATTTCAATTGCTTGGGGACCTGCTACAGTGAGCGCAATGCAATACGCCTCTCATTGGGCTGTGCCTGCAGACCAAGGGCCACAACATAGAGTTTAACCTGTTGCTTAAACACCCTCCAATTCTCGACTACGTTACCGGTAATCCAAAGCTGTTCAGATGCCTTGATGCCTTCCATCCCAGGCTTCGAAGTTGTATCACGTGCTGAGCACCAGATGCCAGTAGGACTCCTCCAACTGCACCTGTAGGTGCTGGATACTCGCCGTCATCCCCTCATGTAGTCCCTGGCTCTGTGACTGCATCTCCATGATCGATGGCATTTCCATTCCAAAAGCCCAAATCCTGTCTGGACGGCAGCTAGTCCCCGGGGTCAGCCCACCCTCCAACCATTCACCTCCTTGGGAGTTCCTACCTCCACTTGATGCACTGGAGCATTTGTGTGGTGAGCACTAGATAGTGTCCCAAGAGCCTCATCACTAAAGTGCCCAACCGAGGTGAGTGTCTCTGGGATGGCAGAGGGTGTTGGAAACAGCTGTATCAGGAAATCTGTGTCATCCCTGAACTCGAGCTCCGGGGTGTCCTGGGTCTCGGGTTAATGGTTCCTCTCCGTGACGGTATCATCCTCATCATGCTCGGCACCCGGGGCTTTGGCTCTGACTGTGGCTGGGAGTGGGACACCAGAAGGATCCGTCCCATCACCAGCAGGTCCTGTAAGACAGGATGCATGATTAGACTGC
This sequence comes from Scyliorhinus torazame, assembly GCF_047496885.1. Classification (NCBI taxonomy): domain Eukaryota; kingdom Metazoa; phylum Chordata; class Chondrichthyes; order Carcharhiniformes; family Scyliorhinidae; genus Scyliorhinus; species Scyliorhinus torazame. The sequence goes on along the minus strand of NC_092716.1, from coordinate 168,190,773 downwards.
GGGCCGGGAGAGACTGGGGGTGGTGGAGCGGGGTGAGGGTGGTACCAGGGTGCTGTCGGGCTTGTGGTGATATGCATCACTGTATAGACACAAGGGGTTAATGTAAATACACAACAACTAAGTAAACACTAGAGGGAGCACCGGAGATGTCATGACATGCAGACAGACAGCTAATGAACACATGGAATAGGACACGACCAATGGGCAGTCAAGACACCCAGAGGTGACACTACCACAAGGGGGCAACCCATATATAAGGACAGGACACAAATGCTCTGTCTCTTTCCACAGACAGACACTTAGAGAGTAGGACAGAGGCAGATCAGAAGCATCACACCCACCACGTGGCTTAGAGCTGACTGGTTAGTTAGACTGAGTTACTATAGCAAGATTAGCAGGAGAGTCGAACTCATAGAGAACTGTGCTAATGGTTCAATAAATCACATTGAACTTACTTCAAAGTCTGGAGTATCTTTTGGTCAAAGCTGCATCGAGTTGCAGCCTGTGTTATCCCAGAGTACATAACACATCAGAGCTGAGGGTGGTGTGGGGGCGAGGGTGGTGTTGAAGGGGGTGACATGTGTCACGGGGAGCCGGAGCTCAGTGGGGTCTCACTTCCTTGCCCGAGGTCGATCTCCGGCCCGGTGACAGCCCTCTCCTTGGGCCCGCCGACCACCCCCAGGGCCCATTGCTCTGCTGCAATGAGGGGCCACAGGTCCGGCCGTCCGCCTCCAGTCTTCTCCCGCTCCCGGCAGTTATGGGTGACCTTCTTCTTGGGACGGGAAAACAGAAAATGCACCATGTTAGACAGTTTGACGCATACAGCCCAGGGGGTGAGTTGCTGGTGACTTCAGTGGGGAAGGCACCTGCCCATTGCGGCCGGTATGCGTGCCTGCATGTGATGCAGGTTGGGGGTTTGGCCACTCTCCTGCTGGAGGGGGTCGGGGACGGGGGGGATTTGGTACGGTTATGGGAGTGTGGGACGGGGGTTGGTGTCAGGGGCACAGTGCTGGCTACTCACCCTGGCCTCCCTGAGGAAGTTGTGTAGTTTCTTACGGCACTGCTTGCCAGTCTGGATGGTGTTGCTCGTGGCGCTTAGTGCCTCTGTGCCCTGGAACGGCGAAGGGTGGCGGCTGCCTACCTCCTTTTCAGACCGGGGTACAGGGTGAACTGCCTCTCCTCCACCGTGTCCAACAAGGTATCCATGAATCTCGGGCTGCTCGCCTTGCTGCCATCTTGTTGGCTGGGATGGTGTGCGTGGGGAGTGAAGTGCGTTTGTGCGGCTGCAGCTTGTCAGCCTCCTGGGTGTCAATGTCGGACCTGCTGAATCCCGCCCTGTTTCTCATTGGAATCGATTGTGTTCCACGTGATGCCGGTGCTAGCCCCTTAACTGTCACTGAATTAGTCTGGTGCTGGCCAGTTTTGCTGTCGTGGAACTCCGCGAATGCTGCCCCGGCGCCAACACTTAGCACGGGATTCTGCGCTTGCCAATGCTGAAATCGCGAAACGTGATTGGGCGGAGAATAGCTTCCGGTGCCAAAATCTGGCAAGGCGCCGGTTTCACGCCAAATCGGGATACTCCAGCACACCGTAAATGGCATAAATGCATCGCTCACTGTGGTAGTCACCACTAGCCGAATTATATGTATTGCGGTAAGACACATATACTAGAGGTACATGGATAAATCCCTGCCTGCTGGCTCCGCCCAGTAGGCGGCGTATAAATGTGTGTGCTCGCCGGTGCTGCAGCCATTCTGGTTCCAGCTACATGAGGCACCACATCTTGCTCAATAAAGCCTCGATTATTCCACTACTCTCGTCTTTGTGTGGAGAAGCCGGCGTTGGACTGGGGTGAGCACAGTACGAAGTCTTACAACACCAGGTTAAAGTCCAACAGGTTTGTTTCGATGTCATTAGCTTTTGGAGCGCTGAGCCTTCCTCAGGTGAATGAAGAGGTATGTTCCAGAAACACATATATAGACAAATTCAAAGATGCCAGACAATGCTAGGAATGCGAGCATTAGCAGGTGATTAAATCTTTACAGATCCAGAGATGGGGTAACCCCAGGTTAAAGAGGTGTGAATTGTATCAAGCCAGGACAGTTGGTAGGATTTCGCAGGCCAGATGGTGGGGGATGAATGTAATGCGACATGAATCCCAGTCCCTGTTGAGGCCGCACTCATGTGTGCGGAACTTGGCTATAAGTTTCTGCTCGGTGATTCTGCGTTGTCGCGCGTCCTGAAGGCCGCCTTGGAGAACGCTTACCCGGAGATCAGAGGCTGAATGCCCTTGACTGCTGAAGTGTTCCCCGACTGGAAGGGAACATTCCTGCCTGGTGATTGTTGTGCGATGTCCGTTCATTCGTTGTCGCAGCGTCTGCATGGTCTTGCCAATGTACCACGCTTCAGGACATCCTTTCCTGCAGCGTATGAGGTAGACATCGTTGGCCGAGTCGCACGAGTCTGTACCGCGTACCTGGTGGGTGGTGTTCTCACGTGTAATGGTGGTATCCATGTCGATGATCTGGCACGTCTTGCAGAGATTGCCATGGCAGGGTTGTGTGGTGTCGTGGTCACTGTTCTGAAGACTGGGTAGTTTGCTGCAAACAATGGTTTGTTTGAGGTTGCGCGGTTGTTTGAAGGCAAGTAGTGGGGGTGTGGGGATGACCTTGGCAAGATATTCATCGTCATCAATGATGTATTGAAGGCTGTGAAGAAGATGACGTAGTTTCTTCTCTCCGGGGACATACTGGACGACGAAGGGTATTCTGTCGGTTGTGTCCCATGTTTGTCTTCTGAGGAGGTCGGTGCGGTTTTTCGCTGTGGCGTGTTGGAACTGTCGATCGATGAGTCGAGCGCCATATCCCGTTCGTACGACAACGAATGAACGGACATCGCGCAACAATCACCAGGCAGGAATGTTCCCTTCCAGTCGGGAAACACTTCAGCAGTCAAGGGCATTCAGCCTCTGATCTCCGGGTAAGCGTTCTGCAAGGCGGCCTTCAGGACGCGCGACATGCAGAATTGCCGAGCAGAAACTTATAGCCAAGTTCCGCACACATGAGTGCGGCCTCAACCGGGACCTGGGATTCATGTCGCATTACATTCATCCCCCACCATCTGGCCTGCGAAATCCTACCAACTGTCCTGGCTTGGTACAATTCACACCTCTTTAACCTGGGGTTACCCCATCTCTGGATCTGTAAAGATTTAATCACCTGCTAATGCTCGCATTCCAAGCATTGTTTGGCATCTTTGAATTTGTCTATATATGTGTTTCTGGAACAGACCTCTTCATTCACCTGAGGAAGGAGCAGCGCTCCGAAAGCTAATGACATCGAAATAAACCTGTTGGACTTTAACCTGGTGTTGTAAGACTTCGTACTGTGCTCGTCTTTGTGGTAATTGATAGTGCATCAATTTATTGAGGAAAGATTTAAAAATGATGGATCTTCGCATCAAGCCTGATCGCCTGCAGCTGTGCCCTCAAGCAACCAACACTACGTCTGCTTTTGACCCTGGCTAGCCTGCTTCGAAAGCTACCTCCGAATATCCGCTGAGGAACCCTCGGATGCGCAGAAGCTCCAAGTCATTTATTCACAGGTGAGCCCTGACAATTTTCCTCTCATCCGGGATGCGCCCACTTACTCCAAAGCAATGGAGCACCTTAAGGGACATTACATTCGACCAGGCACCTCCTGTCCACGAGACAGCAACTCCCCGGGGAGTCCCTAGATGATTTCTGGCGTGCCCTGTACATCCTGGGGAGGAACTGTGACTGCCAGGCAGTTTCGGCAGTCCAGCACAGAGAACTTTTAATCCGAGACACTTTCGTTACGGGCGTGAGGTCTGTGTACGTCCGTCAGTGCCTATTGGAAAAGGGGACACTCGATTTTGCGGGAACCAGGCAGATCGCGAACTCGTTAACAGTGGCCTCCCGTAATGTCCAGTCGTATGCCCTCAACCGCACGGCATCCTCATGGGCATCTTGGGCCCCACCAGCTACTGACTCCAGCTCACTGCAAGCCTGCGCCGCACGGCAGCCAGCCAACCCCGGGGTGCCCAAATGCTACTTTTGCGGACAGAACAAACACCCCAGGCAGCGCTGCCCGGCGCGGAGCGCAACCTGCAATGGATGCGGAAAGAAGGGACACTTTGTTTCTGTGTGCCAGGCCTGGTCGGCCGCAGCTGTTTATAGGCCCAGCATTCCTACAACCCCCACATGCGACCCAGGAGCATCGCCATCTTCTTCCCCGCAGGCCAAGTGCGGCCCGTGGGCGCCGCCATCTTTAATGACGCCCGTCATGTGCGCCCCATCTTCGGCACCATTTTGAACGGCGCCTCAGGACCCCTGCCCGTCTGGAAGCTCGTCTGGCCGTTCATCGCCTGCCGCTACCCCCACCACCGCTGACCAGCCCGGGACCTCCCAGCATCTGCCGCAGATCACCTCGATCACCCTGGACCAGTCCCGGCCCCGCAACCTCGCGACCGCAACAACGACGGTGAAAATCGATGGGCACGAGACGACCTGCCTTTTTGACTCCGGGAGTACAGAGAGCTTCATCCACCCCACGACGGGAAGGCGCTGCTCCCTCACGGTACACCCCGTTATCTCCCTGGCCTCCGGATCCCATTCCATGGAAATCCGGGGGTACAGCATCGCGACCCTCACCGTCCAAGGCGTAGAGTTTAGCAACTTCCGGCTCTACGTCCTCCCCCACCTCTGCGCTGCCCTGTTACTCGGCCTGGATTTCCTGTGCCACCTCCAAAGCTTAACCTTAAAATATGCCGGGCCCCTACCCCCTCTCACCGTATGCGGCCTCACGACCCTGAAGGTCGATCGACCTTCCTTATTTGCGAACTTCACCCAAGATTGCAAACCCATCACCACTAGGAGCAGACGGTACAGTGCCCAGAACAGGACCTTCATCAGGTCGGAGGTCCAACGGCTCCTGCGGGAAGGCATCATTTGAGGCCAGCAACAACCCTTGGAGAGCCCAAGTGGCAGTAGTAAAGTCTGGGGAGAAGCACAGGATGGTCATTGACTACAGTCAGACCATCAATCGGTACACGCAGCGCGACACTTGCCCCCTCCCACGCATATCTGACATGCTCAATCAGATCGCACAGTAGCAGGTCTTTTCTACAGTGGACCTGAAGTCTGCCTACCACCAGCTCCCCATCCGCCCGGAGGACCGCCAGTACACTGCGTTCAAAGCAAATGGCCGCCTCTATCACTTCCTTCGGGTTCCCTTAGCGTCACTAATGGGGTCTCGGTCTTCCAACGTGAGATAGACCGAATGGTTGATCGGTACAGACTGCGGGCCACCTTCCCGGACCTAGACAACGTCACCATCTGCGGCCACGATCAGCAGGACCAAGACACTAACCTAAAATTTCTCCAGACCGCCAAGCTCCTTAATCTCATGTACAATAAGGAGAAATGCGCGTTCCGCGCCAACCGCTTAGCCATCCTTGGCTATGTCGTGGAAAATGGAGTTCTAGGGCCCGACCCTGACCGTATGCACCCACTCATGGAACTCCCCCTCCCCCACTGCCCCAAGGCCCTGAAACGATGCCTGGGGTTTTTCTCCTACTATGCCCAGTGGGTCCCTAACTCTGCGGACAAGGCCCGCCCGCTCATTCAGTCCACAGTTTTTCCCCTGACGGCTGAGGCCCGCCAGGCCTTCAACCGCATCAAGGCAGACATCGCCAAGGCCACGATGCACACGGTCGACGAGTCCTTCCCCTTCCAGGTCAAGAGCGATGCATCGGACGTAGCTCTGGCCGCCACCCTCAACCAGGCGGGCAGGCCCGTGGCTTTCTTTTCCTGCACCCTCCATGCCTCCGAAATTCAGCACTCCTCTGTCAAAAAGGAGGCCCAAGCCATTGTAGAAGCTGTGCAGCATTGGAGGTATTACCTGGCCGGCAGGAGGTTCACTCTCCTCACTGACCAACGGTCGGTTGCCTTCATGTTCAATAATACACAGCGGGGCAAGATCAAAAACGATAAGATCTTGAGGTGGAGGATCGAGCTCTCCACCTATAATTACGAGATTTTGTATTTCCCCGGGAAGCTCAATGAGCCCCCTGATGCCCTATCCCGCGGTACATGTGCCAGCGCACAATTGGACCAACTCCGGGCTCTCCACGATGGCCTCTGTCACCCGGAGGTCACCCGGTTCTTCCATTTCATCAAGGCCCGCAACCTGCCCTACTCCATTGAGGAGGTCAGGACCATCACCAGAGACTGCCAGGTCTGTGCAGAGTGCAAGCCGCACTTCTACTGGCCAGATCGAACGCACCTGGTGAAGGCCTCCCGTCCCTTTGAGTGCCTCAGCATGGACTTCAAAGGGCCCCTCCCCTCCACCGACTGCAACACGTACTTTCTGAACGTGGTCGATGAGTACTCCCGGTTCCCTTTCGCTATCCCATGCCCCGATATGACTTCTGCCACAGCCATTAAAGCCCTCCACAGTATTTTCACTCTGTTCGGCTTCCCCACCTGTATCCACAGCCATCGGGGATCCTCCTTTATCAGTGAGGAGCTGCGTCAGTTCCTGCTTAGCAAGGGCATCGCTTCGAGCAGGACGACCAGCTACAACCCCCAGGGAAACGGGCTGGTGGAGAGGGAGAACGGGACGGTCTGGAAGGCCGTCCTGCTGGCCCTGTGGTTCAAAAACCTCCCGGTGTCCCGCTGGCAGGAGATCCTCCCCGACGCGCTCCACTCCATCCGATCGCTCCTCTGCACAGCGACTAACGAAACCCCCATGAACGTCTCTTTGCCTTCCCCAGGAAGTCCACCTCCGGGGTCTCGCTCCCAACATGGCTGTCAGTTCCTGGACCCGTCCTCCTTCGCAAGCGTGTGCAGACCCATAAGTCGGACCCTTTGGTCGAAAGGGTCCACCTCCTGCACGTGAACCCGCAGTACGCCTACGTGGCACACCCCGACTGGCGCCAGGACACAGTCTCCCTCCGGGACCTGGCATCCGCTGGATCCCCACCCACGGCCCCCGACATGGCACATCCCCCACCCCCCCTCCGGTTGCCTCATTCACCCCTGTGCCACTGACCTTCCCCCAGCGAACTTCACCACAGCCCCCACCCCAGGAGGATCCGTCCTCCCACTGGTTCCACTCAGGGGTGACGAAGACGAGGACAACACGCTCCCGGAGTCACAAGTGACCAAGTCGGCGCCCACATCATCACCAGGACTGAGGCGATCGCAGAGGAGGGTCAAGGCCCCCGACAGACTGAACTTGTTAATTATTTTTTCCACCACCCCCGCTGGGACTCTTTTTTAACAGGGGGTGAATGTGGTAGTCACCACTGGCTGTATTATATGTATTGCGGTAAGACACATATACTAGAGGTACACGGATAAATCCCTGCCTGCTGGCTCCGCCCAGTAGGCGGTGTATAAATGTGTGTGCTCGCCGATGCTGCAGCCATTCTGATCCCAGCTACAGGAGGCACAACACCTTTGCTCAATAAAGCCTCGATTATTCCACTGCTCTCATCTTTGTGGTAATTGATAGTGCATCTCTCGCCGCGCGGGGGAAACGTACAGCAGGCACATCAGTAGTGGGCCTGGCACCCTATGCTCCGGGGCCTTGCGATTCACCGCCTCCGATGGGCCAATTTCCAGATGGCGTCGTTCACTTGTGGTTCTATAAATCGGCGTCCTGGCTGTTGAGCAAGAGAGAGAAGGTAGGAAATGACGTGGAGTGACTGCGGGCTGCTGGACGTGCTAGTTGGGGGTGCGGGGCCGCTGCCAGGACCGGGGGTACCGATGAGGCCGGATACCAATGGGGCATAGGAGCGGGGATGGAGGGGGGTTATGCATGGGCGGGGCCGCAGTGCTTCCTTGTAGCCCATGGAACCTGGATGGACACGGGAGTATGCGCAATGCTAACATGTTGGCCTTTCAACCCCTGCAGTCATTGGCATTCAGATACCAACCTGCGATGCTGGTTGTTGTGGTGATGGCCGCAGCCCTGCCAGATACCCTGCGGCCGCGTGAGCGGGGCCCGCTCAGAGAGGAGGGGGAAGCTGCAGCAGAGGAATGGGTTGCAGTAGGCCGGGCTGCAGAGGGGCAGGTGGTGGCTGCACAGGCTGGAGGGCCGGCCACCCAACAGGCCGAGGAGGAGGAGGAGGTGCCATGGAGGCAATGTATGAGGCCGCATGTGTACCGGCACCGTATGTCGTTCGAGGACCTGCCAGACCAGGCATGTAGATGGAGATTATGGATGAGCAGAAGGACTGTGTGGCACATCTGCCAGATGATGGCACACCTGGCACCGTGGGGGTATGGAGGAGGATACCCGCTCCCGGTGACTGCCAAGGTGATGGTTGCCCTGAACCTTTATGTGACGGGGTCCTTCCAGTCGACGAGTGAGGACCTGTCTGGGATCTCACAGGGCTCGGCGCACATGTGCATCCGTGCCATCAAGGACGCCCTATATGCCTAGGCGGACCAGTATGTACAGTTCCACATGGACTGAGCCCACCAGGATGTCCGGGCAGCGGGGTCCGCTGACATTATCTGGATGCCCCGAGAATAGGGAGTGATCGACAGGACGCATGTTGCACCGGTGGATAACAGGCCACTGTACACCAACCAAAAGGAGTTTCACTCCATGAACATACAGCTGGTCTGCGATCAACAGATGTACATCATGCACGTTTATGCCCGATATTCGGGCAGTGTAAATGACTCATTCATCCTGGCACACTCGGTGATCCCTGACATGTTTGAGGGGCACCACCCCTGGCTGCGGGGGTGGCTGCTGGGTGACAGGAGTTACCCGCTGCGATCGTGGCTGATGGCGCTTATCCGGAGGCCATAGACTGACGCGGAGACCCGATACAATGACACCATTACAGCGATCAGGGGTGTGGTCGAACGGTGCTTCGGCATCCTCAAGATGCGCTTAAGATGCCTGGACCGTTCTGGTACCCCAGTACGAGGCTGAGAGGGTCCCCTGCATCATGGTGGCCTGCTGCATCCTCCACAATATAGCACAGCAGAGGGGCGATGTGCTGGAGGAGGAGGATGTTGAGGAAGGGCAAGCCTTGTCCAACAAGTGGACGATGTGCAGGACATGGGGCCCAGGCAGGCACTGGGGGCTGCACGACGCCATCGCCAGGGCCAGCACGCACGGGACACCTTCATCGCGACACGGTTCGTTGACTAGGTGGGAAGGGGAATTGCTGGCCAGGGCATGGACACCACCACCCCAGACCCACACCCGCTCATCTCCCACACCACAAACCGCCCGCATGCACATCCCCTCCATGACACATACCTGTGGCGCTACGAGCTGGGGGCCCTGAGTTGGCGGTTACAGCCGGTCTGTTCCATGGGATGGAGAATAAATGCAACCCGCTCTGCGATGAGCTCCGCTGCTACACATCTTATGACAATGTCTGACTCATGCCCACAGTAGCAACTTCCACCTGGGTGATCCCTGCATGCGAGCTGGCCAGTCCATCACCTAGACCTGTCGAATCCCTGGGGTGGGGGTGCTGGGAGCGGCCGGGGGAGGGAAATGGGAAGGGGGGAAAGGGGAGGGAAGGGGGGGAAGACGCTCCACCCACGGGGCCTGCACTGGCTGCCCACCCCTTACCTCCCCCCGGCCAGCACTGACCAGCCCATCCCCACACCCACCAGACAGAGAACCAAGGCAGGTTTCAATGATGTTAACAGGCGTTTATTGCGGAGAAATATATGTGCCCTAGTCCCATAACTCAGCTGTGCCCTGCACCTGTGTTAACTGGTGTCTAGCCTTCTGGCCTTATGAGCCCTAACTCTATGCCTAGGTGGTTCCCTAGAAGGTACAGCAGGAGTGGAGGTGGCCTGTTGTGACTCCTGCCCTGCGACACGGGTCCCTGTTGGCGCACGTCTCCTGGGGCGACCTGGCCTGGATGGGCCCGGCCGCTGCCCGGGCGTCCCGGTGGCATGGTGCCACCCTGTTCTGCCCGCTGCTCACCAGATACACGAGGGACAGGAGCTGGGGGGGAAGTCCGAGGTACTGCGCTGTTCCAGCACCTACCCTGCGGGGATCACCGGCATGGCCCTCAGCACCTCCTCCTCCCTCGGGGTGCCCAATGGCTTCCGGGTTACTCCATGGGATGGGGGTGCGAGCGGAGCCATCCCCTGGGGCCTCCTCCGCCACCTGGAGCTGCCAGTCATGGAGGTCTCGACCAGGGTCTGCATGTTCACGGCCATGGAGCACAGAGAGTGGACCACCTCTGTCTGGGACTGCGCCACGGCATGCTGCGACCCACCATCTGAGGGTTTGTGCCACATCAGCTAGTGCCTGGGCTACCTCCCTCTGGGCTGGGCCACCTCCCTCTGGGTCTGGGCCTTCTCCCTCTAGGACTGGGACACCTCCCTCTGGATAGGACACCTCCCTCTTGGATAGGACACCTCCCTCTGGGACTGGGCCACCCCTCCCAGTGTCTGCGCCATGCCGACCAGTGCCTGGGCAATGCCGCCAATGTTCTCAGCCATGGCCTGCTGTGACTGAGCCATGCTGAGGAGCGCCCCTTCTATCTCCAGGTGGCTCTGGCACATGGCTGCCTGTGAGAGGGCAGCCCTGTCCTGGACCTCGGCTCCTGCCTGCACATAATGCCCCAGGCCCTGGACACTGGCCCATATCCGACACCATCGCCCCCATTGCCTCTACCGCAGATGCCACCCGTGCTGTGTTGGCCAGGGTGGCACGCATGACCGGCACCACACCCTGTTCCTGCACACAGATGGAATCCTCCACCTTTGCCTGCATGTGCTGGATGCCTGCCATCATCCCCTCTTGTCGTCCGTGGGTCACTAACTGCACCTGCACTGTGACTGAGACTGGATATTTCAGGAGCCCGGGACCCGTCTGGATGGCAGCTGGTTCCTGGGGCCAGCCTGCCCTCCGACCGTTCGGCCCCTCAGCTGTTCCTACCACCACATGCTATACCGGATGGGATGTGTGGTGCGTGATGTGTTATCTGAGTTGGTTTAACACTGACTGCAACTGGATGCAGTGAGACTAGAAACAGGCTTCCGACACAGGAGATGGTCCAACACTGTTTTATTGAACCTGCTGGTTGCTGTACATATTCTGCTGTGGGTTGACACTCTATTAATCTAAACTGAACTGGTAACCTCTGACTGGCTTGACCAGACGAGCTCTCTGTCACATGGAGACGGTGCTCACGGCCTTGTGCACTCTATCTATCTTTGTAGCTGCATCCTGTGAGAAGAGGGAGAGTCTTAATGCCCTGTGTGTTTTATAGTGGTAGTGTCCTGGTGATTGGTTGTTCTGTGTCGTGTGTGTTCATTGGTTATCCTGTGTGTCAATCACTGCCTGTCTGCATCTCAATATATACATGAGTGGATATGATGACATCTCCCCTTTTTGAAATAAATTTTGGAATGTGGCTGTATATACATGTATGACTATGTACAAGTGGTGAGTGAATGAACATATGTACATGGGAAGATGTCTATTGTGCAGAAACAGAGCAAACTGAACAAAATTTACAGGATTCAAGTCTATAGATTCAGTCTTTGTGGTGGGTGACAAATTCTTGTCGATCGCCTCAGAGGTGGAGGGGAGACACCGGCACCTGGACAGGCGGGATTGCTGCCAGATTGGTTGCCTCGTGGAGAGGCGGGATTGCTGCCAGATCATGTGGTGCGAGATGTCCTGAGGCAGCATGATGACATGCAGAGAAGTGCGGCCAGGCGGTGGGCAGGCAACTTTGCGCAGCGTCCTCCTGTTGCACCGTAGAATGGAGCCATCAGCCATTTGAACAACAAAAGACCTGGGGGCGGCCTGTCGGACGACAACAGCTGGGGCTGACCAGCCTCCCTCAGGCAACTGGACGCGAACAACATCTTCTGGAGCCAGCGCAGGCAGATCAGTGGCATGAGCATCATACGTGATCTTCTGCTGGTCCCTGGATCGCTGCACTTTCTGCAGCACCGTGAGGTGGTCAAGGTCTGGTCAAGTCGTCCGCAGGTTGCGGTTCATGAGCAGCTGCGCCAGAGACAAACCAGTCGACAGAGGGGTTGCCCTGTATCCCAACAGCGCCAGGTTAAAATCAGAGGCTGAGCCTGCAGCCTTGCAAAGCAGCCGCTTGATAATATGGACCCCCTTCTCGGCCTTTCCGTTTGATTGTGGGTAATGGGGACTGGATGTGATATGCCTGAAATGGTAGGCTCATGCAAAGTCAGACCACTCTTGGCTGTAGAAACATGGACGGTTGTCACTCGTTACTGTGAGCGGTATCCCGTGCCTGGCAAAAGTCTCTTTGCAGGCTTTGATTACTGACTTGGACGTGAGGTCTGACAGATTCCCCACTTCCGGGTAGCTGGAGAAGTAGTCGACTAAAAGCACGTAATCACGCCCATTTGCGTGAAAGAGGTCTATCCCCACCTAGGACCACGGAGAGGTCATGATCGTGTGCTGTTGCAGTGTTTCTTTGGGCTGGGATGGTTGGAATTTCTGGCATGTTGTGCAGTTGAGGACCGTGTAGGCAATGTCCTGGCTGATGCTAGGCCAGTAAACTGCCTGCCGAGCTCTGCATCGACATTTCTAGACCCCCAAGGTGACCCTCATGGATCTGTCTGAGCACCATGGTTTGCATGCTTTGGGGAATGACGATTCTATCCAGTTTAAGAAGGATCCCCTCAACAACCGTTAACTCGTCCTTAATGTTGAAGAACTGGGAGCACTGCCCCTTTTGCCAGCCATGGGCAAGATGTCACATCACACGCTGCAGTGGAGGATCTTGGGCAGTTTCTTCACGTATTTGGACAACTCGTTCATCAGTGGCTGGGAGGTTGCAGTGCCTCAATATGGTGAATGAAGTCGCCCGGTTCACATGGTGTGGTGATGGATCGGGATAGGGCATCAGCGATGATCAGCTCCTTACCCGGTGTGTAGACGAGTTCGAAGTCATATCGGCGGAGACAAAGAAGAATTCGCTGCAGCCGAGGTGTCATATCATTTAAATCCTTCTGGATTATGTGGACTAAAGGCCTGGGGTCTGTTTCCACCGTGAACTTTGGCAGACCGTATACGTAGTCATGAAACTTGACTATTCCTGTCAGGAGACCCAAGCACTCTTTTTCGATCTGGGCATACCGTTGTTCGGTCGGAGTCATGGCCCTGGATGCATATGCCACTGGAGCCCAGGACGAGGAGTCGTCTCGCTGGAGGAGCACCGCACCAATGCCGTCCTGGCTTGCGTCTGTGGATATCTTGGTATCCTTGGTCGGGTCAAAGAACGCCAGTACTGGGGCTGTGGTGAACTTCACCTTCAGCTCAAGCCACTCTACGTGATGTGCGGGAAGCCACTGGAACACTGTGGACTTTTTTACGAGATGTCGGAGGGCTGTGGTGTGGGATGCCATGTTAGGAATGAATTTTCCGAGAAAATTTACCATCCCAAGGTAACGTAGGACCGCCTTTTTGTCCTCTGGGGTCTTCATGGCATTGATTGCCAGCACCTTGTCAGCGTCAGGTTGCACACCTTGCTCTGAAATGTGGTCACCCAGAAACTTGATAGCGGACCGCCCAAAAGAGCATTTGGCCCTGTTGAGCTGGAAGCCATTTTCGTGGATCCTCTGGAAAACCTGTCTGAGGCGAGCAATGTGATCCTCGGGCATCGTGGACCAGATGATCATGTCGTCCACATAGACTCGCACCCCCTTGATGCCCTCCATCATTTGCTCCATTATTCGATGAAAGATTTGGAAGTTGAAATGATACCGAAAGGGATACGGTTGTAGCAATACCTGCCGAACAGAGTGTTAAATATGCACAGCTTCCTACTGGACTCGTCCAGCTGTATCTGCCAGAAACCACGTGAGGCGTCCAGCTTGGTGAAGAATTTGGCATGAGCCATCTCACAGGTTAATTCTTCTCGTTTCGGGATCGGATAATGCTCTCGCATGATGTTGCGATTCAGGTCTTTGGGATCGATGCAATTGCGGAGTTCACCAGAGGGTTTCTTGATGCAGACCATAGAGCTGACCCCGTGTGTTGGTTCCGTGACCTTTGAAATAATGCCCTAGTCGTGAAGCCCTCGTAGCTGCGGATTTCAGACGATCCTTGAGAGGAGCCGGCACCCGGCGTGGTGCATGGATGACTGGGGTGGCATTCGGCTTGAGTAGTACCTTGTAGCGATATGGGTTTATGCCCATCCCATCAAACACACTGTGGTATTGTGTGAGAATGTCGTCTATCTCAGCCTGTAGGTTCGCATTGGGCGAGGCAGTCGCAGGTGTAGAGGACATGGCATGGACTCGCTGGACCAGATTTAGGAGTTTGCACGCGCGAGCACCGAGCAGGGGTGCCTTGTCAGGCCGGATGATTTTGAATCTTAACGTCGCCTTGATTGCCTTGTGAGATACACCTAGCTGACACGACCCACTGGCAGCAATGGCATTACCATTGTAATCAAGGAGCTGGCAGACTGGTGGAAGAATGCTAGATTGGTTTCGGATGCTGTCGAGGTCCGACTGTGATATGAGATTCGCAGATGCGCCAGTGTCCAATTTAAATCGGATGCGACACTGGTTGACCGTGATGACGGCACACCACTCGCCGTCAGGATCCACACTCAGGATTGAAAGGCGGTTTGCAGGCGCAGTGGAGACCAGCTCGCATGTGGTGAAGATGCCCACCCGATATGGAGACGCGAGGCAGTCAGCATTGGGGTCCGTCGGGCTTTTGGAATCAGAATCCTGCATGCCTTGTTGTACGCAGCGGACATGTCTGCGCTGCAGCTGGGATCGCTGCCTGTTGCTCAGTGGAGCGGACTGCAGAGGGCCGCATAATGCCCAGGCTTTCCACACTGTAGATATCGCCTGCCTTTGGCTGGACATTGCCGCTTTAAATGGGCGGAGCCACAATTCGGACACGTCATGACGCTGACGTCAGCGCGATCCGTGCGCCATCGCGCATGCGCAGTGCGGTCGGCCGACGTTCGCACATGCGCAGTAGGGTCTTCAGCCTCATCGTCCTCCCGGTCGTTGTGCGCATGCGTAGGGACCCGGGAAAAGCGCGCGAAACGGCCACTCTCCTCGATGCTCAGGCCTTGCATTTTTGTGATGGCCTGCACCCTTTCTGTCTTGTGGGAGGCCAGTTTTGCAGTTTCTGCCACCCTGATGCGAGAGTAACGAATTCTGGCATGTTCATGGACAACGCATGTTTCGATGGTGAGGGAGAGGGTCAACTGTTTGATTCTGAGGAGCTGCTCCCGCAGGGAGTCGGACTGGACCCCGAAAACGATCTGATCCCGGATCATGGAATCAGCCATCGAGTCATAATTACATGACTGCGCTAGGATGCGGAGATGGATCAAGAAGGACTGAAAAGGTTCATCCTTACCCTGAAGCCTCTGTTGGAAGATGTACTGTTCAGAGCTCTCATTCACCTCGACTTCGCAGTGGCTGTCGAATTTCAGCAGAACTGTCTTAAACTTCGTCTTGTCTTCACCATCGGCAAACGTAAGCGAGTTAAAGATATGGATGGCGTGATCCCCCGCAGCCTTCCTGGCATCCGATGCTGCCTCGAGGTCGGAGGCCTCGATATACAGGAGGAACTTCTGTTTGAAGACCTTCCAGTTGGCGCCGAGGTTGCCGGAGATCCGGAGTTGCGGAGGGGGCTAGATCTTTTCCATGCCGCTGGATGGCTGCTTGCTGGTCGTTGCAGATTCACTCGAGGTAGGTTCATTAAAGTTAATAGTTCCCTGGTACCATGATGTGTTATCTGAGTTGGGTAACATGGACTGCAACTGGATGTAGTGAGACCAGAAACAGGCTTCCGACACAGGAGATGGTCCAACACTGTTTTATTGAACCTGCTGATTGCTGTACATAATCTGCTGTGGGTTGACACTCTGTTAACCTAAACTGATAACCTCTGACTGGCTTGACCAGACTAGCTCTCTGTCACAGGAGACGGTGCTCACGGCCTTGTGCACTCTAACTATCTCTGTAGCTGTATCCTGTGAGAAGAGGGAGAATCTTAATGCCTTGTGTGTTTTATAGTGGTAGTGTCCTGTCTGGTGATTGGTTGTTCTGTGTCGTATGTGTTCATTGGTTATCCTGTGTGTCAATCACAGCCTGTATGCATCTCATTATATACATGAGCGGATATTATGACAGTGCGCACCAGATAGTGTCCCAGGAGCCTCTTCACTAATGTGCCCAACCAAGGTGATAGTCTCTGGAATGCTGGAGGGTGTTGGAGACAGCTGTGACAGAAAGTCAGTGTCCTCCTCCGACCCGTGCTCCAGGATGTCCTGAGTCTCGGGCAGAGGGCTGGTGTTCAGGCTGCTCTCCCCGTCAGTGCTCAGCCTTCTGGGGCGCACCGGCTCTGGCACTGGCTGGGTGGGGGGCTCTGGATGGACCGGCCACAGCACCGGCCACGACACAAGACGACATATATGATTAGCCAGCGGGCCGGGCGGGGGGCGGGGGGGGGGGGGGGGGGGGTTGGGCATGGCGGGGTTGAGGGAGGTAAGGGTGAAAGGGGTGAGGGGGGTGTGGGCTGAAGGGAGGGTGGACTGAGGGGGGTGCGGGTTGGGGGGGTGAGGGGCGAGGTGCTTGCAGACGATGAGGGGGGGTGGGATTGAGGGGGGTGGGGGGTGAGGGGTGTGTGGGGGTGAGGGGGGTGCGGGGGTCAGGGCTGAGGGGGATGAAGGGGTGAGGCATGAAGGGTGAGGGGGGGTGGGGGGGGAGGTGTCCACACATGTGTCATGGAGATCCGCAACTAAGCAGGGTTTCAGTTACTCGCCCGCTGCCGACCTCCACCTAGGTAACCTCCCTTTCCTCCGGGCCGCCGGCCACGTCCAGTGCACTTTGGTCAGGCATGGTGAGGGGCCGTTAGTCTGGTGGTCCCCCCCTCCGGTTGCGGCTGGCATGGATGATGACATGTGGGGCAGGGTGGGGGTTCGGCAGTCCCCCGGGGGAGGAGGGGCCGGGTTGCGGATATGTGGGGAGGGGGGGTTAGTGCCAGGGGCACAACGCTGCCTACTCACCCTGGTCGCCCTGAGGAGGTCGTGGAGTTTCTTCCTGCACTGCATGCCAGTCCGCACAACGTTGCCCATGGCGCTGACCTCGTCTGCCACCTCCACCCAGGCGCAGTGAACGATGGCGCCTGCTGGCCTTCCTCCTGGGCAGGGGTATAGGGTCATCCGTCTCTCCTCCACGGCATCCAGGAGGGTCTCCAGCTCAGCGTCCCTGAACCGTGGCGTTGCTCTCCTTCCAGCCACCTTGTTGGCTGGGACGGTGTCTGTGGGCGGAAGGATCGTTTAAGTCCGGCTGCGGCGTGTGAGCCTCATGTGCACCAGTGATGGGCCCGGCGAATCCGGTGCTGTCTTGCATGGAACCGGTTGCGTTCCACGTGACGATGGTGCTGGTCCATTTAGAGTTGCTGAATCAGTGCCGGCATCAGCACTTAATCTCAGAAGTGGAGAATTCCACCGATTGTTTTTAGCGAGAAAACAAATTCAAAGGGGGGGTGGTTGGAAGCACATCAGTTAATTCTCTCGATATAGGAGTGTTGAAGGTACGTCTGACATCAATGCAACCACATCACTACTGATCAATGTTGATTTTTCTAACTTTTATTTTAACTCATCCAAGTTGAGAAAGGACGCAAAACGAACATTCACCTCCAACAAAGAAAGTTACAAGAAGAAAGCCAGAAATTAAGAGAATAGAGGGGGTACTGATTTGGTCATGCATTCTAGTTTTTAAATTATAAATTTTAATGGGTTATTATCGATTATATGGAAAGTTTATCTTCTTGAGACTGAGCCTCGGCCCATCCTTTGGAACATAGGAATCAGGAGCAGAAGTAGGCAATTTAGCCCTTCGAGCCTGCTCCGCCATTCAATCAGATCATGGCTGATATCTTCCTGGTCTCAAATCCATCTCCCCACTTGTTGCTCATATCCCTTTAATCCATTTTTAAAAATCAGAAATATATCTATCTCCTTCTTGAAACCATTTAATGACTCAGATTCCACCGCACTATGGGGCAGCGAGTTTCACAAATTCACCACCCTCAGAGAGGTAGTTCCTCCTCAACTCAGGTCTAAATCGACCGCCTTTCAACTTATTTGATCTCTCATTCTAGATTGTCCCACAAGGGGGAACATAATAATAATAATCTTTATTATCACAAGTAGGCTTACATTGCAATGAAGTTACTGTGAAAAGCCTCTAGTCGCCACATTCCGGCACCTGTTTGGGTACACAGAGGGAGAATTCAGAATGTCCAAATTACCTAACAGCAGGTCTTTCGGGACGAGTGGGAGGAAACCGGAGGACCCGGAGGAAATCCATGCAGACACAGGGAGAACATGCAGACTCCGCACAGTCAGTGACCCAGCCGGGAATCAAACCTGGGACCCTGGCGCTGTGAAGCCACAGTGCTAACCACTGTGCTACCGTCCTGCCCATTCTATGTTTACTATCAATACCATTTAGTATTTTATTCATCTCAATCAGATCCTCTCTCATCTCTCTAAACTCCAGTGAGTATAAACCCAAACTGTTTAATCTCTCCTCGTACGTCAACCCTTTCATCCCCGGAATCAATCTGGTGAACTTCCTCTGAATTGCCTCCAATGCCACCACATCCTTCCTCAAATGAGGAGACCAAAACTGGACACAATACTCCAGATGTGGTCTCATCAACACCCTATACAATTGTAACAACACTTCTCTACTTTTATACTCCAGAACTTTTGCAATAAATGCTAACATTCCATTTGCCTTTTTAATTACATGCTGGATCTGCATTCCGACTTTCTGCGATTCGTGAACAAATACACCCAGATCCCTCTGCCCGGACTCATCTTGAATCTGCTTTCCATTTAGATAATAATTTGCTTTTCTATTTTTTCGGCCAAAATGGATAGCCACACATTTATCTACATTAAACTCTGGGCAGGATTCTCTGATCCTGAGGCTAAGTGTTGATGCCGTCGTAAACGCCGTCGTGTTTTACGACGGCGTCAACAGGCACCAGGATCAGCGATCCTGTGCCTCACAGGGGGCCAGCACAGCACTGGAGCGACTCACGCAGCTCCAGCTGCCGATACCGGCACCAAACGGGCGCCATGAGTCTGCGCATGCGCGCTACGGCTGGTGCAAATTCACGCATGCCCGTTACGACCGGCGCGAACTAGCTTATGTGTGCGAGTTGCCTTCTCCACGCCGGCCCCGACACAACATGAAGGGGAGCTACAGGGGCCTGCAGGGAGGAAAATAGACCCCCACCAGGAGAAGCCGGCCCGCCGATCAGTAGGCCCCGATCGCGTGCCAGGCCACGATGGAGGCCCCCCATGGGTCGGATTGGTGGACCGGCGTCGCGTGAATTGCGCCCCCTTCCCCCCTCCCCCAGCGATTCTCCGACCTGGCCCGGGGTCGGAGAATCCTGCCCTCTATCTGCTAAATTTTGGCTTAATCTCCTAGCCTATCTATATCCATCTGTAACATCTTCATCTCCTCTTCACTGCCTGCTTTCCCACCTATTTTGGTACAATCCGCAAATTTTGCTATGTTACACTCTGTCCCTGCTTGCAGATCATTTATATGAATTGTAAACAGTTGAGGTTCGAGGACTGACCCCTGCGGCACTCCGCATGTTCGCCAGCCAGAGAATGACCCATTTATCTCGGCCCTTTTTGGAACTCTCTGCACGCGTTCCTCTCCAATTCTCTTTGGCAATTTGGAAACTCATCAGTTAAATCCTGCAGCCCACACAGAAGCACATTGGTTTCAATCAATGTACAGAAAGTGGTGTCCACAGCAATCCCCCCTCCTGAGAACTGGGAGAAGCCACTTTGCATGATATGAAAAAAATGAAATGAAATGAAAATCGCTTATTGTCACAAGTAGGCTTCAAATGAAGTTACTGTGAAAAACCCCTAGTCGCCACATTCCGGCACCTGTTTGGGGAGGCTGGTCCGGGAATTGAACTGTGTTGCTGGCCTGCCTTGGTTTGCTTTCAAAGCCAGCGATTTAGCCCTGTGCTAAACAGCCCCTAAATAGCATAATGGTATAGGTGTCTGCAGAGCAATCGAATAAGGTCCGTTTGATTTCCCTTACATATTATATTTCAATTTGACATGATTTAGGCAAAAAAAAATTCCAATATCATAAATACATCAGGTTGTTTCCTCTTAAGGATTTCTAAGTGGATGTATATTGGAAAGGGTCATGGAATCAAATTAAATCACAGCCTCCTGGAGGTATAAGACAATAAGACCTAGGAGCAGAATTAGGCCACTTGGCCCATCAAGTCTGCTCCACCATTCAATCATGGCTGATATTTTTCTCATCCCCATTCTCCTGCCACCTCCCCATAACCCCTGATCCCCTTATTAATTAAGAATCTATCTCTGTCTCAAAGACACTCAGTGAATTGGCCTCCACAGATTCTACGGAAAAGCGTTCCACAGATTCACCACCCTCTGGCTGAAGAAACTCCTCCTCATCTCTGTTTTAAAGGATCATCACCTTAGTCTAGATTGTGTCCTCTGCTTCTAGGTTTTCCTACAAGTCAAAACATCATCTCCACATCCACTCTATTCAGGCCTCGTAGTATCCGGTAAGTTTCAATAAGATCCCCCCTCATCCTTCTAAACTCCAACGAGTACTTGGGTATGTCCTTGGATTTGTGTGTGAGAGGAGTATCAAACTTGGTTTGTATGTTTAAGAGCGAGGGTGGCCTACAAGAGACAGGGGGCTGGATTCTTTGATTCTGGGGCTATGTCCCCACGCCGGCGTGGGGACTGTGGCGTTTTGCGCCAGAAAGACTGGCGCAAAACGGCCACTGATTCCCCATTTTTCTGGGGGCCAGCAAGACGGCAGCGTATAGCACCCAGCTCAAGCTGCTGGTATGCCCTGGAAAATTGCAGGGTCCGTGGCCGTGCATGCGCACGGCGGCGGCCTGTAGCGGCCACGCCGTGCAACATGGTGGCGGCCACTCGCGGACCCGGCCCGCAAAATAATCCCCCCCCTTTGGTCAGCTCACGCGCCCCAGGCCACCCCCCCCCCCCCCCCCCCCCACAGTGCACCCTGCCCCCAAAAATCCCCCCCCCCTGCCCACGGATCGGCCCTCCCCCAACTGTAGCGGTGAAGGACTGAGTCTGCAGCCGCCACGCCGAGTTCCCGACAGGTGAGACCATGAGAAACCCACACCATCGGGAACTCAGCCGGTCGGTTGGGGAGCATCTGTGGTCGTCGATACGTGGCGTACTCGTAGAGTATGCCACTTTGGAGGGGGCGGAGCATCGCAAAAGTGGCGCCAGCCCCAAAACTTGGATTCTCCGGCCGTTTGCTGAACGCGATTTCGGCAACCGGAGAATCAAGCCCAGGGTTTTTGGGTATGAGCGAGGGCAACATTCAAACAGGCTTTAAATGTACAAGGGAGAGCAATATTCAGATAGGGAGTGTCTGTGAGAGAGGGTAATATCAGGCAGTGTCTGTGTGTGAGAGATCTGGGGCGAAATTCTCCGTTATCGGCGGAAACTCCGCCGATCAGCGCAAAAAACGGCGCAAATCCCACTTGCGTCACGTCATAAAAATGGGCCGATAGTCTGCGGCCCGAAATGGGCTAGCAGCGACGTAACGGGATCCGCGCTTGCGCAGTGGTTCACGCCGTGCAGCGTCATACGCGCTGCACGGCGTGACGGCTCATAAGGCCGCGCAGCTCCCCCCCACCCGACCGGAACAGCCGACCGCAACACCCGACTTGATGGCTGGCCGTCGCTCAGCCCCGAGGTTCGAGTCACGCGATGTGGAGGCGCTCCTGGATGCGGTGGAGCAGAGGAGGGACGCCCTGTATCCCGGGCACGGCCGCAGAGTTGCCCCACGCCACAGCCGGCGTCTGTGGAGGGAGGTGGCAGAGGCCGTCACCGCTGTGGCCCTAACACCACGGACAGGCACCCAGTGCCACAAGAAGGTGAACGACCTCGTCAGAGCAGGCAGGGTGAGCGTCCCCCATATCCCCCATATCCCCTCTCCCCCAAATCCCCCCTCCCCCATATCCCCCCCTCCCCCATATCCCCCCTCCCCCATATCCCCCATATCCCCCCTCCCCCATATCCCCCCCTCCCCCATATCCCCCCCTCCCCCATATCCCCCCTCCCCCATATCCCCCCCTCCCCCATATCCCCCATATCCCCCCTCCCCCATATCCCCCATATTCCCCCCTCCCCCATATCCCCCATATCCCCCATATCCCCCCTCCCCCATATCCTCCCGTCCCCCATATCCCCCCTCCCCCATATCCCCCCTCCCCCATATCCCCCATATCCCCCCTCCCCCATATCCCCCCCTCCCCCATATCCCCCATATCCCCCCTCCCCCATATTCCCCATATCCCCCCCTCCCCCATATCCCCCCTCCCCCATATCCCCCATATCCCCCCTCCCCCATATCCCCCATATCCCCCCTCCCCCATATCCCCCATATCCCCCCTCCCCCATATCCCCCATATCCCCCATATCCCCCTCCCCATATCCCCCCTCCCCATATCCCCCCTCCCCCATATCCCCCCTCCCCCATATTCCCCATATCCCCCCCTCCCCCATATCCCCCCTCCCCCATATCCCCCATATCCCCCCTCCCCCATATTCCCCATATCCCCCCTCCCCCATATCCCCTCTCCCACATATCCCCCCTCCCCCATATCCCCATATCCCCCCCTCCCCCATATCCCCCCCTCCCCCATATCCCCCCTCCACCATATCCCCCATATTCCCCCCTCCCCCATATCCCCCATATCCCCCCTCCCCCATATCCCCCATATCCCCCCTCCCCCATATCCCCCATATCCCCCCTCCCCCATATCCCCCATATCCCCCCTCCCCCATATCCCCCCTCCCCCATATCCCCCATATCCCCAAGTGAATCCAGCCCTAACCTTAACCTCTGCAATGCACGCGCAACCGATGGCGTGCATTCATATACCTGCCTAACACTGTTGCCTTTTACCCCTGCCACCACCCCCCCCCCCCCCAGGAGAAGCGCGCACACAACAATAGGGAGCATGTGAGGACTGGAGGAGGGCCCGCTGATGAGAGGCCACTGACCGTACACGAGGAAAGGGCCCTGGAACTGGCTGGCGGACCTGAGGACCGGGAGGTTGCTGATGCAGAGGTCGGGGCCCCACGAACAAGTGAGCCACCAACAGCCCGTCCCCATATCCCCCCTCCCCTATATCCCCCTCTCCCGTATCACCTGATCACTGCCTGATGTCTAACCATGCATGCTTCATTGTGTATCGCAGGACCAAACGTCCAGGCACCCATCCCCGCAGATGCAGACCGCCCGCAGGATGCCCCTCGGAGACCATGGGAGACGGAGAGACCCGCACCCTCCAGCATGCGACGCCCGCAGGATGCCCCTCGGAGACCACGGGAGACGGAGAGACCCGAACCCTCCAGCATGCGACGCCCGCAGGATGCCCCTCGGAGACCACGGGAGACGGAGAGACCCGAACCCTCCAGCATGCGACGCCCGCAGGATGCCCCTCGGAGACCACGGGAGACGGAGAGACCCGAACCCTCCAGCATGCGACGCCCGCAGGATGCCCCTCGGAGACCACGGGAGACGGAGAGACCCGAACCCTCCAGCATGCGACGCCCGCAGGATGCCCCTCGGAGACCACGGGAGACGGAGAGACCCGAACCCTCCAGCATGCGACGCCCGCAGGATGCCCCTCGGAGACCACGGGAGACGGAGAGACCTGGAGCAACAGGGAGACGACACCCCCGTCACGTGCGGGAGCGACCACCCAGCGATGAGGGGGGCAGCCACAGGCCCCCGTCACATCCGAGCCAGGACACCACTACCCAGGACACCACTATCCAGGACACCCCTACCCGGGACACCACTACCCAGGACACCCCTACCCGGGACAGCACTACCCGGGACAGCACTACCCAGGACACCCCTACCCGGGAAGACGAAATATCGGACAGTGACTCAGAGTGGATGGGTGGAGACGAACCCCCACCCCAAAGTGCCATGGACTCAGAGTGGGACGAAGAGCACGACACAACGCCACTGCTGTCACCAACACCCTCCACCATCGCAGAAACACTCACCACGGTTGGGCACTTTAGTGATGAGGCGTCTGGTACACTCACTGGTGCGCACAACACAGCCGTCCCGGTACAGCAGGTGGAGGTAGGAGCAGCAGAGGGACCGGGCGGTCGGAGGGCAGCCCAGGCCAAGCGAACATCTGCCGCCCAGATGGATCCCGGGTTCCTGCAGTTACCACACCCACACATAGATCCGATGCAACCACCGACACGGAGACGAGCGAATAGGGTGACGGGTGGCTTGCGGCGGCTGCGGTCGCAGGTGGAGGAGTCCACCCGCGTCCAGGAGCTGGGAGTGGTCCCGGTCATGCGTGCCACCCAGGCTGACACCGCACGGGTGGCGTCCGCGGTGGAGGCAATGGGTGCGACGGTGTCAGACATGGGGAACGGTTTGCGAGGCCTGGGGCCTTCCGTGCAGGCGGCGTCTGTGGCCCAGGAAATGGCTGCCCTCTCACAGGAGGCCATGAGCCAGTGCCAGCGCCAGATGGCAGAGGCGCTCAACGCCATAGCCCAGTCTCAGCAGGCCATGGCCCAGTCTCAGCAGGCCATAGCCCAGTCTCTGCAGGCCATGGCCCAGTCTCTGCAGGCCATGGCCCAGTCTCAGCAGGCCATCGCTGAGGGCATCGGCGTCAGTGGCCATGTGCGAGCTGGCGTCGCACTGTCGCAGACAGGGTTCGACAACCCCCTGGGCTCCATGGCTGCAAACCTGCAGACCCCTGTCGATACCAGCACGGGCCTCCAGGACTGGCAGCGCCAGATGTCGGGGGCGCGTCGGATGGCCAGTCCGTTCGCATCCCCCACCCATGTAGAGGCCTGGGGGCCATCGGGCACCCCGAGGGAGGAGGAGGTGGTGTGGTCCGTCCCGGCTCCCTCTGTAGGGGAGGTCCCGGTACACCGCGACACCTCGGACTCCCCCCCTTCCGTCCCAGGTGCATCGGGTGGGCAACGGGCAGGACAGGCTGGCAGCTCGCCATCCCAGTCGCCCGGGCCGCAGCCTGGCCCATCTAGGCCAGGACGCCCCAGGAAACGGCCGCCAAAGGGATCCAGTGTCAGAGGGCAGGAATCACAGGAGTCCACCTCCAGTTCTGCTGTACCGTCTGGGGAACCACGTAGACGTAGTCAAAGGGCCCGTAAGGCCAAACAATTAGACACTGAGTAAGTTGGCACGGGTGCAGGGCACAGATGAGTTTTAGGCGCTAGGGCACGTGCATGAACTCCTTTGGTTATTAAAGTCAATGTTACACCTACCGAAGCTGCCTTTGTGCTCTGTCCAAAGTGTGCGGGGGTGTCATGTACGTTGAGTGCAAGTGTGTGTGTGAGGGGTGGTCTTACCTCAGCCCCAGGTGAGTCTGCCCCCTTCCCCCTGGGCCGCCATCAACATCCCCCGGGCAGAGGACGGGACCGTGCGCTGCAGTGTCACAGCCGCATGCAGGGATGGTCCGGGTGGATGGTGGTACTGTGGCCATGGGTCAGACATAGTCCAACGATGTAGAGCCAGGAGCTCATCGGAGGCGGGTTGTCATCATTCTCCATGGCCTGCGATAGACACGCGTCCACCCGCAACTGGGTGAGCCCGGCCCGTTGTGCCGCCGGTGGATCGGCAATTGGGAGTGGGGGGGTGGTGTGCATGCGGGTGGGGTGTGTGGGGTTGGGGAGGGGGGTGATGGTGCTGGGTGGATGGATGGGTGGGGGGTGTGGGTGGTCGGCTGTTGTCATGGTGTGCGGTCTGTGGCCATACTACCCGATTCCCACGCCCATCTAGTCAGTGAAGCGGGCGTCTATCAGTCTGTCCCGTGCCCGCTGGGCCAGCCGGTAACGGTGGACAGCCACCCGTCTGTGTCTACCCCGTCTGCCCTGACCATTGCCCCCATCCCCCTCATCTGGGGAGGACTGGGCCTCTTCCTGCTGCTCCTCCACTCCGCCCTCCTCTGCCTGCGGCACATCGCCCCTCTGCTGGGCTATGTTGTGCAGGACGCAGCACACCACAATGATGCGGCCGACCCTATCTGACCGATACTGGAGGGCGCCCCCAGAGGTCCAGGCACCTGAAACGCATCTTCAGCACGCCAAAGCACCTCTCGATCACTCCCCTTGTCGCTACATGGGCATCATTGTAGCGGTTCTCCGCCTCATTGCGTGGCCTCCGTATAGGCGTCATCAGCCACGATCGCAATGGGTAGCCCCTGTCGCCCAGCAACCAGCCCCTCAGCCGGGGATGGCGTCCCTCGTACATGCCGGGGATGGATGACCGCGACAACACGAATGAGTCGTGTACACTGCCTGGGTAACGGGCGCAGACGTGCAGGATCATCATGCGGTGGTCGCAGACCACCTGTACGTTCATCGAATAGGTCCCCTTCCTATTAGTGAACACGGCCCTGTTATCTGCAGGTGGCCGCATGGCGACGTGCATCCCATCGATCGCGCCCTGGACCATGGGGAACCCGGCAATGGCAGAGAAGCCCACGGCCCGGGCATCTTGGCTGGCCCGGTCCACGGGAAAGCGGATGTAGCGGTGCGCCATGGCATAAAGGGCATCTGTCACTGCCCGGATGCACCGATGTCTGCGATATGCCGGACAGGTCCCCACTCGGTGCCTGGAATGACCCCGTTGCATAAAAGTTCAGGGCCACCGTAACCTTGACGGACACGGGGAGAGGGTGTCCCCCGCCAGTGCCACGCGGTGACAGGTGTGCCAGCAGGTGGCAGATGTGTGCCACGGTTTCCCGGCTCATCCGGAGTCTCCTCCTGCATTCCCGGTCCGTGAGGTCCTGGTATGACTGCCGGGGCCGGTACACACGGGGCGCCCTCGGGTGCCTCCGTTGCCGTGGGGCCGCGACGTCCTCCCCCCCCTCCTCGTCCTGTCGGTCAGGTGTCCCTCCAGCCTGGGCGGCTGCCGCCTGCCCCTCTGCGGCAGCCTGCGCCGCCTCTCTGGCACGCTCCTCCTCCTCCTCCTCCTCCTCCTCCTCCTCCTCCTCATCCAGGGCAACATAGACATGAGCGGCTGCCACCACGGCGGCCAACATCGCTGGATGATCTGAAAACATGACGACCTGGTGGGGGGGAGGGGAACGACGACATGTCATCATTGCCCATATCCCCTCCTCCCCCCAGCCAGGTGGCATGGACCGCATGGGTCCAACTGTTGGAGGCTGGCACCTGGCCAGGTGGACCAACTCATTTGCCCTCCCATCACCCACCCCGGCACGGACCCCCCCCCCCAACCTCCACCCCAGCACGGACCCCCTCCCCAACCTCCACCCCGGCACGGACCCCCTCCCCAACCCCCAACCTCCACCCCAGCACGGACCCCCCCCCAACCTCCACCCCGGCACGGAACCCCTCCCCAACCCCCAACCTCCACCCCAGCACGGACCCCCCCCCCCCAACCTCCACCCCGGCACGGACCCCCCCCCCAACCTCCACCCCGGCACGGACCCCCTCCCCAACCTCCACCTCGGCACGGACCCCCCCCCCAACCTCCACCCCGGCACGGACCCCCTCCACAACCCCCAACCTCCACCCCGGCACGGACCCCCTCCCCAACCTCCACCCCGGCACGGACCCCCTCCCCAACCTCCACCCCGGCACGGACCCCCCCCCAACCTCCACCCCGGCACGGACCCCCTCCCCAACCCCCAACCTCCACCCCGGCACGGACCCCCTCCCCAACCCCCAACCTCCACCCCGGCACGGACCCCCTCCCCAACCTCCACCCCGGCACGGACCCCCTCCCCAACCTCCACCCCGGCACGGACCCCCCCCCAACCTCCACCCCGGCACGGACCCCCTCCCCAACCCCCAATCTCCACCCCGGCACGGACCCCCTCCCGGCACTCCCCCCGGAGCCCAGCCTACTCTAACCACCCCCCCCCCCCCGCCGCACACACACACAAGCCGAGACACACCTCTCCTCAGGCAATCAGTCTGCGGCCACGCCATTTCCTGCCCAGAGCCAACCCCCCAGGCCGTCACTCACCTCCTCGCTGGTCGGCGTGAGCCTGGAGCACCGGGTCACGCCGATGAAAAGGAGGTTTGATTGACGTCGACGTGAACGGTCATCACGTCGACGGGACTTCGGCCCATCCGGAAGGGAGAATATCGGCAGGCCGAAAATCGGCTGCCTTGCGCAGACCCGTGACATTCTCCGCGGCAGCGGCGCCATTAACGCCCCGCCGACTTTTCTCCCTTCGGAGACTTCGGCGGGGGCGGGGGCGGGATTCACGGCGGCCAACGGCCATTCTCCGACCCGGCGGGGGGTCGGAGAATGACGCCCGTAATATCAAACAGTGTCTCTGAGAGGGAGAATACCTGTTAGAATTTGGGTGAGTCGAAACAAAATATCAGACAGGGTGAGAGTGACGGGAATTAACAAACATGAATTGTTATATGGGAGAGGAGCGGAATACCTGACAGTGACTGTGATTATAAGAGAGAGGAATATCAGACAAGTTTTGTGTGTGAGGGAGAGAGCTGAAAATCAGACAAGTTTTGTGTGTGAGGGCAAGAGGAGAGTATACCAAATAGATTACCCTCTACAGTATTCAATAAAACACTCAATGAGCAAGTACAGCATGGGTTAGATACAGAGTAAAGCTTCCTCTAATCCTTGCCCCATAAACAGTCCCAGGACCCTAACACCACAGGTTAGAGACGCAACATAGCTTACACAAGCTTCCATCATCCAACTGTCCCAGGATATGAATAGAGGCAGTTTAATGCTCACTCTACATTGCCCACTCTAAGACGCCCTGTGAAGTTACAGCTTGGATGAGATACAGAGAATGGACAATTCTACATTGTCATCACCAAACATTCCCCATGTGGTTACGGTAACCATCAGGAGGACATTAAAATAATTGGGGGTGGAGTTTGATGTCATTTGGGGCAGGGGTTTGCATCATTTGGGGCGAGCTGCCACATCAGAGGGTGAGGACGGATGTGGAGGCCCCTCTTTGCAAGTCCGTCTCTGGCTCTGCGTGTTAGAGATAGTGAGGGCTCTGGTTATTCGAGACAGTGAGGGTTCTGAGTATTGGAGACAGTCATAGTTCTGGGTATTGGAGGCAGCAAGGATTCTGGGTATTGAAGGCAGCGAGCGTTCCGAGTATTGGAGACAATGAGGACTCTGGTTATTAGATACAGTGAAGACTCTGGTTACTGGGATGGTGAGGGTTCTGGCTTGTGGGTGCATTTATTAAGGCACATGGGACATTTTTACATAGTTAAACAACTTGAAGACATCAGCACCAGAGTTGTGTATGCGTGCTCTGCCCAAAGTCAAAAGTAAAACTAAGACTGGATCACATGGCACATTTCCATTTGTGTGATGCCATGCCTCTATTCCTAAAGGCATATTATAACATCCCCCTTTCTTTTCAAAGTGACTGACTCCGTTTTAAAATAAGTATAAACATATACAACACATGCTCATGTTTAGTTACCATTACATAAGTGTGCAGGACAGATGAGGTTTCTAAAGCGTGAATGCAATCTACTGATATTCCCAGATCTTGGGATTATCATTCTTGAATGTTGTTCCTGGTTGCATTTGGGATGTTGTCCTAAATGCGAGCGGTGGTAGGGAGGTTCAGCCAACCACTACCACATGTTCTAGTCCTGCTCCAAGCTTTTTGGAGTCTGGACCATCTTTTTTGAGGCGATGTCCAAGGTCGTAGGGTTTAGGTTCGAGCCGTGCCCTTTAGTTGCGGTGTTCAGGATGTCGGAACAGCCAGAGCTCTTCATGGGGAGGGGCCAACATTGTAGTCTTCGCCTTCCTGATTGCCAGGCGAAGACTGCTGCTCGAATGGAGGTCGGCAGCACTACCCAAGGCCACGGACTGGTTGTCCAATCTAGCAGAATTCTTGAAACTGCAAAAAATAAAATTTGCATTTGGGTGCTGGAGGAAGGCTTCCGCTATACATGGAGGCAATTTACCAGCCTCTTCGATGACTTGTTTGTAACCAGCATCTAGAGGGGAGGGGGAGGCAGGGAGGTGGGTAGGAGACAGGTAGCACCAAGAACACAAGGAAAGTGATAAGTACACACTGCATCGGAACCCACGAGTGGCACGACGGAAATATGCGCCAAAGGAAGGGTAAATTCTCCAGACGGGGCCTCACCACCCTCGGTAGGCATTGCCCTAATGAGCTGCATACTGGAACTATCCACCCCCCACAGGTGACACTGTTTCTTTTCTTTGAGCCATAAAGTTACCATACTGGTCACAATCCACCACTATATACTACACCAGCAAAATGTAGAGTACAAGTGTCTAGTTTAACTGTATTGTGTCTGGAATGAGTCCAAAGATGTATAATACTTATTTCTGATTTTTTTTTTTCTTTTTTTTTTGTGTTTTGTATTTCTTTTTTTTTCTTGGGAGATTCAACTGTTTACTTGGAGTATGTGTTGTAAAATGAACAGCTTTCAATAAAAATATTTTAAAAACAAAATCTTCTGTGGGATCCTGGATGTGAACTTGCCTCAACTGTAAACTTTGCGATTCTCTACCTGTACTTTTTTGGTGCACATTGGTCATATTCTCTTGCAGTTTGAACATTTGCTCTCAAGTTTCCAAGAGATTCGGATAGGTAAGAGAAAGTAGATTGGTATGCAGTGGTCAGCCAAACATGAGCTATGCTGGTGATGAAATAGTTGCACTTAAGGATACTGCTCTTGAATGTAACATTGCAATGAGTAGATCTTGCTTGGCCTGTCTACATTTGAGAATTAAAGATTTCACCACATGGATCATTCATTTAGCTAGGTCATAAGATCAATAATAATAAGGAGAAGAAGTAGTGTGATCAATATTCAACTTCTCAGACATTTCCTGAAATGGCTTACCAATAAATTGTTGACCATTATCCATAATGATCTCTCAAGGCGCACCAAATAAACTGAAAATAGCTATTAGAGAGTGTGTAAGGGTTGAAGTATTGTGCAAATGTCGAATAATGGGATATTTGTTGATGATGTTGAAGTCAGTGCCATGGACATGAAAGAGGTTGGATGAGACATTGAACCAAGAATAGGTTGAAACATCATGTGGAATCAGTGGATCACTGAACATGTGCTCTTAACATGCCACATGCTTTTTGATGATGACTTCAATGTCATTGTTCATGCCTGACTAATAGGCTTGTCTTCCTTGGAAGTCATCTCATTCTATCTATGTCCATGTGTGGATGATGAAATTGTTGAAGAATATCCCATTGCAAGATCCTGGTATGATGACATGCCTGCCTTTAAAAATGACTCCACAGAAGATGCCATCTCATCCCAAAAAGGCCAAAACGGTCTCACATTTTGGTGCTTATGCTGAATGAGTCAAACCCTATCCTAATGTTAATTCTCCAGTTTCTGCAGTTTTTTGCCATTTCATCTCGTAGCTGTTGACATTTGCGTTGCACAAAATGTACCAGGTCAATTAGGTAGAACAAGGACAGGGGTTCTGCTAAGCGGGTATGAACAGCTAGGAGCTAAATTAAAAAGGAGAAACAAAAAGGTAACAATCTCTGTATTACTATCTGAGTATTAATTGGCACAGGATCAATAAGATTAAGAAGGTAAATGCATGGCTCAAAGATTGGTGTGGGAGAAATGGGTTTGAATTCATGGGACATTGGCACCAGTACTGGGGAAGAGGGGACATGTTCCATAGGGACGGTCTTCATCTGAATAATGCTAGGACCAGAGTCCTAGTGAATCACGTAACTAGGGCTGTAGATAGGGCTTTAAACTAAATAGGGTGGGGGGTGGGGGATTCAGTTGTTGGGGAAACTAGAAAACCCAATTTAAAGGAGGAGGTAAGAGTGCAGGTTAGCAAAGTGATGGATGGTTACCAGAAAACAAAAGTGAGGGACAGAACAGGTGAATGTCTTTATGCACCATGGAATTATAGAAGAGTAGGGAAATTTAACATTAAAACAAATTTAAAATCTTTGTATCTAAATGCAAGAAGTATTTGTAACAAACTTAATGAGCTAATGGCACAAATAGAAATAAAAGGTTATGGTTTGGTGGGGATTACTGAAACATGGGAATTGAATATCCAATTGAATATCCACAGTATTTCGGAAAGATAGGCTGAAAAGAAAAGGGCGGGAGTCTCCCAGCCCTGGGCCAGACCAGAGAATCCCTGCGACCGGGCCACGCCGCCACGACGCCAGCAGGCGATTCCCCGCAGAGCGGAGAATCGGCACCATTTGCGCCGGCGTGGTTGGTGCCAGTCTATGTGGCACCCACACGATTCTCCGGCCGACCGGCTGTGAAAAAAAAAGCGAGTCCCGGCGGCGGCCGAACTAACCTGCTCTGAGCCGACAGGACCTCGACGTTGAAGGGTCGGGTGGCGGGCCTGTGGGGGTTAGGGGGGGCCTCCAATGTGGCCTGGCCCGCGTTCGGGGCCCACCAATTGGCAGGCCGGCCTCTCTAGCTGGGGGCCTCCTTCCCTATGCGCCAGCCCCTGTAGCCCTGCGCCATGTTGCGTCGGGGCCGGCGCATTGAAGGAGGCCACTGCGCATGCACGTGTTGGCGCCAGCACCACTGCGCATGTGCGCGTTGGCACCACTGCGCATGCGTGGATCCCGCGGCGCACAGTTCGTGCTGGAATCGGCAGCTGGAGCGGCGCAAATCGCTCCAGCGCAGTGCTGGCCCCCTGTAGGGGCCAGAATTACTCCTGGCAGCAGTCCGTTCACGCCGACGGCATTTACGACGACGTGGACACTCTGCCGCGGGATGGGAGAATCCCGCCCAAGGAGGTGGTGTAGCCATGCAGGTGAGTAAAGGGATCAGTGCTGTAATGAGAAATGACATAAGCACTGGAGACCAAGATGCCGAATCAGTCTGGGTAGAAATAAGGAGTAACAAAGGGAAGAGTTCCTTGGTATAGGTCCCCAAACAATAGTTCTACAGTGGGGCACAGTATAAACCAGGAAATACTGTAAATAACTTAAGTTTGAGGGCGATAAAGTGGATTCCCACACTACTGTTCCAGAATTAAATAAAGGAAATTTCATATGATTGAGGATAGATTTGGCCTGCATAGACTGGGCAGGAAGGCTAAAAGGTAGGACAGCTGATGAGCAGTGGCAGTTGTTTAAGGAGATACTCAATTCCTCATAACTAAAATATATCCCAGTGAGGAAGAAAGATGGAAGAGCGGTAAAAAACATCCTTGGCTAAACAAGGATCAAGGACATTAAAAAGACAAAAACAAAGTTATATCATATTGCAAAAGCCAATGGCAGGCTGGCAGATTGGGAAACTTTCAAAGAAGCAAAGAAACAAAGAAACAAAGAGATGCTGAGAAAGTAATAAAAAGAGCTAAGGTAAATTAGGAAAAAAAATAGCACAGAATATCAAAAAGGATAGCAAAAGCTTCTCCAAGTACATAAAAGGGAAGAGTCGCTAAGGTGAATGTTGGCCCCGTGGAAGATGAAACCAATGAGTTAATAGTGGGGAACACAGAGATGACAAAGATGTTAAATCAATACATTGCCGCAGTTTTCATGGTGGAGGACACTAGTACCATTCCAATAGGAACGGGAAATTCACAGGTAATAGTAAGGGTGGAACTTGGAACAATCAGCATCAATAGGAAATGGTACTCAACAAACTCTTGGGATTGAGGACACACAAGTCCCCAGGGCCTGATGGCCCACATCCTCGGGTGTTAAAGGAAGTGGCAGCAGAGATAGTGAATCCATTGGTAACAATATTCCAAAATTTCCTGGACACAGGAAAGGTTCCAGTGGATTGGAAAAATGCTAACGTGGACACTTATTCAAAAAGGGAGGGGGGGGCAGAATGTGGGAAATTACAAACCAGTTAGGTTAACATCTATTGTTGGAAAATTGTTAGAATCAATTATCAAGGACCTAATATCAGGACACTTGGAAAGTCAAAGCGCTATCCATCAGACTCAATATGGTTTTATGAAGGGCAAATCATGTTTTATTAATTTGCTTGAGTTCATTGAAGATGTAACAAGCAAAGAGGAAATTGGGGATCCTGTAGATATAATGGGCGTCATTCTCCGACCCCCCGCCGGGTCGGAGAATGGCCGTTGGCCGCCGTGAATCCCGCCCCCGCCCCCGCCGAAGTCTCCGAAGGGAGAAAAGTCGGCGGGGCGTTAATGGCGCCGCTGCCGCGGAGAATGTCACGGGCCTGCGCAAGGCAGCCGATTTTCGGCCTGCCGATATTCTCCCTTCCGGATGGGCCGAAGTCCCGTCGACGTGATGACCGTTCACGTCGACGTCAATCAAACCTCCTTTTCATCGGCGTGACCCGGTGCTCCAGGCTCACGCCGACCAGCGAGGAGGTGAGTGACGGCCTGGGGGGTTGGCTCTGGGCAGGAAATGGCGTGGCCGCAGACTGATTGCCTGAGAAGAGGTGTGTCTCGGCTTGTGTGTGTGTGCGGCGGGGGGGGGGGGGGGGTGGTTAGAGTAGGCTGGGCTCCGGGGGAGTGCCGGGAGGGGGTCCGTGCCGGGGTGGAGGTTGTGGAGGGGGTCCGTGCCGGGGTGGAGGTTGGGGGTTGTGGAGGGGGTCCGTGCCGGGGTGGAGGTTGGGGGGGGGGGGTCCGTGCTGGGGTGGAGGTTGGGGGGGGGTCCGTGCTGGGGTGGAGGTTGGGGCGGGGGGGGGTCCGTGCCGGGGTGGGTGATGGGAGGGCAAATGAGTTGGTCCACCTGGCCAGGTGCCAGCCTCCAACAGTTGGACCCATGCGGTCCATGCCACCTGGCTGGGGGGAGGAGGGGATATGGGCAATGATGACATGTCGTCGTTCCCCTCCCCCCCACCAGGTCGTCATGTTTTCAGATCATCCAGCGATGTTGGCCGCCGTGGTGGCAGCCGCTCATGTCTATGTTGCCCTGGATGAGGAGGAGGAGGAGGAGGAGGAGGAGGAGGAGCGTGCCAGAGAGGCGGCGCAGGCTGCCGCAGAGGGGCAGGCGGCAGCCGCCCAGGCTGGAGGGACACCTGACCGACAGGACGAGGAGGGGGAGGAGGACGTCGCGGCCCCACGGCAACGGAGGCACCCGAGGGCGCCCCGTGTGTACCGGCCCCGGCAGTCATACCAGGACCTCACGGACCGGGAATGCAGGAGGAGACTCCGGATGAGCCGGGAAACCGTGGCACACATCTGCCACCTGCTGGCACACCTGTCACCGCGTGGCACTGGCGGGGGACACCCTCTCCCCGTGTCCGTCAAGGTTACGGTGGCCCTGAACTTTTATGCAACGGGGTCATTCCAGGCACCGAGTGGGGACCTGTCCGGCATATCGCAGACATCGGTGCATCGGTGCATCCGGGCAGTGACAGATGCCCTTTATGCCATGGCGCACCGCTACATCCGCTTCCCCGTGGACCGGGCCAGCCAAGATGCCCGGGCCGTGGGCTTCTCTGCCATTGCCGGGTTCCCCATGGTCCAGGGCGCGATCGATGGGATGCACGTCGCCGTGCGGCCACCTGCAGATAACAGGGCCGTGTTCACTAATAGGAAGGGGACCTATTCGATGAACGTACAGGTGGTCTGCGACCACCGCATGATGATCCTGCACGTCTGCGCCCGTTACCCAGGCAGTGTACACGACTCATTCGTGTTGTCGCGGTCATCCATCCCCGGCATGTACGAGGGACGCCATCCCCGGCTGAGGGGCTGGTTGCTGGGCGACAGGGGCTACCCATTGCGATCGTGGCTGATGACGCCTATACGGAGGCCACGCAATGAGGCGGAGAACCGCTACAATGATGCCCATGTAGCGACAAGGGGAGTGATCGAGAGGTGCTTTGGCGTGCTGAAGATGCGTTTCAGGTGCCTGGACCTCTCTGGGGGCGCCCTCCAGTATCGGTCAGATAGGGTCGGCCGCATCATTGTGGTGTGCTGCGTCCTGCACAACATAGCCCAGCAGAGGGGCGATGTGCCGCAGGCAGAGGAGGGCGGAGTGGAGGAGCAGCAGGAAGAGGCCCAGTCCTCCCCAGATGAGGGGGATGGGGGCAATGGTCAGGGCAGACGGGGTAGACACAGACGGGTGGCTGTCCACCGTTACCGGCTGGCCCAGCGGGCACGGGACAGACTGATAGACGCCCGCTTCACTGACTAGATGGGCGTGGGAATCGGGTAGTATGGCCACAGACCGCACACCATGACAACAGCCGACCACCCACACCCCCCACCCATCCATCCACCCAGCACCATCACCCCCCTCCCCAACCCCACACACCCCACCCGCATGCACACCACCCCCCCACTCCCAATTGCCGATCCACCGGCGGCACAACGGGCCGGGCTCACCCAGTTGCGGGTGGACGCGTGTCTATCGCAGGCCATGGAGAATGATGACAGCCCGCCTCCGATGAGCTCCTGGCTCTACATCGTTGGACTATGTCTGACCCATGGCCACAGTACCACCATCCACCCGGACCATCCCTGCATGCGGCTGTGATACTGCAGCGCACGGTCCCGTCCTCTGCCCGGGGGATGTTGATGGCGGCCCAGGGGGAAGGGGGCAGACTCACCTGGGGCTGAGGTAAGACCACCCCTCACACACACACTTGCGCTCAACGTACATGACACCCCCGCACACTTTGGACAGAGCATAAAGGCAGCTTCGGTAGGTGTAACATTGACTTTAATAACCAAAGGAGTTCATGCACGTGCCCTAGCGCCTAAAACTCATCTGTGCCCTGCACCCGTGCCAACTTACTCAGTGTCTAATTGTTTGGCCTTACGGGCCCTTTGACTACGTCTACGTGGTTCCCCAGACGGTACAGCAGAACTGGAGGTGGACTCCTGTGATTCCTGCCCTCTGACACTGGATCCCTTTGGCGGCCGTTTCCTGGGGCGTCCTGGCCTAGATGGGCCAGGCTGCGGCCCGGGCGACTGGGATGGCGAGCTGCCAGCCTGTCCTGCCCGTTGCCCACCCGATGCACCTGGGACGGAAGGGGGGGAGTCCGAGGTGTCGCGGTGTACCGGGACCTCCCCTACAGAGGGAGCCGGGATGGACCACACCACCTCCTCCTCCCTCGGGGTGCCCGATGGCCCCCAGGCCTCTACATGGGTGGGGGATGCGAACGGACTGGCCATCCGACGCGCCCCCGACATCTGGCGCTGCCAGTCCTGGAGGCCCGTGCTGGTATCGACAGGGGTCTGCAGGTTTGCAGCCATGGAGCCCAGGGGGTTGTCGAACCCTGTCTGCGACAGTGCGACGCCAGCTCGCACATGGCCACTGGCGCCGATGCCCTCAGCGATGGCCTGCTGAGACTGGGCCATGGCCTGCAGAGACTGGGCCATGGCCTGCAGAGACTGGGCTATGGCCTGCTGAGACTGGGCCATGGCCTGCTGAGACTGGGCTATGGCGTTGAGCGCCTCTGCCATCTGGCGCTGGCACTGGCTCATGGCCTCCTGTGAGAGGGCAGCCATTTCCTGGGCCACAGACGCCGCCTGCACGGAAGGCCCCAGGCCTCGCAAACCGTTCCCCATGTCTGACACCGTCGCACCCATTGCCTCCACCGCGGACGCCACCCGTGCGGTGTCAGCCTGGGTGGCACGCATGACCGGGACCACTCCCAGCTCCTGGACGCGGGTGGACTCCTCCACCTGCGACCGCAGCCGCCGCAAGCCACCCGTCACCCTATTCGCTCGTCTCCGTGTCGGTGGTTGCATCGGATCTATGTGTGGGTGTGGTAACTGCAGGAACCCGGGATCCATCTGGGCGGCAGATGTTCGCTTGGCCTGGGCTGCCCTCCGACCGCCCGGTCCCTCTGCTGCTCCTACCTCCACCTGCTGTACCGGGACGGCTGTGTTGTGCGCACCAGTGAGTGTACCAGACGCCTCATCACTAAAGTGCCCAACCGTGGTGAGTGTTTCTGCGATGGTGGAGGGTGTTGGTGACAGCAGTGGCGTTGTGTCGTGCTCTTCGTCCCACTCTGAGTCCATGGCACTTTGGGGTGGGGGTTCGTCTCCACCCATCCACTCTGAGTCACTGTCCGGTATTTCGTCTTCCCGGGTAGGGGTGTCCTGGGTAGTGCTGTCCCGGGTAGTGCTGTCCCGGGTAGGGGTGTCCTGGGTAGTGGTGTCCCGGGTAGGGGTGTCCTGGATAGTGGTGTCCTGGGTAGTGGTGTCCTGGCTCGGATGTGACGGGGGCCTGTGGCTGCCCCCCTCATCGCTGGGTGGTCGCTCCCGCACGTGACGGGGGTGTCGTCTCCCTGTTGCTCCAGGTCTCTCCGTCTCCCGTGGTCTCCGAGGGGCATCCTGCGGGCGTCGCATGCTGGAGGGTTCGGGTCTCTCCGTCTCCCGTGGTCTCCGAGGGGCATCCTGCGGGCGTCGCATGCTGGAGGGTTCGGGTCTCTCCGTCTCCCGTGGTCTCCGAGGGGCATCCTGCGGGCGTCGCATGCTGGAGGGTTCGGGTCTCTCCGTCTCCCGTGGTCTCCGAGGGGCATCCTGCGGGCGGTCTGCATCTGCGGGGATGGGTGCCTGGACGTTTGGTCCTGCGATACACAATGAAGCATGCATGGTTAGACATCAGGCAGTGATCAGGTGATACGGGAGAGGGGGATATAGGGGAGGGGGGATATGGGGACGGGCTGTTGGTGGCTCACTTGCTCGTGGGGCCCCGACCTCTGCATCAGCAACCTCCCGGTCGTCAGGTCCGCCAGCCAGTTCCAGGGCCCTTTCCTCGTGTACGGTCAGTGGCCTCTCATCAGCGGGCCCTCCTCCAGTCCTCACATGCTCCCTATTGTTGTGTGCGCGCTTCTCCTGGGGGGGGGGGGGGGGGGGTGGTGGCAGGGGTAAAAGGCAACAGTGTTAGGCAGGTATATGAATGCACGCCATCGGTTGCGCGTGCATTGCAGAGGTTAAGGTTAGGGCTGGATTCACTTGGGGATATGGGGGAGGGGGGATATGGGGGAGGGGGGATATGGGGGAGGGGGGGATATGGGGGAGGGGGGATATGGGGGATATGGGGGAGGGGGGATATGGGGGAGGGTGGATATGTGGGAGGGGGGGATATGGGGGAGGGGGGATATGGGGGAGGGGGGATATGGGGATATGGGGGAGGGGGGAATATGGGGGATATGGGGGAGGGGGGGATATGGGGGAGGGTGGATATGTGGGAGGGGGGGATATGGGGGAGGGGGGATATGGGGGAGGGGGGATATGGGGATATGGGGGAGGGGGGAATATGGGGGATATGGGGGAGGGGGGGATATGGGGGAGGGGGGAATATGGGGGATATGGGGGAGGGGGGATATGGGGGATATGGGGGAGGGGGGGATTTGGGGGAGAGGGGATATGGGGGATATGGGGGACGCTCACCCTGCCTGCTCTGACGAGGTCGTTCACCTTCTTGTGGCACTGGGTGCCTGTCCGTGGTGTCAGGGCCACAGCGGTGACGGCCTCTGCCACCTCCCTCCACAGACGCCGGCTGTGGCGTGGGGCAACTCTGCGGCCGTGCCCGGGATACAGGGCGTCCCTCCTCTGCTCCACCGCATCCAGGAGCGCCTCCACATCGCGTGACTCGAACCTCGGGGCTGAGCGACGGCCAGCCATCAAGTCGGGTGTTGCGGTCGGCTGTTCCGGTCGGGTGGGGGGGGAGCTGCGCGGCCTTATGAGCCGTCACGCCGTGCAGCGCGTATGACGCTGCACGGCGTGAACCACTGCGCAAGCGCGGATCCCGTTACGTCGCTGCTAGCCCATTTCGGGCCGCAGACTATCGGCCCATTTTTATGACGTGACGCAAGTGGGATTTGCGCCGTTTTTTGCGCCGATCGGCGGAGTTTCCGCCGATAACGGAGAATTTCGCCCAATATATCTGAACCTCCAGAAGGCTTTTGATAAGGTGCCGCACAGAAGGTTAATTTGCAAGGTGGGTTCACATAGGATTAGGGATAGCTCATTAGCTTGGATGGAAGAATGCCTGATGGACAGGCGACAGAGAGTCGGGATAAATGGGTCTTTTTTCTGGATGGTACAATGTAACTAGTGGAGTGCCACATGATTCGGTCCTTGAGCCCCAGCAATTTACAATCTGTATTAACGACTTGGATTCAGGGATAGAAGGTTCCATTGCCAAATTCACAGATGACACAAAAATAGAGGTAATAATATACAAATGGATATAGATAGGTTAGGAGAGTGGACCAAAATGTGGCAGATGGAGTTTAACGTGAATAAGTGTGAGGTCATGCATTTTGGTCGATAAAATGGAAAGGCAACTTATTATCTAAATGGGGAGAGACTTTGGGATGCCCCACTGCAGAGGGATCTGGGTGTCCTCGTGCATGAGTCACAGAAAATGAGCATGCAGGTGCAGCAGATAATAAGGAAAGCTAATGCAATGTTGGCATTTATAGCAAAAGGAATTAAGTATAAAGGTAAGGAAGTGTTGTTGCAACTATACAAAGCATTGGTAAGACAGCAACTGGAGTATTGAGCACAGTTTTAGTCCCCTTATTTGAGGAAAGGTGTAGTGGCATTGGAGGCAATTCAGAAGAGGTTCACTAGATTGATTCCAGAGATGAGCGGTTTGTCATATGAGGAGAGATTGAACAGTTTAGGCCTATACTCTCTGGAGTTTAGAATAATGAGGGGAGATCAAATCGAGGGAAACAAGATGCTAAAAGGTATGGATAAAGTAGAGGTGGACCAGATGCTTCCTCTTGTGGGGCATTGGAAAACGAGAGGTCATAATCTTAGAATAAGAAGCAGCAAATTTAAAACAGATTTGAGGAGAAACTACTTCTCCCAAAGGATTGTGATTCTGTGGAATTCGCTACCCCAGAGTGTGGTGGATCAGCCATGATCACATTGAAGGTGTTTAGTCTCGGGAGGCTAAATTCTATGTTCTAGGGAGGAGACGCTCTGGCTGATTTTGCAATCCAGCACTTGGTCTGTAGCATTGTATGTAACAGATGAGGAACATATCAGCTATGATTGAATGGCGGAGCAGACGCAATGGGCCGAATGGCCTAATTCTGTTCCTGTATCTTATGAACTTATGAATTGCTTGCATTCTACTGCAAATATAGCATTACAGCTCTCTTGAAACTGCCAATCTTGTCGAAATACCCTGGATATTTTGATATTATTTTGTGAACTGAGGCGATAGTAGTAGTCGTTTAGGCTACTCTGCCATGAGAGGTCTGACTGCTTCCATGGATTGTCACTAGTGCAAGGTCATGGTGTGCCAGTAGATCTGCAATGAGATTCCTTTTGTCTCCATGATACAGTACATCTGTGACACGTAGGAGGATTGATTGTACTTGCACTCCAGGACAATGGAACCTTTATTTGGAATTAGTGAATCGTTGTACACTAAAAGTTTCAAAACAGTAGGTTTCACCATGACCTTCCATGTTTGTGGATATATGTCTTTCAGAATTCACAGAGGTAGTATGCTCCTGTGTGAATCATGGCCAATAATGAATAGTTGGCAAAATTCTGAAGACATATAATTCAAATGAGAGTGGAAACACTTACCAACTCGACATTTCTGTCTGCTACCTTTGTGTCTGAACAATCACATATGCATCTACTGACAAGGTGGTCTATGGATACTGTAGGCTGCTGTCAAAATTACATGAACTCTAATTGATTAAAATGAAAGTTTAACCTGAGTCTCAACTGGTCTTCCTGTGTAGTCGCTGGGATTCTTCAGCTCTTCTGCTGTTAATCCTGATGTGTTCAGCCTGTGCAGACCTTCATCCCCAATTGCTAGGCAAATTTTTATGGGTTGCTTATCTGGTCCAGACTCATCTGAAAAAATAAACCATGGACAGAATTTTATGTTCTCCGCCAGCAGGTTTGCAGGTGGGGATGACTGTAAATATATTTGGAGGGCAATCCTATTGCGTTCCTGCCGTCCTTTGCAATTTTACAGTGGGTTGGTCGAGGTCTAGGCTGGCCTTCTTGCCCTTGCCTCAACTGAGTGTCTCAAGTGGCCAATTATTGACCATTTAAAGGCTATTCCCCACCGAGCTTCAATTTTCAGGCTGGCAGGAGAAGTTCAGGGCAGGGGAAGCCAAAATTAATGGTGTTCAGACCTCGGGTATGAAATGTGGCGAGGGGGAGGGGGCACCGGGAGGGCCCCAAAAAAGTATGATCCTTCTGGGGGCTTCCTGCCCACCCCCAGTCTCTCGACTGCAACCCCAGTGCCCTCCATCTACACCCCAGGTCTCACCTACCTACCTCATTTTGAGATCCCCGAAACCTATCTGGTCCTGATTCATGTCGGTGCGGAATTTTCCTCTAATGTTTCCAAGTGTCGGTCCCGGTGATAAAACCGGGGATCGTCTTTGGGAAAAATCTCATGTCTGGGAACGATGTCCTCGCAGTCAGCATCAGAGTAAAGCAGACTGGGAACGTTGACCACACAGTCAGCATCGCAGTAAAGCGGACTGGGAATGGTTTCCTCGCAGTCATTTTCACTGATAAGCAGTCTGGGAACAGCATCCTCACACCTAGCATCACAGTGAAGTGGTCTTATAATAAAGTAAAGTAATTATAATAAAGTAATATAAGTAAACAAAGTAGGGTAAGGGAACTCATGTTTTGTTTAATAAAAGGAAGTAAATAAAGGGGTTTCAGGGTAGTCATGGCAGGAGAGCTTGCACCCATGATATGCTCCTCCTGTGCTATGTGGCAAATCACTGGAGCTTCAGTTGTCCCTGGTGACCGCGTATGCAGGAAGTGCGTCCAACTGGAGCTACTGGCTATCCGCATTTCGGAATTGGAGCGGAGGGTGGGTTCACTGTGGAGCATCCGCGATGCTGAGCAGGTCGTGGATAGCACGTTCAGTGAGGTGGTCACACCGCAGGTGAAGATTGAACAGGCAGAAAGGGCATG
The DNA here is from genome assembly GCF_047496885.1 of Scyliorhinus torazame. Taxonomy (NCBI): domain Eukaryota; kingdom Metazoa; phylum Chordata; class Chondrichthyes; order Carcharhiniformes; family Scyliorhinidae; genus Scyliorhinus; species Scyliorhinus torazame. The sequence goes on along the minus strand of NC_092716.1, from coordinate 168,147,800 downwards.
GATGACAACCAGGTGGATTAGAGGGAGGCACGTAGTTCAGGAATCCCCTGTGGCCATCCCCCTTCCTACAGGTATACCACTTTGAAACTGTTGAGGGAGATGACTATACAGGAGAAAGCAGTGGCAGCCAACTTCATGGCACCATGGGTGGGTCTGCTGCACGAAAGCTGAGGAAGAAGAACGGCAGGGCTACAGTGGTAGGGGATTCATTTGTAAGATGACCAGGATGGTGTTTCTGCAGCCACAAATGAGACTCCAGGATGGTATCTTCCCTCACTGGTGCCATGGTCAGGGGTGTCAGTGAACGGCTGCACGGCATACTGAAGGGAGAGGACAAGCAGACAGATATCATGGTACCAATTGGTACCAATGATATAGGCATAAAAAAGGATGAAGTCCTGCAAGCAGAATTTAGGGAGCGAGGAAGTAGATTAAAGAACAAAAGGTAGTGATCTCTGGATTACTTCCACGTGCAAGTGAGTATAGAAATAGGAGGTTAGTCCATATGAATGCGTGGCTGGAGAGATGGTGCTGGATGGAGGGCTTTAGATTTCTGGGACATGGTGACTGTTTTTCATAGAATCCCTACAGTGGAGAAGGAGGCCATTCAGCCCATCAAGTCTGCACCGACACTCCGACAAAGAATCTTACCTAGTCCCAGTCTCTGGCCCTATCCCTATTCCACCTAACCTGCGCATCTTTGGAAACTACAGAGCAATGTAGCATGACCAATCTACCTAACCGACACATCTTTGGACTGTGGGAGAAAACTGGAGCACCTGGTGGAAACCTACTCAGACATGGGAAGAACATGCAAACTCCTCACAGACAGTCACCCAAAGCCGAAATTGAACCTGGACCCCTGGTGCTGTGAGGCAGCAGTGCTAGCCACTGTATCACCATGCCGTGGGGACAGTGGGACATGTACAAAACGGACGGGTTGCACCTGAACCCAAATGGGACCAGCATCCTTGTGGGGAGCTAATGCTGTTGAGGAGGGCTTAAACTAACTTGGCAGGAGGGCAAGAGAAGGTTCAGCAGGGGGAGATGCACAGCCAAAATTAGAATAGAAAGCAAGTGAATCAGGAAGGCATGGATGTTATAGGCCAGTTAAGTCACAAGGAAGATTGGCAAGATTGGATAGTATTTATTTTAATGCAAGGAGTCTGATCAGCAAGCCAGATGAGTTGAGGGCATGAATTCAAACATGAGGTATGATGTTATTGCTGTCACTGAGACATGGTTCAGAGAGGGGCAGGAATGGCAGCTAAATATTCCAGGATATAGGGGACTAGATTCTCCGTTTGGAGGACTAAGTCCACATGCCGACGTGAAAAGGGTGGTGTTTTACGCCAGGAAAACTGGCGCAAAACGGGCGCCGATTCGCCGTTTTGCTGGGGGCTAGCAGGGAGGCAGCGTAGAGCTCCCAGCTCTAGCTGCCGATATGGCCCGGAGCATTGCCGGGTCCAAAGCCGCGCATGCGCACGCCGGCGGCCTGCAGCGGCCGCGCTGTGCTTCATGGCAGACTCAGCCTGCGGATTCGGACCGTAGAAATAGTACCCCCCTTCGGCCACTCACACGCCCCGGACCACCCGCCCACAGTGCCCCCAGCCCCAAATGGAGCCCCCTCTGGCCGCGGATCAGCCCTCCCCCGACTGTGGCCGGACTGGGGAGACCACACGTGTCCCACGCCGTCGGGAACCCAGCCGGTCGGGGATGGAGCATCGCGGGGCGGGCCTCAGGCAATGACCTGAGGCCCTGGATACGTGGCACGGCGTACTCCTAGAGTATGCCGCTTTTCAGGGAACGGCACCACTTTCACAATGCTCCGCCCCCTATTTTGGCATCATCGGGGATTCTCCTCCCTCTCGCTGAACGCGATTTTGGCGTTGGGGAGTGGAGAATCCAGCCCAGGATATTTAGGCGAAACAGAGAAGGAGGTAAATGAGGAGGGAATGTCGCAGTTGTGATCAGAGAATTATTTACAGCGGTAAGGAAGCACAAAATCTGAGACGGTCTTCAAATGAAGCCTTCTGGGTAGAATTTAAATGCACAATAAGAAGCAATCACATTGCTGGGAGTATTCAATAGGCCCCCTAACAGACCGGGAGAAATAGAAGAGCAGATATGTTGCACATTTCAGAGAAATGTAAAAGTAATTGGGTAGTGATAGCAGAGGATTTCAACTTCCTCAATATTAACTGGGGTAGTCATGGTGTGAAAGATTTAAAGGTAGCGGAATTCTTCAAATGTGTCCAGGAGAACTCTTTAAGCCAGTGCGTAAAATGTCCCACAAGAGAGGGGGGCGGTCCTGAATTTAATTTTAGGTAATAAAGCTGGGCAAGTGGTTGAATTATCAGTGGGGGAGCATTTTGTAGACAGTGATCACAACTCTGTTCGAATCAAGATTGTTATGGAAAAGGACAAGGATGGGCCTGAAATCAAAGGTCTAAACTGGGGAAGGCCGACTTTAATAAGTTCAGATATGGTTTGGTCAGAGTGGACTCGGAGCGGACACTTTTAGGTAAATCTGTGACAGAACAGTAGGACGCATTCAAGAAGGAAACAGGGAGAGTACAGCGCTAACATGTTCCAAGAAAAAAAAAGGATGGAACCAACAAATCCAGCGAACCCTGGATATCGAGGGATATACAGCATTAGATAAGAAGAAATTGGGAGACAGATAGTGAGTATTCAAAACAGTATATAGAATGTGCAAGAGAGAACTTAAAAAGGAATTATGAAAACAAAAAGGGGACATGAAAGGATACTGGCAGGTAAAATAAAGGAAAATCCTAAGTTGTTTTACAAGTGCATTAAGAGTAAAAGGATAACTAGGGAAAAAATAGGGTCCATTAAGGACCACAGTGGTAATTTGTGTGTGGAGCCAGAGGATGTAGGTAGGATTCTAATGAGTACTTTGTGACACTGTTCACTCGTGAGAGGGTGGTGTGGGTATAGAAATCAGGGTGAAGGACTGCGATAGAATTAAAAAGATTAACATAGACAGAGATGAGGTTCTGAGTGGTCTGGCAGACTTAAAGTAGACAAATATTCCAGGGCCAGATGAAATGTATCACAGGCTATTGAGTGAGGGAAGGGAGGAAATATCATGGGTGCTGGCAATAACTTTAAATTCCTCTTTGGCCACAGGAGAGATGTCAGAGGACTGGAGGATAGCCAATGTGGTACCATTATTCAAGAAGGGAGAACAAAGAACAAAGAAAAGTACAGCACAGGAACAGGCCTTTCGGCCCTCCAAGCCCGTGCCGAACATGCTGCCAGACTAAACTACAATCTTCTACACTTCCTGGGTCCGTATCCCTCTATTCCCATCCTATTCATGTATTTGTCAAGATGCCCCTTAAATGTCACTATGGTCCCTGCTTCCACCACCTCCTCCGGTAGCGGGTTCCAGGCACCCACTACCCTCTGTGTAAAAAACTTGCCTCGTACATCTACTCTAAACCTTGCCCCTCTCACCTTAAACCTATGCCCCCTAGTAATTGACCCCTCTACCCTGGGGAAAAGCCTCTGACTATCCACTCTGTCTATGCCCCTCATAATTTTGTAGACCTCTATCAGGTCACCCCTCAACCTCCGTCGTTCCAGTGAGAACAAACCGAGTTTATTCAACCGCTCCTCATAGCTAATGCCCTCCATACCAGGCAACATTCTGGCAAATCTCTTCTGCACCCTTTCTAAAGCCTCCACATCCTTCTGGTAGTGTGGCAACCAGAATTGAACACTATACTCCAAGTGTGGCCTAACTAAGGGTCTATACAGCTGCAACATGACTTGCCAATTCTTATACTCAATGCCCCGGCCAATGAAGGCAAGCATGCCGTATGCCTTCTTGACTACCTTCTCCACCTGTGTTGCCCCTTTCAGTGACCTGTGGACCTGTACACCTAGATCTCTCTGACTTTCAATACTCTTGAGGGTTCTACCATTCACTGTATATTCCCTACCTGCATTAGACCTTCCAAAATGCATTACCTCACACTTGTCCGGATTAAAAACCATCTGCCATCTCTCCGCCCAAGTCGCCAAACATTCTAAATCCTGCTGTATCCTCTGGCAGTCCTCATCGCTATCCGCAATTCTACCAACCTTTGTGTCGTCTACAAACTTACTAATCAGACCAGTCACATTTTCCTCCAAATCATTTATATATACTACGAACAGCAAAGGTCCCAGCACTGATCCCTGAGGAACACCACTAGTCACAGACCTCCAATTAGAAAAGCATCCTTCCATTGCTGCTCTCTGCCTTCGATGACCTAGCCGGTTCTGTATCCACCGTGCCAGCTCACCCCTGATCCCTTGTGACTGCACCTTTTGTACTAGTCTGCCATGAGGGACCTTGTCAAATGCCTTACTGAAGTCCATATGGACAACATCCACTGCCCTACCTGCATCAATTATCTTTGTGACCTCTTCAAAAAACTCTATCAAATTAGTGAGACATGACCTCCCCTTCACAAAACCATGCTGCCTCTCACTAATACGTCCATTTGCTTCCAAATGGGAGTAGATCCTGTCTCGAAGAATTCTCTCCAGTAATTTCCCTACCACTGACGTAAGGCTCACCGGCCTGTAGTTCCCTAGATTATCCTTGCTACCCTTCTTAAACAAAGGAACAACATTGGCTATTCTCCAGTCCTCCGGGACATCACCTGAAGACAGTGAGGATCCAACGATTTCTGTCAAGGCCTCAGCAATTTCCTCTCTAACCTCCTTCAGTATTCTGGGGTAGATCCCATCAGGCCATGGGGACTTATCTACCTTAATATTTTTCAAGACGCCCAACACCTCGTCTTTTTGAATCTCAATGTGACCAAGGCTATTTACACACCCTTCTCCAGACTCGACATCCACCAATTCCTTCTCTTTGGTGAATACTGATGGAAAGTATTCTTTTAGTACCTCGCCCATTTCCTCTGGCTCCACAGTGGGCCTATCCTTCAGTGGGCCAACCCTTTCCCTGGCTACCCTCTTGCTTTTTATGAACGTGTAAAAAGCCTTCGGATTTTCCTTAACCGTTTTTGCCAGTGACCTTTTGTGACCCCATCTAGCCCTCCTGACTCCTTGCTTAAGTTCCTTCCTACTTTCCTTATATTCCACACAGGCTTTGTCTGTTCCCAGCCTTTTACCCTGACAAATGCCTCCTTTTTCTTTTTGACGAGGCCTACAATATCTCTCGTTATCCAAGGTTCCTGAAAATTGTCGTATTTGTCCTTCTTCCTCACAGGAACATGCCGGTCCTGAATTCCTTTCAACTGACTCTTGAAAGCCTCCCACATGTCAGATGTTGATTTACCCTCAAACATCCGCCCCCAATCTAGGTTCTTCAATTCCCACCTAATATTGTTATAATTTGCCTTCCCCCAATTTAGCACATTCACCCTAGGACCACTCTTATCCTTGTCCACCAGCACTTTAAAACTTACTGAATTGTGGTCACTGTTCCCGAAATGCCCCCCTACTGAAACTTCTAGCACCTGACTGGACTCATTCCCCAATACCAGGTCCAGTACAGCCCCTTCCCTAGTTGGACTGTCTCCATATTGTTTTAAGAAGCCCTCCTGGATGCTCCTTACAAACTCCGCCCCGTCAAAGCCCCTGGCACTAAGTGAGTCCCAGTCAATATTGGGGAAGTTGAAGTCTCCCGTCCCAACAACCCTGTTGTTTTTACTCTTTTCCAAAATCTGTCTACCTATCTGCTCCTCTATCTCCCACTGGCTGTTGGGAGGCCTGTAGTAAACCCCCAACATTGTGACTGCACCCTTCTTTATTCTTGATCTCTACCAATATAGCCTCACTGCCCTCTGAGGTGTCCTCCCGTACTACAGCTATGATATTCTCTCTAACCAGTAGCGCAACTCCACCACCCATTTTCCATCCCCCTCTATCCCGCCTGAAATATCGAAATCTTGGAACGTTTCGCTGCCAATCCTGTCCTTCCCTCAACCAGGTCTCTGTAATGGCAACAACATCATAGTTCCACGTACTAATCCAAGCTCCAAGTTCATCTGCCTTACCCGTAATACTTCTTGCATTAAAACATATGCACTTCAGGCCACCAGACCCGCTGTGTTCAGCAACCTCTCCCTGTCTGCTTTGCCTCAGAGCCATACTGTCCCTATTCCCTAGTTCTCCCTCAATGCTCTCACCTTCTGACCTATTGCTCCCATGCCCACCCCCCTGCCATATTAGTTTAAACCCTCCTGTGTGACACTAGCAAACATCGCGGCCAGGATATTTATGCCTCTCCAGTTTAGATGCAACCCGTCCTTCTTAGACAGGTCACACCTACCCCAGAAGAGCTCCCAGTGGTCCAGATAATAGAAACCCTCCCTTCTACACCAGCTGTTTAGCCATGTGTTTAGCTGCTTTATCTTCCTATTTCTAGCCTCACTGGCACGTGGCACAGGGAGTAATCCCGAGATTACAACCCTAGAGGTCCTGTCTTTTAACTTTCTGCCTAGCTCCCTGAACTCCTGCTGCAGGACCTCATGTCCCTTCCTGCCTATGTCGTTCGTACCAATATGCACAACGACCTCTGCCTGTTTGCCCTCCCCTTTCAGGATGCCCGCTACCCATTCAGAGACATCCTGGACCCTGGCACCAGGGAGGCAACATACCATCCTGGAGTCTTTTTCACGTCCACAGAAGCGCCTATCTGTGCCCCTGACTATAGAGTCCCCTATGACTATTACTCTTCTGCGCTTTGACCCTCCTTTCTAAACATCAGAGCCAGCCGTGGTGCCACTGCTCTGGCTGCTGCTGTTTTCCCCTGATAGGCTATCCCCCCCCCCGACAGTATCCAAAGCACAAGGGATTCCTGCACTGACTGCCTGCCCTTTCTGGTGGTCACCCATTTCTCTGCCTGCACCTTGGGTGTGACCACATTTATATAACTGCAATCTATGACGCTTTCCGCCACCTGCATGTTCCTAACTGCATCCAACTGCTGCTCCAACCGAGCATGTGGTCGGCGAGGAGCTCCAGTTGGGTGCACTTTCTGCAGATTAAGCTATCCGGGACGCTGGAAGCCTCCCGGACCAGCCACATCTCACAGTCAGAGCACTGCACCTCTCTATTTGACATTGCGTCAATTAATTAGTAAATTAAATGTTAAAGTTAAAAAAAAAATTACTGTTAACTATATGTTTCCTAGCACTAGATTTCCACTATAAATGTGAAAGGTAAATACAGTACTCTCCGATCTCTGGCTTAGATACCCCTCTAAATTAAGTAATTATGTTTAATTAGTTTAACAATGCTTAATTTTTTAAATTTAGTGTCGATTCACAACCAGCCAATCAGATCGCAGCTTTTCTGAGATGTCACGTCAGTCCCCCCCCCCCCCCCCCACACACACAATTTGAAAAAGGTAATAAAAGTAAAAATGAATAAAAATCACTGAATTACCTTCCGAGGGTCTCAGATGCTCTCTGGTTCTCTCCCAGCTGATTAAAAGTTACAGGCCAGAAGAAAGAGAACAAAACAGTAGGGGAAAAGCACCTTCTCCCACTCTGCACCGAATTACCTCACTGCACCAAATTACCAAGTTCCAAATTCCCACTCTGGATATGTCTCACTCCGACTGTGTCTCCTTTACTTGCGCAAAGCTTACTGAGTGCGCTGGGGGCAAATTTAAACACCTACCCAATTCCGGAACTGCACTCCGGCTCCCTCTCGCTCTCCCGCTCCTGGAAATGAAGGCCGCTGGAAACTGGGGGCAAGTTTAAACACCTACCTGAATCCCAAGCTGCGCTCTGGCTCCCTCTCTCTCTCCCGCTCCTGCAAATGAAGGCCACTGGAACCTGGGGGCAAGTTTAACCACCTACCTGAATCCCAAGCTGCACTCGCTGCACGGAGCTCCCTCTCTCTCTCCCGCTCCCGGAAAAGAAGGCCGCTGGAACTTGGGGGCAAGGTGAAACACCGACCTGAATCCCAAGCTGCACTCCGGCTCCCTCTCTCTCTCCCGCTCCTGGAAATGAAGGCCGCTGGAACCTGGGGGCAAGTTTAAACACCTACCTGAAGCCCAAGCTGCACTCGCTGCGCTCCGGCTCTCTCTCTCCCGGAAATGAAGGCCGCTGGAACCTGGGGGCAAGTTTAAACACCTACCTGAATCCCAAGCTGCACTCGCTGCACTCCGGCTCTCTCTCTCCCGGAAATGAAGGCCGCTGGAACCTGGGGGAAAGTTTAAACACCTAGCTGAATCCCAAGCAGCACTCGCTGCACTCCGGATCCCTCTCTCCCACTCCTGGAGCGAGGGATAAACCAGGAAACTACAGGCCAGTCCGTCTAATCTCAGACATGGGGGGCGTGATTCTCCCCTACCCGGTGGGGCAGGGGTCCTGGTGCCGACGAGTGGCATGAACCACTCCGACGTCGGGCCGCCCCAAAAGTGCGGAATACTCCGAACCTTCAGGGGCTAGTCCCATCCTGGAGTGTTTTGCGCCCCACCGGCCGGGGGGGAAGGGGCTTGGCGCCATGCTAACCGGCACTGAAGGGCCTCCGCCGGCCGGCGTGAATTGGCGCATGCGCGGGGGCGCCAGCGTGTGCTGGCGTCATCCCGGCACATGCGCCGGAGGGTTCGTCTCGTCTCCGCATCGGCCATCGCGGAGGACCACAGCGGCCGATGCGGAGGAATAGAGTGCCCCCACGGCACAGGCCCGCCCGTGGATCGGTGGGCCCCGATCGCGGGCCATGCCTCCGTGGGGGCACCTCTCAGGGCCAGATCCCCCCACACCCCCCCCCCCCCCGAGAACCCCGGAGGCCGCCCGCGCCGCCAGGTCCTGCCGGTAAGGACCTACTTCAATTTACGCCGATGGGACTGGCAAAAAAACGGGGCGGGACTTCGGCCCATCGCGGGCTGGAGAATTCGGGCAGCCCCGGGGCCTATTGAGTCGCGCCGGTCCCCGCCATTCTCCGAGGCGGGCGGCGCAATTCACGTCAGGGCAATTAGGGGGGGGCTGGAGAATTCGGAGGATGGTGGGGAAGGGATTCACGCCGACCCCCGGCGATTCTCCAACCCGGCGGGGGGGTCGGAGATTCCCGCCCGGGGAAGCTATTGGAAGCAATTCTGAGATACAGAATTAATCTGCATTTTGATAGGCAGGGATTAATCGGGAATAGTTAGCATGGCTTTGTTAACAGGAGGTCATGACTGATCAACTTGATTGAATTTTTCAAAGAGGTGACCAGGTGTGTAGATAAGTGAAATGCATTTGATGTAGTCTATTCGGACTTCTGCAAGGGTTTTGATAAGACCCCACATGGAAGACTGATCGTAAAGGTAAGAGCCCGTGGGATCCAAAGAAATTTGGCAAATTGGAACCAGAATTGGCTGAGCAGCAGGAAGCAGACGGTGATGGTCGAGGGTGTTTTTCTGACTGAAAGCCTGTGCCCATGAGGTCCCGCAGGGATCAGTGTTGGGGTGCTTGCTTTTGCTAGTTTATGGTTTATATAAACGATTTAGACATGAATGTAGGAGGGTTGATCCGTAAGTTTATGGATGATATGAAAATGGGGTGGTAAATAATGAGGAGGATAGCCTTCAATTACAGGAGGCTGTGGACAGGCTGGTCTGATTGGCTGATCAGTGGCAAATGGAATTCAATCCAGATAAGTGTGAGGTGATGCACTTGGGCAGGAAAAACAAGGGAAGGGGATACATGATAAATGACAGGACTCTGGGAGGCACAGAGGATCGGAGGGACCTTCGTGTGAATGTACACTGGTCCCTTAAGGGAGCAGAGGGGTGGATACAGTGGGTAAGAAGGCATATGGTATACTTGCCGAGCAGGGAGGTTATGTATAGAACTGTATAAAACATTGATTAGGCTACAGCAAGAGTATTGTGTGCAGTTCTGCAATCCACATTGTAGGAGGGATGTGATAGCACTGGGAAGGGTGCAGAGGAGATTTACCATGGTGTTGCCTGAGTTGGAGAATTTCTGTAATGAAGAGTGATTGGATAGACATGGATTGTTTTCATTGGAGCAGGGGAGACTGAGGGGAGAAATGATTGAGATGTACAAAATCATGAGGGGTATAGATAGAGTAGACAGGAAGAAACATTTCCCCTCAGTGAAGGGATCAATGACCAAGGGGCATAGGTTTAGGTAAGGGGCAGAAGGATTAGAAGGGATGTGAGGAAAAATCTTTTTACCCAGAGAGGGTGGGAGCCTGGAACCCACTGCCTAAAAGGGTGGTGGAGGCAGAGACCGTCATAACATTTAAGAACTATTTAGATATGCACTTGCGATGCAAAGGCAGACAAGGCTATGGTCCAAGTACTGGAAAATGGGATTAGAATACATAAGTGGTTGGTTTTGACCGGTGCAGACGCAGTGGGCCCAAAGGCCTTTTCTGTGCTATATTCAGCCACTTTAAAAAACACTTTTTTCACTTGTTTCCCTCTGTTCTTGTGGTGGCATGCCTCTGATTCACTCGCCCCTGGGAAAACCTAATCTCCATAATCAGTGTGGTGCTCCTTTAAAATGCCTCTCCAGCACTTGCTCCAAGTCCATTTGGGGGAATGGCTGCCAGGAAGACAGCACCACATTTCACAGAGGGAACTCTCACCAAAATTCTGGATGGCGTCGAGCAGAGGCGAGACATCCTCTACCTGCAATTGGCCAGGCATCCAGCAAGAAAGGCCATCCTCTCACCTGGGATGTTGTGGCCTTGATAGTGAGTGCCAGCTTGCTCCATAAGAGGACAGGCTAGTGCTGAAAGACAATGAATGATCTCCTTTGTGCAATCAGGGGAAGTCTGCCTCGTCATGTCTCCCAATGCACTCTGAACGCACCCAACACACCTCCATGATGATCTTACTCACAGCCACCTAATGGGGTCACATTGAAGAGACAAGTATCAAGGAGACATCACAGCCACCAAACCTCCACCAGCGCAGAAACTCACACCTCAGTGGGAATAACTGGTATGGTTTCTGGGGACACACAGATGAGAGCCTCACAACTGAAGATCCACAGCAGACAAAGGAAGGAATGTCCCAGGGATCTGTCACTTGTAGAGATGACGGGCCCAGGACTCTGCTGAGCCCCAGGCCAATGACGTGGGTATGGTCACCCCAGAGCTGCTGGAGTTGCAAAGAATGAGTGGCAAGCCTCAGGATGGGATGACAGCATCCTTCCTTGGACTGCAAAGCCAACTGGAGGATTCCCATCGCATTTTGACCGAGGAGATGGTGCCGTCAATGAAATGCAACAAGGCCAACACTACAAAGGTGGAGACCTCAGTGGATACCTTGATGCAGGATGTGCACTCCATGGCGGGCGATGTCTGCTCCATGGTTCAGCTCATGACCTTCTTGGCTGAGAGAATGAGCTCCATGGTGCAGGGCTTCAACTGCATGGTGCAAGCACCAGTGGAAATCCATGAGTGTCAGCTCCAGAGGACAGCGAGGCTTCTGGATTTTACTCCACCTGCCCCTCCATCAAATGAAGGAGCCACAGGCACCCGAATGGAAGAGGATCAGCAGGAGCACAGCCTGGGATCTTTCACCCAGGTGACCCGATAGGGGTGTCCAGCTCATCTGATTACCCGCTCTCTGTGAGTAACACAATTCCAGCTCTGCATATCTAGGAGGCAGCAGCGCAATACCCGTGCAGCCCGACAGTAGGCCTGGACATTCAATATGCGGGGCCTCCAGGGGACACCGCCAAGGTCATTTCATGCATAAGGGCGTGGAAGGCAGCAGGCCACCTCAACCTCAACCGTGGGTCCTGGGGATACACCGAGACGTATGGGAGGGTGAGGGATAGTGAGACGTGATAGGCACTTACTGGGGGCACAAATGAACCTAGGCACTAGTAAAGATAAGCCACCATTGTGGGTTAGGGTTAGGGTTAGGGTTAGGGTTAGGATGTCAGGCAGGCTTTCAGGGAGCTAGGATGGAAGCTCAGAACGAGAACAAACAGAGTTGTTATCTCTGGGTTGTTGCCCGTGCCACGTGATAATGAGATGAGGTATAGGGAGAGAGAGCAATTAAACACGTGGCAACAGGGATGGTGCAGGCGGGAGGGATTCAGATTTCTGGATAACTGGGGCTCTTTCTGGGGAAGGTGGGACCTCTACAGACAGGATGGTGTACATCTGAACCTGAGGGGCACAAATATCCTGGGGGGGAGATTTGTTAGTGCTCTTTGCGGGGGGTTTAAACTAATGCAGCAGGGGCATGAGAACCTGGATTGTAGTTTTAGGGTACGGGAGAATGAGAGTATAAAGGTCAGGAGCACAGATTTGACTTCGCAGGAGGGGGTCAGTGTTCAGGTAGGTGGTTTGAAGTGTGTCTACTTCAATGCCAGGAGTATACAAAATAAGGTAGGGGAACTGGCAGCATGGGTTGGTACCTGAGACTTCGATGTTGTAGCCATTTCAGAGACATGGATAGAGTAGGGACAGGAATGGTTGTTGCAGGTTCCGGGGTTTAGGTGTTTTAGTAAGCTCAGAGAAGGAGGCAAAAGAGTGGGAGGTGTGGCGCTGCTAGTCAAAAACAGTATTACGGTGACGGAGAGGATGCTAGATGGGGACTCTTCTTCCGAGGTAGTATGGGCTGAGGTTAGAAACAGGAAAGGAGAGGTCACCCTGTTGGGAGTTTTCTATAGGCCTCCAAATAGTTCTAGGGATGTAGAGGAAAGGATGGCGAAGATGATTCTGGAAAGAGCGAAAGTAACAGGGTAGTTATTATGGGAGACTTTAACTTTCCAAATATTGACTGGAAAAGATATAGTTCGAGTACATTAGATGGGTCGTTTTTTGTACAGTGTGTGCAGGAGGGTTTCCTGACACAATATGTTGACAGGCCAACAAGAGGCGAGGCCACTTTGGATTTGGTTTTGGGTAATGAACCAGGCCAGGTGTTAGATTTGGAGGTAGGAGAGCACTTTGGGGACAGTGACCACAATTCGGTGACGTTTACGTTAGTGATGGAAAGGGATAAGTATACACCGCAGGGCAAGAGTTATAGCTGGGAGAAGGGCAATTATGATGCCATTAGACATGACTTGGGGGGGGATAGGTTGGAGAAGTAGGCTGCAAGTGTTGGGCACACTGGATAAGTGGAGCTTCTTCAAGGAACAGCTACTGCGTGTTCTTGATAAGTACGTACCGGTCAAGCAAGGTGGAAGGCGTCGAGCGAGGGAACTGTGGTTTACCAAAGAAGTGGAATCTCTTGTTAAGAGGAAGAAGGAGGCTTATGTGAAGATGAGGTGTGAAGTTTCAGTTGGGGCGATTGATAGTTACAAGGTAGCGAGGAAGGAGCTAAAGAGAGAGCTAAGACGAGCAAGGAGGGGACAGGAGAAGTATTTGGCAGGTAGGATCAAGGAAAACCCAAAAGCTTTCTATAGGTATGTCAGGAATAAAAGAATGACTAGGGTAAGAGTAGGGCCAGTCAAGGACAGAGATGGGAAGTTGTGTGTGGAGTCTGAAGAGATAGGCGAGATACTAAATGAATATTTTTCGTCAGTATTCACTCAGGAAAAAGATAATGTTGTGGAGGAGAATGCTGAGACCCAGGCTATTAGAATAGATGGCATTGAGGTACGTAGGGAAGAGGTGTTGGCAATTCTGGACAGGCTGAAAATAGATAAGTCCCCGGGGCCTGATGGGATTTATCCTAGGATTCTCTGGGAAGCCAGGGAAGAGATTGCTGGGCCTTTGGCTTTGATTTTTATGTCATCATTGGCTACAGGAATAGTGCCAGAGGACTGGAGGATAGCAAATGTGGTCCCTTTGTTCAAGAAGGGGAGTAGAGACAACCCCGGCAACTATAGACCGGTGAGCATCACGTCTGTTGTGGGTAAAGTCTTGGAGGGGATTATAAGAGACAAGATTTATAATCATCTAGATAGGAATAATATGATCAGGGATAGTCAGCATGGCTTTGTGAAGAGTAGGTCATGCCTCACAAACCTTATCGAGTTCTTTGAGAAGGTGACTGAACAAGTAGACGAGGGTAGAGCAGTTGATGTGGTGTATATGGATTTCAGTAAAGCGTTTGATAAGGTTCCCCACGGTAGGCTATTGCAGAAAATACAGAGGCTGGGGATTGAGGGTGATTTAGAGATATGGATCAGAAATTGGCTAGCTGAAAGAAGACAGAGGGTGGTAGTTGATGGGAAATGTTCAGAATGGAGTTCAGTTACAAGTGGCGTACCACAAGGATCTGTTCTGGGGCCGCTGCTGTTTGTCATTTTTATCAATGACCTAGAGGAGGGCGCAGAAGGGTGGGTGAGTAAATTTGCAGATGACACTAAAGTCGGTGGTGTTGTCGAAAGTGCGGAAGGATGTAGCAGGTTACAGAGGGACATAGATAAGCTGCAGAGCTGGGCTGAGAGGTGGCAAATGGAGTTTAATGTAGAGAAGTGTGAGGTGATTCACTTTGGAAGGAATAACAGGAATGCGGAATATTTGGCTAATGGTAAAGTTCTTGGAAGTGTGGATGAGCAGAGGGATCTAGGTGTCCATGTACATAGATCCCTGAAAGTTGCCACCCAGGTTGATAGGGTTGTGAAGAAGGCCTATGGAGTGTTGGCCTTTATTGGTAGAGGGATTGAGTTCCGGAGTCAGGAGGTCATGTTGCAGCTGTACAAAACTCTGGTACGGCCGCATTTGGAGTATTGCGTACAGTTCTGGTCACCGCATTATAGGAAGGACGTGGAGGCTTTGGAGCGGGTGCAGAGGAGATTTACCAGGATGTTGCCGGGTATGGAGGGAAAATCTTATGAGGAAAGGCTGATGGACTTGAGGTTGTTTTCGTTAGAGAGAAGAAGGTTAAGAGGAGACTTAATAGAGGCATACAAAATGATCAGGGGGTTAGATAGGGTGAACAGTGAGAGCCTTCTCCCGCGGATGGAAATGGCTAGCACGAGGGGACATAGCTTTAAACTGAGGGGTAATAGATACAGGACAGAGGTCAGAGGTAGGTTCTTTACGCAAAGAGTGGTGAGGCCGTGGAATGCCCTACCTGCAACAGTAGTGAACTCGCCAACATTGAGGGCATTTAAAAGTTTATTGGATAAGCATATGGATGATAATGGCATAGTGTAGGTTAGATGGCTTTTGTTTCGGTGCAACATCGTGGGCCGAAGGGCCTGTACTGCGCTGTATCGTTCTATGTTCTATTGTAATAACGCACTAGTATTAATAATCACTTTGTTCACCTATAAGAATCCACTATGATGCCATGTGATGGCGCCATGCACGGCAACCCCACCCCACCACTCACTTGGTGTGAGAATGGCAGCATTATGTCTCTCCCACCTCCCACACTGATAGCACAATAAAGCCACGCTGCTGCTGGAATAGTCCCCCTGTCCCCCAGACCCCCAACCCCCATCCATGGGATGTTCACCCCCCTCCCACCCACAGCAACACTCAGTTCTCTCATGTCTGCCAGCGTTCTCTAGTTATGAGGATGCCAAGGGTATGAAAACCTGTGAAAGTCTGTCCACTTCATCAGTAGGTGGAGCAAAACACTGGGAGCCCTGACCTTCGAGGAAGCAGTAGCAGCTGAGATGTGCCATTCAGCCTCTCTGGGCCCTTAGACGACCTGTTCAGTGGCAAGTTGAATTGAACTCTGTGTCAGACAGGTGTCAGACATTTTTCAGAGGTTAAGAAGAGCATCGCTCTGTCCTCACTGCAAGTCATCATCATTATTCTGCAGCATCCAGCCAATCGCTTTAGCCCATGAATGTTGCCACCATCATGATGATCTCTTGCAGGCACTACAGTAGTGAGAGGATATCAGATCCCATGGTGGTAAATGGGAACACACCTGCATAATGTGCATCACATGTTCACGGACGATCTGGACATTGAGGTAGTGGTATCTCTTGTGGTTCACAAATGATGCCCCATGCTGCTGTGGGAAGTGCAGAGCCACGTGGATGCAGTCAATGACACCCTGCACCTGGGGCATGCCTCTAGTAAAAGCAAAGCCCAGGGCCCTGGTGTTCTGGCTCATCTGGTCCTGGTCCAAGTTGATGTACAAGTGGGCCCTCGCAAATCCATAGAACCCTAACAGTGCTGAAGGGGTCCATTGGGCCCATCGAGTCTGCACCGATCCTTCGAAAGAGCAGACCACTTAGGCACACTCCCCCACCTGATACCCATAACCATGTGCGTTGATCATGGCCAATCCAACTATCCTGCACATCTTTGAATACCAAAGGGCAGCTTATCATGGCCAATCCACCTAACCTGCCCGTCTTTGGACTGTGGGAGGAAACCGGAGCACCTGGAGGAAACACACGCAGACACAGTCCTGTGACTCCACGCAGTCACCCAAAGTCAGAATTGAACTGGGGTCCCTGGCATTGTGATACAGCAGTGCTAATCACTGTGCCACTCTGTTAGCATCTATGACTTCCCTTATGCATCTATGCACGGAAGACTGATAGATGCTGCACAAGTCCCCTGTGCAGCCTTGAAACGAGCCGCTGGCATAGGCGTTCAGGGAGGCGGTGACTTTCAGGGCCACAGGCACATGTCCATGTGGTGCCAACTCTTGCATCACCCTTGGCACAGGTGGTCCACCATCCACCAGGACAGGTACAGCTTTCTCGAGCACTGGATCTCTGATATCTGGAGGAAGACATTCTACGGCAGTATACCCATGGCCAGTCGTGCATTCTCTGATGCTTTGCCATCTGTGATCCTAAACTCGGAAGAACAACAGACCCTGCGTCCATCTCCACTGCAGGGTGCTGGTCCTGGCCATGTGCAGCAACACGTCGATGTCAATGCTGCTGCTGGTTATCAAGAAAATTGAAAGTTCGACTGGATCCGTGATTCTTCCATGTCAAAAACTCAAAGGAAGAAAACATCAAAGTGAGCAGCGAGGAGTCATGATCTGCGACATCCACCGGTGCGGATCCCCCTATATGAACCCGTTTCCACTGAGCCTCACTCCCTCTCCTGTTTCACAATAGCCCCTCACAACTCAACGTGAATGAAGCTCCTAGGCCCTTCAGAGGCTCAGTGGACATCCCTGTGTCTAACTCCCCCAAGGGTGAGAAGTGAGGGCATTTGAATGTATTCAATGTATTGAATGTATTAGCTTTGGAGTTCAATGCTTGGAGCTAGGCTTCCAAAGGGAATATCAATTGGGCACCAACCAATAGCACACTCATGCATTGCGATGCTGACTAAATTGGCACAATTGACTCATCAAGGAAGGGTCAGGGAGCTGATTAGGCAACTGGCTGCCCCCTTTGGCAGGGGAGGCACGCCTGATGCATGTGAAGACTACAATTTGCAGTCAACTTTATCCTTAGATGGCAGTCCCATCCGCCAGCTCTCATGGGCTGCGGATCAAATGAGCCTTCCAATTTGAACAGCCTGCCACCCATGCACAATCCCGACAGCCTGGCCTCCATAACCCATGACCTTGAACTCTCAGACAGCTCATGCCCTCCAGCTCAAAAGTGTAACTTGAGTGTGGGGGTTTATTCTGACTGCGCTCTTCCTCACTCCTTTAAAGAGGGTTTTCAGTCCTCACGAGGCTGGGAACCAGCCCATGTCAGATTCCCCCAATCTGCCCATGCAGCCTGGCATCTCACAGGATCCCACCCAGGGGCCTCACAATGCTCCCCAGTGCTACCCCGTGGCTTCACCTGCTCCAACTCACTTTTCAGCTGCCACTCCAGAAGGGCAATCCCTCCAAGCCCAGCAAGGAGGACACGGGAAGCGCTTTAAACCTCACTGCCATGAGGGGCTGCTCAGGCCTGTGAGCAACCCCTCCCCCCAAGATATTGAGACGGAAACCGCCCCCCCCCCCCCAACCCAACCCTCAGCCTCAAGTTGCACTTACCTGGATCCCCCGCATCCTCACACGTGCCCCTTCTGCAATTGGCACCCTGGAGTCCAATATCCGCTTTGGAGGTGAGGCCTCCAGGTTCTTGTTTTTATATGGTTCTTCTAAATCTCGCCAGCATGACGTTATGCCGGTGGCCAATGAATATTTAATGAGTGGGGAAGTCCCGGTGGGGGCTCACTAATAAAGTAGAGGGAGGCAGTGGTGTTGCTGGACTAGTACTCCAGAGATCCAGGGTAATGCTTAGGGGGCCTGGGTTCAAATCCTGTCACGGCAGATGGGGGAATTTGAATTCAATAAAAATCTGGAATTCGGAGTCTAATGATGACCATGAAACCATTGCCGATTGTTGTAAAAACCCATCTGGTTCAATAATGTCCTTTAGAGAAGGAAATTGACGATCCTTACCTGGTCTATTCTATATGTAGCTCCAGAACCACAGCAATGTTGTTGACACTTAAAGGCCCTTAGCGATGTGCAATGAATGCTGGCCCAGCCAGCAACACCCATGAATGAATATTAAAAAATGCTAATGTTTTAAACGAGGTTCCTGACCTTCTGTGGCAGGAATCTCGTTACGACAACAGCAAGGCACCTGGTAAAATGGAAAACATGGGGCGAAATTCTCCCGAAACGGCGCGATGTCTGCCGACTGGCGCCCAAAACGGCGCCAATCAGACGGGCATCGCGCCACCCCAAAGGTGCGGAATGCTCCGCATCTTTGGGGGCCGAGCCCCAACATTGAGGGGCTAGGCTGGCGCCGGAGGAATTTCCGCCCCGCCAGCTGGCGGAAACGGCCTTTGTTGCCCCGCCAACTGGTGCGGAAATGACATCTCCGGGCGGCGCATGCGCGGGAGCGTCAGCAGCCGCTGACAGTTTCCCACGCATGCACAGTGGAGGGAGTCTCTTCCGCCTACGCCATGGTGGAGACCGTGTCGGAGGCGGAAGGGAAAGAGTGCCCCCACGGCACAGGCCCGCCCGCGGATCGGTGGGCCCCGATCGCGGGCCAGGCCACCGTGGGGGCGCCCCTCGGGGCGAGATTGCCCCGCGCCCCCCCCAGGACCCCGGAGCCCGCCCACGCCGCCTTGTCCCGCCGTTCAAAAGGTGGTTTAATCCATGCCGGCGGGACAGGCAATTTATCAGCGGGACAGAGAATCCAGCGGGGGGGGGCCCGCCAACCGGCGCGGCCCGATTCCCGCCCCCGCCGAATATCCAGTGCCAGAGACCCGGTGGGGGGTCGGAGAATGACGCCCCAGATCTCACGGGTGAGAATCGGGTTTCCCAATTCTCGCCATATTTTGTGCCCGCGCTGCCGTTCTCGCTGACAGCTAACGCAGCTGAAAATTGCTCCCATGGGATGAAGTTCTGGGGACTGCACACAGTCCCAGTCCTGTCAACTGCAGCCTTTGGCACTGCAGCGACTAGAGAGCTGCTGGCCAATCAGACCACAACTCTCTAAGGCAGGATGTTCGCCCAAGTGAGGGGTGGAAGGTCTGTCTTCAGCCAATTAACGTTTACTGGAGCATTAAATGGCTGTGAGGTAAGCAGTATCATTTAGAAATTTTGAATTCTGATAGTCGGTCAACTGCATCCCAATTCAAAGTGGGGGATTTTGTGGACATTTTGAGAATATCCCTTTGACCTTCCTTCTCCAACAGCACCTGGGACGAGTGTCCCTGTAGCCACTTTTGTGTGCTTTTCCGAAGTTCCACCTGTTAGAATTGCAACCGTCTCCAGACCGATTTGTATGATTTTTTTTTGTTTTGTTTGACTCACCTCTGCTTCCAACGATACGCTCCACCCACAGCCTGGCCTTTCCTGATCAGCTAACCTATTGCTGGTCCTCTCAACATGCTGTCTCACTCAATAACCATCTGTTTATCAGCTCTTTATTTGACCACGATCTCTGCGCTATGTCCTTATAGTTTTTTGGGCAGTCACAACACTGTGATTTCAACACCCCCTGATTCTGCGACTGTTGCAGTCAAACCAGAATCCCAAGGGCCATCTCATACCATGCACATTTCCCTAATGTTGTTCACCATGTCCTACCTGCACTCAATCCTGCTGCAACACTGTTTGGCCACTGTGAAATGCCATGTTGTGTTGTTAAAATGATATAGGCACCAATCACTGTCAATATGTTGTGGGTTCATTTATTAAAACTGGAGATATGGGAACATAGGTGGGAAGCTTGAAGACATCAGCATCAGAGCTGTGTGCCATACCCAAAGGCAAAGTGAAACTAAGACTGGATCACGTGACACACTTCCCTTCTATTGATGTGGTGTTGCTATCCCTTAAAGGCAAATTACAACATCTTTTATTTTTAAACTCACAAAAATAAAAACGTACAGCTGGAATTATGCAAATCTGGATAATCATTCTGAGGTTAAGCAAATACACACCTCACATACAAACACATTGATCGTGGATGAATTTTGTCCATGACAGAGGGCTCTAGATATTGGGCACAGTCAAGCCTTCCAGTATGATTGCTCCAATTAATTTGACACTGCTTCTTCTGCTGTGCTCTTTGTTTTGTCTCATTTAACACAAAGCTGAATTCTTAGCAATTACCTAAATTAAAGCAAAGCATGTCACAATAGACATTAATCAAGCCATGAGTGTTTGCTTGTCTGAAATACCCCCACACCTTGACGGAATTGTTGCTCAGCACAAACAGCAAGTTTCACATGGAGTAAGTAAAACAAAAGTAATAATAACTAAATTTTCAATTGTATAACTAATTTTCATAAAGAAACAAAACCCTGTGTTTTACTGGAGGCAGTTGATGGAATTTTTATACCATGGGAGGGGAGTCATCAGAAGAAAAAAGGGTAAAAACCCCTGCTTTAGAGAGTAACTTAAATGCAGCATCTGCATTTGGTGAGACACTGGCCATGAATAGTTTGCAGCTAGGGCACTGGCCAGGAGTCAAAGAGGTATCGGCTTGCCAGAGGATGAGAATGCACACGAGTTCTGCTGCAGAGCACTCAAATGAGGAATTCAATGGGTGGCCTACAGATAAACGCTGATGGGTATGCTCAGTGGAATGCTTGGTGCATTTGTCAGTCTGCCAGCAAGTCTATGGTCACTGTCAAGGAACTTGGAGGAGTCTGGTACAACTTGGCACAGGCTTTTGCCAAGTGCTTGGACCCATTCTTTCCAACTCCATGAGAACACTTATGGGCCCATTCATTTTGCAGCGTCTATGTCTCAACTTCCATCGCAACATAAACAGAAGCCACCTTCATCTGGATATTGCAGTGGAAGCTCAGACTGAAGTCATGCAGGGTCAGCCTTACAAATTCAAGTTGCTCTCATGCAAGCTTAGCTTGCTGCCACATAAATTCAGCCTGCTGCTATTAGGGCTGGGGATACCAATGTTCAAATTAACTTGCAGGATCTCACAGCAGTCCAGTAATTTATTCTCCAACAAAACTGCTGAGGTGCTAACTTAAGGAAGTGTCACTAGTTCCAAGGAGCACAAATGTGCTGCACTCTCTCAGGGTGACAATATGCATCCTCTCACCCCTGCCACTCTCTGCACTGTCCTTGCTGTTGCCTGTCAACCAGCCAGCCCAGAATGCTGCCACCTGTGACGATGTAGTGAAGTCTGCTGAGCCTTCTCGACCAGAACTACTCAAGGGTGTTTTCCAATGTCATTTACACTGTCCTCCACTGAAAGTCCACATCTTTCCACTAGCCATGCTTCAGTCATTGGGCTTGCACTGCTTCGGAGCACCAGAACAGTCAAAGACACATGGAAAAGAGACTCTACAGGAATGCACAAGTGTGAATAGCTGGCTTCTGTATTGAACTTCGAAAGGTTTGATTTATAAATGCTTGTTTTGTGGTGGTTTTCCTTTTAGCACTTGGCCAAGAGGATGTTGTGATGGTCAATAACAGAGGGAGATTAAAATGTGGGGCTGGATTTAATGGGGCATTGTGGCCCACACATAATCACCGCAGTTAAAAAGTTGGTGGGTGCATGCCACCATTAGAGCCAGCTGCCCCAGAGCTATTTAAGGTTCTACAGGTTGTTGGGGACTTGCACCCTCAACAATAAATGTGCTGCCTCAGAGGGTTGCCAGCCAATTAGATGCTGACAGATCTACAGTACTAACAGTACCATTGGGAGCGAGGCCTGCGGGAAGGTGGGCTGACCTGAGAGCCAGGACATCTGGGGACATCGACGGGGCCAAGTGGGAAGGCCCCAGTGAGCTAGCAGGGGCAGGATAGATGGTGAGAGGAAGGGCACGGGGAACCGGAGGGATGAGTTAGACTTTGGGTGACCCTCCAAGGACTCATTGGACCCATTAAGGAGGGAGTCCCCTTGCCCGTCACCAGCCTGTGCAGGAAAAGCTACAGGGCAAGGTGGGTGGAATGGGCCTCTTCTGTCGCTGGTTCAATCCCTGCACCGGTGGAATGAAAACCTTTGGTGGGCATTAATTGATCATTTAAGCGTGTTAATTCACCCAAGGATGGATGTGCCACCTGATGCCCAAATCCCACCAGTGGTAGAATTGCAGTGAGGGCAGTGAGGTGTTGGGTGCTCTGAGGTACAGACGAACCAACACGGTTGCGATTGGTACAACGCAGTTTTATTCCATCTATCTATTTATACATCAGACTTTGTACTCAGCACGTTGTGACTGTGTGAGTGTCTTGCTAATGAGGTCCTGGCCCTGTGCTGTCTCCAGATGGACTGCTCAGGAAGTGTTGTGTTTCTTGTCTTATACTGTGTCTGCTCTTGTCTGTGATTGGCTGTCGTGTTATGTGTGCTAATTGGTCCGTTGGTCTGTTTATCATTATGTATGTGTTATGATGTATGTTTGAATATCATGACATCCCCCTTTTTTTACAAGATCATGGGCGCAATTCTCCACTCCCACGCTGAAGTGGCCGCGCCGTTGTGGTTCACAACGGCGCGGAACGGCCCCGGTCCCAACCGATTCAGGTCCTGACAATGGGCCAGTATCGGGGCCGCGTCATCTACCCACGCCAGGCCTTGTCGCCCGCGTAAAAGCGGCGCCGCATAAATGACGCGGCCGGTGCCACATAACGGACGTCATCCGCGCATGCGTGGTTGCCGTCCTGTCCAAATCCGCCCCGCAAGAAGATGGGGGATGGATCTTGCGGGGCCGTGGAAGGAAGGAGTTCCTCCTTCAGAGAGGACGGCCCGACAATCGGTGGGCACCGATCGCAGGCCACCCCACGTTGCAGGTGAAGCCCGGTGCAGGATCCCCCCTCGCCCCCCCCCACAGGCCGCCCCCCCAGCGTTCACGCACCGCCCACGACTGCAGCGACCAGGTGTGGATGGCGCCGGGGGGGAAACTGCCGTTTTGGCCTGGCCGCTAGGCCCATCCGGGCCTCAGAATCGCGGGGGTGCCGGAGAATCACCATTTTGGGTGTCTCCGGCGATTCTCCGGCCTGCGGCCCGCGAAACCCGACCAGGCCATTCACGCCGCTTGGGAGAATCCGACTGGGCGTCGGACCGGCATTCCCGGAAATTTTGGCGGCCCAGGCGATTCTCCCAACCGGCGTGGGAGTGGAGAATCGCGCCCTATGTGCCTACGTGGTTATAAATATAAATGTGTCCTGAGTGCAGCTAAAAGTGTGTGTGTGTGCGTAATATTTACATCATGTACATGGGGCTTAACTATATACAAGGGGCGATGTCAGGTGTGACATGCTAATGAGGTTGTACCATAACAAAAGAAGAACAACGTTGAAATTTGGAACGATCAAACGAGGCCTGTAACGATAAAACAGTGACATGTTATAAAATTTTAGTTGCAAAAGTTTGACGTGTGAACAGTCTCATAAGTCCAGTCTAGTAGGTGGGCGACGAATTCGGGTTGACCGCCTCAAGGGTGGGTCGAGAACCACCGGCTGATGTGCGAGCCTGGCCACGGGCGGCGACAGAAGGGGCATGGTATATGGCAGCTCCAGGAAGTCGCTATCAGGAACCAGTGGCGGACACGGCTGTAGGGTCCCGTTGCGAGCGTGGAAGTAAGCGAAGGGCTCGGTGATTGCGCCTACGCACGGATCCATCTGGCATGCGTACCAGGAACGAGCAGGGAGCCACACGTCGGAGAACTTCGGCACATGCTGACAAGCCACCGTCTGGAAGGTGGATGCGGACGTTGTCTCCAGGGGCCAGGGAGGGAAGATCAGTTGCCCGTATGTCGTACGATCTCTTCTGGCGATCGCGCTGCAGTTGCGTCCTATGCAGTACCGGAGCATGGTCTATTGTTGGTGCCAGGATGGAAGGCAC
Source organism: Scyliorhinus torazame (assembly GCF_047496885.1). NCBI lineage: Eukaryota > Metazoa > Chordata > Chondrichthyes > Carcharhiniformes > Scyliorhinidae > Scyliorhinus > Scyliorhinus torazame. The sequence continues at coordinate 168,123,660 of NC_092716.1, read as the reverse complement.
AGTGGTTCTGAGGGCGCGACCCATCAGCAGCTGTGCTGGTGAGAGACCAGTGGCTAGTGGGGTCAAGCGATAGGCCAGCAGGGCGAGGTAGAAGTCCGACCCGGCAGCAGCAGCCTTGCAGAGGAGCCGCTTGGCAATGTGGACGCCCTTCTCCGCCTTTCAATTGGACTGGGGATGCAGAGGGCTGGACGTCACGTGTGTGAAGCCATACAAAGCAGCAAAGGACGACCATTCATGGCTGGCAAAACAGGGCCCATTGTCCGACATGACAGTCATCGGAATGCCGTGGCGAGCAAAGGTGTCTTTGCAGGCCCTGATGACAGCAGACGACGTCAAATCGTGCAGGCGTATGACTTTTGGGTAGTTTGAAAAGTAGTCAACTATGATGACATAGTCCATGCCGAGCGCGTGAAATAGATCGACGCCCACCTTCGCCCAGGGGGACGTCACCAGCTCATGGGGCAGAAGCGTCTCAGGAGGTTGCGCCGGCTGAAACCTTTGGCAGGTTGTACAGTTAAGCACCATGTTGGCAATATCGTCACTGATGCCCGGCCAGTATACTGCCCCTCGAGCCCTCCGTCTGCACTTCTCAACCCCCAAGTGGCCTTCGTGTAGTTAGTCGAGAACCAGCTGGCGCATGCTGTGCGGAATCACAATCCGGTCCAGCTTCAGAAGGACACCATCAATGATGGCTAGGTCGTCTCGTACATTGTAGAACTGCGGGCACTGCCATTTGAGCCATCCTCCCGTCATGTGGCGCATCACTCGCTGCAGAAGGGGGTCAGCCGCAGTCTCTCGGCAGATACGGGCCAGACTGGAGTCGTCAGCCGGCAGATTTGCCGCTGTAAAAGCCACCTGTGCCTCGACCTGACATACGAATCTCTCCGCATCTGGCGGCGTGCTCACTGCTCTGGATAGGGCATCCGCCACGGTGAGGTCCTTCCCTGGAGTGTAGACCAGTGGAAGTCGTACCTCCTGAGTTTAAGTAGGATGCGCTGGAGGCGAGGGGTCATCTCGTTCAGGTCCTTGTTTATTATGCTGACCAGGGGGTGGTGGTCAGTTTCGACCGTGAACCGTGGAAGACCACAGATGTAATCGTGGAACTTGTCTAAACCGGTTAGCAAGCCATGGCATTCTTTTTCGATTTGCGCGTAGCGCTGCTCTGTGGGGATCATGGTCCGCGATGCATAGGCCACTGGGGCCCATCTTGCCGTGTCGTACCTCTGCAGGAGCACTGCTCCAATGCCGGATTGGCTGGCATCAGTTGAGATTTTGGTGGCACGAGACGTGTCAAAAAACGCCAACACTGATGCCGTAGTGAGTTTGCGTTTGAGCTCCTCCCATTCCAGCTGGTGTGTGTGTTGCCACTGGAACTCTGTGGATTTTCTGACGAGGTGGCGCAGAGTCATCGTGTGGGAGGCAAGGTTGGGAATGAACTTCCCCAGGAAGTTGACCATGCCAAGGAAGCGTAGGACAGCCTTCTTGTCGGCCGGCTGCGGCATGGCTGTGATGGCGCTCACCTTGTCTGCATCCGGACGGACCCCTGACCGGGAGATATTGTCTCCCAGGAACTTCACCTTGGTCTGGCCAAAGGAGCACTTGGCTCGGTTGAGGCGCAGGCCGTTTTCCCGTGTGCGGGCAAAAACGCGTTGGAGACGATGTATGTGCTCCTGCGGTGTGGTGGACCAGATGATGACATCGTCCACATATACGCGCACCCCTTCGATGCCTTCCATCATCTGCTCCATGATTCTATGGAAGACCTCAGATGCCGAGATGATGCCAAATGGCATCCAGTTGTAGCAGAACCTGCCGAAAGGGGTGTTTCGGCTGGACGGGTCCAGTTGGATCTGCCAAAATCCTTTAGAAGCATCCAGTTTCGTGAATATCTTCGCCTGGGCCATTTCACTGGTGATCTCCTCCCATTTGGGTATGGGATAATGTTCCCTCATAATATTATTATTGAGGTCTTTGGGGACAATACAGATGGGGAGCTCGCCAGAGGGCTTCTTGACACACACCATGGAGCTGACCCATGGCGTGGGCTCCGTGACCCGGGATAGGACCCCTTGGTCCTGGAGATCCTGCAGCTGCTGCTTGAGGCGGTCTTTAAGTGGCGCAGGAACCCTGCGAGGTGCGTGAACGACCGGGATGGCGTCCGGTTTGAGGCGAATTCGGTAGGTGTATGGCAGTGTTCCCATGCCTTCGAATGCCTCCTGATTATGGGCGAGGAGCGATTGGAGCTGTGCGTAGAACTCTGCATCCGGGACGTCAGACGTGCCGTCTGGAGAGAGAGAGAGAATTTGTTGCACAAGGTGGAGAGCCTTACATGCCTGTGCGTCCAGCAGGGAGTCCTTCGATGAGCCAACTATCTCGAATGAGAGTTTGGCCGTGTGTGTTTTGTGTGTCACCTGGAGCTGGCAGGATCCCATGGCCGGGATAACGTTCCCGTTGTAGTCGACCACCTTGCACCGGGATGGCTGGATTGGTGGTCTGACCTTCATGGCGTAGAAGGCTGACCATGCTATGAGGTTGGTGGAGGCGCCAGTGTCCAGGCGGAAAGTGATCGGTGATCGGTTGACCGTTAGGGTGGCACTCCATTCATCGCCCGGATTGATGGTGTTGACCCGGTTCGCATCAATGACCGCAACCCGGAAGGCGTCTTGGTCATCTGTGTCGTCGGTTTGGATGTCGTGATGTGGAGGCTGAATGGTCCGCACGTCCCTGCGAGGTTGTCGGAGATGTGGAAGATCAACAGGTTGAGCCGCTCGACAGTAGGCAGCGTAGTGGCCCATCTTGCCACAGCGTAGGCATTGTCAGGTTTTTGCAGGACATTGCCCTTTTAAATGTGCAGCTCCACAGTTGCCGCACGTCATGACTTCATGGCGTTCGTTACGCCACTGCGCATGCGCAGTTCAGTCTTGCGTCGGGCGCGCCTGCGCAGCACGTCCCTCAGTGTTGCCGTAGGTTTTGCCGCGCACAAACGCGGGAGGCCTTAAAAAGCGCGCAAAACAGCCGCCCTCGTCCGGGCCGCGGGCCAGGAGAAACTCGATTGCCTGGACACGTTCGGCCTCGTGGGCGGCCTGGCTTGCCGATTCGATCACGTGGGACCCCCTCCGTGCCGATTCGGTCGCCTGAAATTGGGCATAGCGGCTGGTCGCATTCTCATGCAGGACACAGGCTTCAACTGCAGATGCTAAGGTCAGGCCTTTAATTTTTAGAAGCTGCTGGGGTAGGCCACTGGAGGCAACGCCAAAAACGATCTGGTCCCGGATCATGGACTCTGAGGTGGTGTCGTAACCGCAGGACTGCGCGAGTATGCGGAGGTGCGTCAGGAAGGACTGAAAGAACTCATCCGTACCTTGCAGGCGCTGCTGAAAGACATACCTCTCAAAGCTTTCGTTGACCTCAACGTTGAAGTGCTTGTCGAGCTTGAGGAGAACCGTGTCATACTTAGCTTTGTTCTCGCCTTCCGCCAACACCAAGGAGTTGTATACATCGATGGCGTGCTGAATATCATGACAGGCAGGGACAGCAAATGATCAGTAGGCATGGTGCCCACAGTATTTTATGGTCCCCAGCCCATTCTATGAAACCCTCCCATGTAGACCTGTTTTAAATAGGGAATTGGGGTTTAATTACGGCAGACAGGTGAGTTGATCACAATAAATATGCACCAGGCATACCGAAAAATAAAGTATCAACTCGGTGAACATACAACACAGGACCACTTGTGTGCCAAACACTATAAGCAATAAGTGATGGACAGAGCTAAGTGATCCAACAACCAACAGATCAGGGGCGAAATTCTCCGGAAGCGGCGCGATGTCCGCCGACTGGCGCCCAAAACGGCGCAAATCAGACGGGCATCGCGCCGCCCCAAAGGTGCGGAATGCTCCGCATCTTTGGGGGCCGAGCCCCAACCTTAAGGGGCTAGGCCCGCGCCGGACGAATTTCCACCCCGCCAGCTGGCGGAAAAGGCCTTTGGTGCCCCGCCAGCTGGCGCGGAAATGACATCTCCGGGCGGCGCATGCGCGAGAGCGTTAGCGGCCGCTGACAGCATTCCCGCGCATGCGCAGTGGAGGGGGTCTCTTCTGTCTCCGCCATGGTGGAGACCGTGGCGAAGGCGGAAGGGAAAGAGTGCCCCCATGGCACAGGCCCGCCCGCGGATCAATGGGCCCCGGTCGCGGGCCAGGCCACCGTGGGAGCACCCCCTGTGGCCAGATCGCCCCGCGCCCCCCCCCCCAAGACCCCGGAGCCTGCCCGCGCCGCCATGTCCCGCCGGTAAGGTAGGTGGTTTAATTTACGCCGGCGGGACAGGCATTTTAGCGGCGGGACTTCGGCCCATCCGGGCCGGAGAATCGCGGGGGGGGCCCCCGCCAACCGGCGCGGCGCGATTCCCGCCCCCGCCGAATCTCTGGTGCCGGAGAATTCGGCAACCGGCGGGGCGGGATTCACGCCAGCCCCCGGCGATTCTCCGACCCGGCGGGGGGTCGGAGAATCTCGCCCCTGATCTAAGCTCTGCAGTCCTGACACATCCAGGCATGAATGCTGGTGGACAATTAAACAACTTGCTCTGTTTGGTCTCGCTACAGTTGCTGCCGGATCTGCTGAGTTTTTCAAGCATTTTTAATTCTTTTTTAATTTTATTTTATATGAAACTTGTGCTTCTGTTTTCTTCTGCTAGGATACATTGGTGTTGTCAACCGAAGCCATTTTTAAGGCAAAAAGGACATTAAAACAGCACTTGCAGCAGAAAGAAATGTTTTCCTTTCTCATTGGCATACAGACTTTTCACAGTAACTTCATTGAAGCCTATTTGTGACAATAAGTGATTATTATTATTATTACATATGGCAGATTGCATGGATACACCACATTTCCAGGAGCTTCTCAATGAGATGAGAAAAAATATTGTCTTTAGTCTGATTTTACTTTTGTTTCACTTGAGTCAGTATCATTTGAAGATGCAATCAACTGAGCATATCTGCCATAATATGTTCATACTGAAGACAAATTTGTCAAACATGAACTAACAGAGTGAGTGGCTGCTCTGCAGAACAAGCCCAGTCAGCTCGCAAGCGTGATCCTGAGTTTGGAGTTGCCTGTCGTTTTAATTCTCTACCTTGCTCTCACTATGCCTCCTGTCATGCTCCCAGCATAAATTCGAGGAACAGGACATCGTCTTTCAACTAGGGACTTTGCAGCCTTCTGGCTTCAAGATTAAGTTCAACTATTTTAGATGGTTATCCTTGGTCCATTTAGTTTCCTTTTTTTGTTTTTCTCACACTCTTGTTTCTCACTTAATGATAATCATCTTTATTAGTGTCACAAGTAGTCTTACATTAGCACTGCAATGAAGTTACTGTGAAAATCCCCTAGTCATCACACTCTGGCACCTGTTCCGGTACACTGAGGGAGAATTCAGAATGTACAACTCACCTAACAAGCACGTCTTTCGGGACTTGTGGGAGGAAACTGGAGCACACAGAGGAAACCCATGAAGACATGGGGAAAACGTGCAGAATCCGCATGTGACCCAAGCCGGAATTGAACCCGGGTCTCTGCCGCTGTGAAGCAACAGTGCTGACCACTGTGCTACCATGCCGCCCTTATTTCCTTCATTTTCAGACAGCAGTTATGCAGGAAACTACCACTCATGCTTCTTCCAACACATCTGGGTGGCATGGTGGCACAGTGGTTAGCGCTGCTGCCTCACAGCTCCAGCGACCTGGGTTCAATTCCGGCCTCGGGTGACTATCTTTGTGGAGTTTGCACTTTCTCCCTGAGTCTGCGTGGGTTTCCTCCGGGTGCTCCGGTTTCCTCCCACAGCCCAAAGATGTGCAAGTTAGGTGGATTGGCAATGTTAAATTGCCCCTTAGTGCCCAAATGGTTAGGTGGGGTTACTATGTTATGGAGATAAGGTGGAGGCTTGGGCTTAAGTAGGGTGTTCTTTCCAAGAGCCGGTGCAGACTCGATGGGCCGAATGGCATCCTTCTGCACTGTAAATTCTCTGATCGATGAACTCACTGGAGAAGGAGGAGGCTCCGCAAATATCCCCATAAGACCATAAGACATAGGAACATAATAAGGCCACTCGGCCCATCGAGTCTGCTCCACCATTCAATCATGGCTGATATTTTCTCATCCCCATTCTCCTGCCTTCTCCCCATAACCCCTGATCCCCTTATTAATCAAGAAGCTATCTCCTCAATGATAGAGGAGCCCAGCACATCTGTGCAAAAGACAAGGCTGAAGCATTTCCAACAATCTTCAGGCAGAAGTGGGAATGGATGATCCATCTCAGTCTCCTCTAGAGGTCCCCAGCATCACAGATGCCAGTTTTCAACCAATACACTCCACATGACAGCGACAAACAGCTAAAGGCACTGGATACTGCAAAGGCTATGGGCCCTGACAATATTCCAGCAATAGTACTGAAGAATTGCGCACCAGAACTTGCCGCGCCCATGGCCAGGCTGTTCCAGTGCATCTACAACACTGGCATTTACACAGCAATGTGGAATATTGCCCAAGTGTGTCCTGTACACAAAAATCCAGCCCGGCCTTATCAGTCAACTTTTAATCATCAATAAAGTGATGAAACGGGTCATCAAAAGTGTTATCAAGTGGCACTTGCTTAGCAATAACTTTCTCATTGACACTCAGTTTGGGTTCCACCAGGGTCACTCAGCTCCTGACCTCATTACAGCCTTGATTCAAACATGGACAAAAGAGCTGAATGCCAGAAGTGAGGTGAGAGTGACTGAACTTGACATCAAGGCAGCATTTGATCGTGTATGGCACCAAGGAGCGCTAGCTACACTGGAGTCAATGGGAACAAGGGGGAAAACCCTCCAGTGGTTGGAGACATACCTGGCACAAAGGAAGATGGTTGTGGTAGTTGGAGATCACTCACCTCAGCTCCAGGACATCACTGCAGGAGTTCCTCAGGGTAGTTTCCCAGGCACAACCATCTTCAGCTGCTTCATCAATGACCTTCCTTCCAGATGTCGGGACGTACGCTGATGATTGCAGAATATTCAGCACCATTTGTGACTCCTCAGACACTGAAGCAGTCACATGCAGCAAGACCTGGGCAATATACAGGTTTGGGCTGACAAGAGGCAAGTAACATTCACACCACTCACGTGCCAGGCAATGACCAACTCCAATTCCAATAAACCATCGCTACTTTACATTCAATGGCATTATCATCATTGATCCCCCCCCCACTATCAACATCTTGGGGGTTACCGTTTACAAGAAACTGAACTGGAGCAGCCATATAAATACTGTGGCTACAAGAGCAGGTAAGAGGCTAGGAATCCTGCAGCGAGTAACTCACTTCCTGGCGCCTGTCCATCACCTACAGGGCACAAGTCAGGAGTGTGATGGAATATTCCCCACTTGCTTAAATGAGTGCAGCTCCAACAACAGTCAAGAAGCTCGACACCATCTAGGACAAAGCAGTCCACTTGATTGCTACCCATTCCACAAGCATTCACTCCCTCCACCACCGGCGCACAGCAGCAGCAGTGTGTACCATCTACAGAAAGAAGTCTTACAACACCAGGTTAAAGTCCAACAGGTTTGTTTCAAACACTAGCTTTCGGAGCACTGCTCCTTCCTCAGGTGACTGAAGAGGTATGTTCCAGAAACATATATATAGACAAATTCAAAGATGCAAGACAATGCTTCGAATGCGAGCATTTGCAGTTAATTAAGTGTTTACAGATCCAGAGAGAGGGGTAACCCCAGGTTAAAGAGGTGTGAATTGTGTCAAGCCAGGACAGTTGGTAGGATTTTGCAAGCCCAGGCCAGATGGTGGGGGGTGAATGTAATGCGACATGAATCTCAGGTCCCGGTTGAGGCCGCACTCAGGTGTGCGGAACTTGGCTATAAGTTTCTGCTTGCCGATTCTGCGTTGTCGCGCATCCTTAGGGCCGCCTTGGAGAACGCTTACACGGCGATCAGAAGCTGAATGCCCTTGACTGCTGAAGTGTTCCCCGACTGGAAGGGAACATTCCTGCCTGGTGATTGTCGCGCGATGTCCGTTCATTCGCTCATCGCGCTCAACCGGGAACAAACCTGTTGGACTTTGACCTGGTGTTGTAAGACGTCTTCCTGTGCTCACCCCAGTCCAACGCCGGCATCTCCACATCATGGCTACCATCTACAGATGCATGGCAAGAACTCACCAAATTTGCTCAGGCAGCACCCATGACCACTAATATCTACAAGGAAATGGGCAGTAGATATCTGGGATCACCACCACTTGGAAGTTCCCTTCCAAGTCACTCAACATCCTGACCTGGAAATATATCGCCATTCCTTCACTGTCGCTGGGTCAAAATCCTGGCGCTCCCACCCTAACAGCATTGTGTTGTAACTACACCACATGGACTGCAGTGATTCAAGGAGGCAGCTGGCTCACTACCACCTTCGCAAGGGCAATTGGGGATGAGCAACAAATGCCAGCCTAACCAGCGAAATTCACATCCCATAAGAATGAATTTTTAAAAACCCAACCAGAAAGGGGTTGTATAGATTATCCCTCCCTTCATTCTCTTCAGCTAGTAACTGTCTCCCTGGTGGCAAGGTTCACGCCCTTCTGATACGAGATTGTCAGCATGGAGAGTAATGTGACAAAATCTTGGACTGCGTTCTGCTAAATAATGCAGGACTCCAACAGAGTACTGCAAACAGCAGAAACATTGTTTAAACACACCAATAATCTGCTCAATTACATTTTGTGTGGAAGCATGGGATGTACACTATCCATGTGTGCTTGGATTGCCAACCAGTCATAAGCTAGATGCTCAGTGGATTTGCCTTGCTGTCCAATTGCCACCTTCTAATTTGTCAAACACAGATGGTACAGCATACTTTCACAGGATGAAGGCATCATGCCTGCTGCCAGGATACCGGGCATTGCTCTGTATGGTACACTTCATCTGGTCGCACACCAGCTGGATGTTGAGGGAATAAAATCCCTTCTAGTAGCAATATACTTCAGAGTTGACAAATATTGCCTGCCAAACAATGTGCCCGCAGTCAATTGAACCCATGGGGAAGCGAGCTATGAGCTCATTTTGGGTGCTTTTCCCTGGCAAGAGAGAAATATATAGATTCAGATCTGGTTCAATACAGAGCCCTTACACATGAACAGCAAGCTGAGCGATGTGGCTCCAGCCTGCAAGGAGCCAGATGCATTGAAGTTCATGGCCACAGTCATCTACACAGTCACTGGCAATGCTGTCTTTGCAGTACTGCGGCCATAGTGGGGTGGTGTTTGGGGTGGGTGTTGAAACTACTGCTCCTATGTCAGCGAACCAGTGTTTTGTGCAGAATCCTTGAAGTCAGGATAAAGCCCTTACGCATCTGCCACACTAATTCCTAGACATCAGCAACTTTACATAGCAATACATCATCAAGCAGTTGTACAAACTGAGCAACAGCCAGTAGAAATCAATCAGTAAATGACCTGTAAGCGGTTAATGATCCTTTTGAATATCACTATTAAGTATGCATTAAGCCTTGTATGATTAAGAGGCAGTATTAGCTGTAGCGTTGAGCTCCAAAATGGCAGTTCTGACATCAAATGAATGTTGTACGCTGATGTTGCCTACTTCTGCCGAATGCCTCTGCACCTATGCTAACACCCTACCCAAAATGGTCCACCTGAGTTGTACGCATGTATAATTTTGGAACCAAACTGGTTCCTATGGCATTTGTGGTCGTCATCTTTGATATTCTTCCACTCATTATGTTGCAGGTCAGAGTCACCAAAAAGCCTTTGCTTTGCTGAATGGATGATCAGGTAGATTAATACATACCAAGCATTCTTATCGACTACTGCTGGCACATGTGTTACATTCTAAAAATATGAGCTGCGTTGCTTTCAGCAATTTAGGGTTACTGTAACAAAATGGCAATCTCGTGCCAAATGAATGCCTCGTGGAGACAGTAGACATGCTGCATACCTTGTGAAAATATACCCAGACATTTTGCATGTTTGTAGTATTCATTCCAGTGCTATTATGAAGTACCAAATATGGTACCAGGAGATCAGTTCAATTTACACATAAAGATCTCAACAGGATTAGTAATGCCATTCATAATAAAAATGAAGGGAAAACAAGCAAAGGCGAGTAGTGAGCAGTCAGTGGAATGCGAAAACTTCAGCCAACTGTGATTTCCTTTATTCAGAAAGCAGCATCATAGTATTTCTTTTTAAGGATCTTGGGAGTCATTTTACTTTTGTGGCCAATCTAGATGAAAACATGCTGGTTTGCTGATGGGCGATTTACCATTCAAATGAATATTTTGTTGTTGAGCTTGATGTCACATAATTGAAAGAATGGAAAAGCAAAATGAAATGGGATGGGTCCCGCTCATAGTAACATTTATGCTACGGACTATTTGGTCAAGTGACTAATATAAAGGAATTAGTGAGTGGACATGGGTAGGGTGCCATTTCGAAGGGTCGGTGCAGACTCAATGGCCCGAATGGCTTCCTTCTGCACTGCAGGGATTCAATGATCTATGTTCTTCTATGATAATCCCATATAATTAATTGACAAGGACACATTTAATTCTATTGGGGTTGAATTCTCTTGCTCATCCACCATAACTTGTAATTTACAGAGAAACAATATAAATCCAGGAACTCCCTTCCTAACAGCATTGTTGGTGTAACTATGCCAGGTGGACTGCAATGGTTCAAGAGGTGGCTCACCAGCACCTTCCCAAGGATAATTAGCGATGAACAACAAATGCTGGCCTTTCCAGCAATGCTCACAACCCATGAAAGAATAAAATCAAATCTATCAATTGATCAAAATAATGAATGGTTGTCGATACAGGTCTGAACGTTTGATGGGAATGCATTTCAAAGCTATGACAGATTTTGAAGAGGTAAACAGTGAATGATTGTTTCCACTGATTGATGAACTGTTACCAAGTGACAAAGACTCAAGGTTATCACTATTCACTAGAAGAACAACCGGAACTAAGAAGGTATTTTTTTAACGCAGGGTTTTTATAACTTCAAAAGCATTGGGCTAGCCAACTTTCCCTTCACTTCAAAGGGATCCGGTCAAGCACTTGAAACAAAATAATATATAAAAGAATGTAGGAGAGGGCAAGGAAATGGAATGGATAGTTCAAGCTGAATAACTAACATTGGCACAGGTGCTGTGGGGTGAAGGCCTGTTGTAATTTCTGTGATTTGACTGACAAAGTATGTAGAACTGGAATTACTAAGGAGAGACTTATCAGACTGGATTTGTTTACATCAGGACAGACAGATCAAGAGAGGACACAACTGAGCTCATTAGAATTCTGTGTTAAAGTTGAATGAGAATATTCCAACAGGCATCAAGGAATTATGGGGGACCAGAAAATTCGATGTTTTGCAATCCTGTCTGTTGCCGATTTTGATGAGTGGAATATTATCCCACCAGCGACACTAATAACGGTTGCCAATTCTGCACCGGAGACGCCAATAATGTTGTCCTTCTTAATATTGAGTGGTATTGCTTTTCAGAGTCGCCAGGTATCAGATGATACCACCACAAGGTTCTACCGGATATTGATCAAAGACCCAACAACCAGTCAGTTAGTTCAAGTTCAATAATGGTTTATTTACACGCAAGATTAACTCACCCATGCAACATAAAACACTACAAGCTAAATTACACCTAACACTACAACAACCTGTACTTAACTTTCAGGCACCCGGCTTTGGCAGAGGAACAAGTCCTTTGTTCGGATCTGGAGTGGCTGGGTCTGGAGAAGTAACTTCGGTTCTGCTGGGCTCATCCGTCTGGTAGCGATCGTTAATCTTGAACTTGCTTCTGGTCGTGGTGCTGCAGTTGGCTTCAGGTATAGGCCGGGCCGAAGAGTGCCGGTGTGCCAGTGCCAAAAGCGATCAAACACATGGCAGTGTCTCTCTTTATCCTTTGGGGTTTCGCGCTCTTTTGGGCGGTCCTTCGCTTTGGACCCAATAATTCGGCAGGCTTCGATCACTGCCTTCGATTTGAGCCAATAAAGGGGCGGGTGCCTTGATGGCTGGGCGTGTCCTGAGCGGTCATTGACCTTGGCTGTTTGGGCTTCCTGGGTGAAGGGAGTGGTGCCGATGTGTCTGGAATTGTATCTGATACCTGAGTACCAGTCCTTTGTCCTGGGGAAATGGGTCATTGGAATGCAAATCGGCTAGGGTTTCGATACTGTCTGGTTCTCTGTTAGCAAATATACATTTAGGCTCTGGGTTTGCCTGAATCCTGTATTGGCCATATTTCCCTTGAGTCTTTGCAAGTATCCATGTTTACTTTGTAAGTGGCAGTCCCAGATGGCTACATGTCTGATTTCCATTTGAAAACTTCTTTATGCCCTCCGAGACTGGGATAAGAATTATCTGTAGTGTTGGCGAAATAGCTTCACACAGATACGCCAAACAAGTGAAAAATGCATTGTTCAACCTAAAAACATTTGCATTGCACTTCCCATTGACTAATAACTGCAATGTGCCGTGGCTGCCTGATTTCAGCAACTTTCCTGGATTGCCAAAAACTCAGGCATGATGTTGTGCTGATATCATCTACATGGAAGGGTGGTGGAATTAAAGTTGAGGAAGGAGGTGACCCCGATTGCCACTAACATCTACATGCTCATGCAAGAGCTAATGCCGTCAACTAGATTGCTGTGAGGAGCTTATTCCAGCAATGTTCAGTTCGAAGGTGATCAGAACCTTGATTCAGACAAAGCAATTGTCATCTGCTAAGCTGTAATCATAAGGCTGTAGTCCATCCCAACTATAGTGAAAGTGAAGTCAGACTGAAATGATACCTCCTTAGATAATAATTCGATCACCATCAATGACCATTTTGAAACAGCACTTCAGATAAATCTGTCTGTCAGTGAGGTCTCCAAGATCACTGTGTCAGCTGCAAGCTGTATAATTGAGATATTTAAAGAGACTTAGGGTGAAATTCCCTGGTCCTCCCACCCAGGGCTGTAAATTCTCGTCCAATGTCAACAGACCTTTTGCTGGTCTGTCAAATTATCATCCCGCCCATGACCAGCGGGGCCAGAAGATTTTGGCCTTAGTATTGAACGTTCACTCGTGTAAGCCCGCATCAAAACATTGACAGATTGTGCGAAAATCACTGCAAAGGGCAGTGTGAACCCATAACTTGCCAACTCGGGTGAGAACGTTGCCACTGCAGCAAAACTAGCAATCAACATCCCCCCCCGCCCTCTTGTTATGATCTACTTTGTCCTTTGGTGAAAGAAATATTGGGCCGACTCAGGGCGCGACGGGGCTGGGAAATCTCGTGAGCCATCTCTCGCAAGATTTACAACGCTCGTTACGCTTCGCGTGATCGAACAAGATCTCATGAGGAGTCGCGATCTGGATCCTGCCCTCAATGGGCAGGATCCAGATTTCCATATTTAAGTGTGCAGTTAAGCTACATAAATATGTTCGCACCAAAGTTACCTAAGGTGCAGGACCTATTGGCTTCACCTTGGAGACCTTGTTTGACATTGGTTTCTACAAATATGGACCACGTAGTTTGACACTTGGGGGTGTCTCTCAGATGATTGGAGGCTCCGGGTGGTCAGGCTCTGGTGGTGCCATCTAGGTGCCACCCTAGTAGCATGGTTCCCAGGTGGTCCTGCCAGGTTAGCAGGGGCACTGACAGGATGCCAGGCTGGCAGTGCCAAGGTGCCCTGGTGGCATCTTTCCCGTGCTGGAGATCGGGTCAGGGATGCCCTGCCCTCATGGGGTGTGGGAGGCTTGATGACCCCTTAATTGATAGGTTGGGGTGTTGGGGAAGTCTGGAAGCCACGGTGGGGAGTCCAGATATTGGGGCGCCATTTAAAAATGGCAACCCGATCTCTTCCTGCACTGGCAAGCTGAGCTCGTTGGTTCAGGAAATGAACCTAAGTGCAGTCTTGGCGGGGCATTCCTCGCCAAGGCCCAAAAATGAAGCACAGTCCCATTTAACAGCAGGGTCGTTCTCAAGCATCGGGAAACACACTGCTAAACGCGCCCTGTGATGAGAGGTAGACTATCATGTGTATATAATATTGGTTGATCATCATCTGTATGTCGGAAGCCTAATCGATTGAACTGATGAACAGTCACGATTACAGTTTTACATGACCAAAATCCATGTACATGTGTATAGTGTGAATGTACATGATTATGATTCAGAATAATTTTGAAAGAAAGGAGGATGTGATGATAGGTAGACTATCATCTGTATATAATATTAGTAGATCATCATCATCTGTATTGTCATGGATGTGTCCCTTTAAGAAATGTTGTTGTCTTATCACATGGCTTCAGTGATGTCATTGTGTGGGTGGAGCTGGGCTGTGGCTCTGTGGGCTGGATTCTCCGCCCCGCCACACCACTTTTCAACCTCGACCCACCGGCGGGATTCTCCGTTACGCCGGCCGGTCAATGGTGTTTCCCATTGTCGGGTAGCCCCACGACGTCAGGAAACCCCCGGGCGGCGGCAAAACTGAGAATCATGCCGGCGGAGAATCCCGCCCTGTGAGTTTTACTTTCGCTTTGAGTTTGAACTAGTTTGTACTGCACAGGCTGAAAAGAAGGGTTTCTTTACCTTCATTTTTAAAAAATACTGTTTCCAGACTGCTTGATAACTAAAAAGAGATAATTGCTTTCTGGAAGGAATTCAAACCTGCTGTTTGGAAAGGAAACAAGAGTGTCAAAACCATGTCTTGAGTGCCATGTGCTGGGCCATAGCTTTGAAAATGGGGTACTGGTTTTATTTGGATCTTGTTACAACACAATCCGGAAAAATCCCAGGAAATTCATCCTTCAACAATTCAGTTGTTTGATTTTCCTCTGGCTTATCAACCACAGTACCACCTGCGATCCAGCTATAGCATTGCCCAAAATAAACTGTATTCCTGGACAAGATAGTTTCTCTATTACTCCTGTTAACATTTCACTACTCTTCACTCGACTTTCCAGCCTCACCTTATATAATGGAACACTACTCTTCTCACCCTGAATTCCACATATTACCCCTTTTCTGGCAGTATTCCTCCCAAACTACATCATTTCTCATCTCTTACCATTAAAGATTGACCAGCTCCCGTATCTCTTAAAGTTCTGACTTCTTTACCTACTCCTCCTGGTACACATGAGTAAACTTTACCCACGTAAGTAATTTCTTTAAAGAGATCTGGCACCTTCTTATCAATCACCTCTTGATCAGGCTGTACATTCTTTTGTACCTCCTTTGCTTCAATTGGGCTTTCCTTTACCACTTTAACAAACCCCAGTGGCTTATCCTGTTTTACTACATCAGCCTTCCCAGTGCTTTTCTTCAACCCCGAAAACTGTGATTTTACATGGCCTAATTTATTAAAGTAAAAACATCTGAAACATTTCATTTCTCTTCCACCCTCCTTGATTTTAAAAAAATCTGAGGTACACTATCCATATTATCTCCCATCAGATCCCCTTTGCCTTTAACACCTGGGTATTTCTCTTTTCCCCAGTTTCTGTCCCACACAGGCTGAAACTGATGTCGGAAATCAACTTTGATTTATGAACTAATTCATAATCATCTACCATTTCTGCTGCTAATCTCACAGTTTTAACCCTCTTCTCTTCCACATGAGTTCTCACAACATTAGGAATTGAATTTTTAAGCTCCTCCAAAATTATAATTTCTCTAAGAGCTTCATATGTTTGATCTATTTTCAAAGCCCTTATCCACCTATCAAAATTACTTTGTTTGATCCTTTCAAACGCTTTGTATGTTTGACCAGGTTCTTTCCTTACATTTCTTAACCTTTGTCTGTAGGCTTTAGGCACTAGTTCATATGCACCCAAGATGGATTTTTTCACCTCCTCATATGTCCCAGATATCTTCTTTGATAGTGATGCAAACACTTCACTAGCCCTACCTACCAGCTTTGTTTGAATCAGTAATATCCACATGTCCTGTGGCCATTTCATTTGTTTAGCTACCTTTTGAAATGAAATGAAAAAGGCTTCTACATCCGTCTCATCAAATCTTGGCAATGCTTGGACATATTTAAATAGATCCCCACGAAGCCTTCGACTATGATGCTCTTCATCACTATCCTCAGACTGTACGTTTCTCTTTACCTCTGCCAATTTTAACTGACTTTCACGTTTCATGGCCAGTTTCTGAAGTTCAAAGTCTCTCTCTTTTTCTTTTTACTCTCTCTCTTTTTCTTTTTCCCTGATCTGTACCTCCCTTTCTCTCTCTTTTTATTCTGCTAGGGTTATTCGTTCTTTTTCCCTTTCCTCTCCTTTTCTTTTTGCCTCATCTGTACTTCCCTTTCTCTCTCTTTTTGTTTTGCTAGGGTTATTCTTTCTTTTCATTTCGTAGTCAAGCTGCTTTTGTTCTTTTACATGTTCAAGATGCTTGATCTGTAATTAAATTATTGCCATTTGACTGTGTCTCAGAAAATGTTAAATGCTCAGCTACCGCCGCAATACCTCTTCTTTTTGTATCTTGTCAGGCAATGTTAACTGCAATGTTGTTGCCAAATCTAAAAGCCTTTTTTAGTCTCTGTTTGTAAGGTGCTGCGTGTGTCCTTCTCTACCCCCAAAAAACTCTGAGCCTCTGAAAGAGCCATTGTCCACAACACACTCCCTATTTAAACTTGAAAACAACACCTGGAAAGCAAACATAAATATGCTCACCCCTCACTGTCTTTAGGTTCACAAAGCTAACCCAATCACGAAAGATAGACTTTTATCCCACAAGCCCACAAATTTGTTATGGGCCAGGATTTATAAATCTCCAAACTATATCATGGAGTTCACCTGACCTACAACTGTTTATTGATTTTGGTTACGATGAGCACAACAGCCTACCTTTCAGGTGTTATCCAACAGAGGTTTTAGGTGCTTTTAATCAAAAAACAAACTTTATTTTATAACTTTAGTTAACATTGTTATAAAGCCACACAATAAGCATTTTTATTAACTATAAACATAAAAAACCCACACAGCTCCAGTAATCTATGTATAACCGTTCATGAATCCCCCCTTTACTGTTCCAATTTAATAACAAGATCCAAGTAAAACCAGTACCTCCTTTTCAAAGGTCTGACCCCACATATGGCACTCAAGACTTGGTATTGACACTCTTGTTTCCTTTACAAACAGCAGGTTTGAATTCCTTCCAGAAAGCAATTATCTCTTTTTAGTTAACAAGCAGTCTGGAAACAGTATTTTTTTTAAATGAAGATAAAGAAACCCTTCTTTTCACCCTGTGCAGTACAAACCAGTTTGAACTCAAAGCGAAAGTAAAACTCTCAGAGCCACAGCCCAACTCCACCCACACAATGACAACACTGAAGCCATGGGATAAGACAAAAACATTTCTTAAAGGGACACTCCCATGACACCTCCCCCCAAGAAAAATAAATAAACCATCAACTTCAAAGATGGTTTCATTTTTCACCTTTTCACTTACCCATTAAGAACAATTGACAATAAATATACATATTTTAAACAAAAACAAAACAAGCAAACATTGATAATAATAATGTACATTTTAGTTCTTCTTCTTCCACCATCGAACCTGCTTCTCTTCATCACATTTGTGACAAAACATCGACTATCACTTTTTCACGTCCTGCCACATATATAATTCTTAAATAAAATGACTGTAACAGTAAACTCCATCGAAACGGTTTGGCATTTTTATTCCTGAATCACTCCAAAAAGCCAGTGGATTATGATCAGTATATATAATTGTTTCAGATGAATTGCTGGTGACATAAATAGCAAAGTGTTGCAAAGCCAGCACCAAGCTCAAAGTCTCCTTTTCAATTGTTGAATACTTCCTCTGGTGATCATTCAATTTCTTAGAAAAATACCAATAGGCCCTCTATTCCTTTGTCATCTTCTTGGAAGAGCACAGCACCTCCCACACAATGACATTCCCTTAAAGGGACACTCCCATGACTGTATGTGTGTTATAAGTTATATGTTTTATTGTTTTGGTTCTAGCATCCGACCAGCAGGTGGTGTGAGTATGCAGGCACGTGATCCGGATGCACCATGTTTTAGTATTTATTGCCCATCCCTAACCAGCAGGTGTTAATGAGGAGTTGATGGCAGTTGCATATTAGAGTAGCTCTGTAGTATCTCAGTGTAAATTAGTCTTAGACCATTATTTCCAACTGTATTAACCTTAGACATTATAGTAATCCTTTAGAGTAGTGTTAGTAATAAATAGTTTTGTTGTAAAATAAAGTCTAATGTTCTTTTTTAACACTACCACAAAAAGATCCAAGATCAGAATAATCAAAGAACATTACATGCCCAAAATGGGACTCTTTCATTTCCATTAAATCATGCCCATTATTAAGCCATTGAAATTAGCAAGAACACAGAAAGGTACCCATCCTCTATTCAGGTGAATAAGTGAACAGACATTATACTGGGAACGGTTGTTTGTGATCGCACCTTTAAAAATGGAAATCTATCAATTGCAAAATTAAACGTTGTCACAGCTCCAGAGATCTGTCGGCTGTTATCCGCTTTTGAGAGCTGACCGGTGGTGATTCACCATACCTCAGGCTGGGGCAAGGTTAAGAAGGCGGGGCCTTCATGAACAACCTCAGCCTGTACAGGAATAGAACCTGTGCTATTGGCGTCGCTCTGCATCATGAACCAGCCGTCCATCCAACTGAGATAACGAACACATTTTAGCTTAAATTGCAACCTGAAACTGTAAAGCATGCCCTATTGTAATATGCACATTCATGCCAAGCAATCAAAGAGTATTAAAGATTTGCCAGTCTTATATGGAACAGAAGTCAACATATAACAGGCTGCAAGGGAGCTACCTATCATGCAGAGTTCACCATTTAATTGCAAAATGGAAATTCTAGGTCGCCCTAACTTCATTTTTTTCTTATCAGCTTTCATAACCCCCCACCCCACTTCAGGAGGCGCTGATCACATTCTTGTGACATCTATCTTTTGCCCAATAATTGGTAGTTCTGGGTAGTTCTTCTTTGACAGTTTTTTCAACAAAAACATATGCTACTAAGTGCTCTGATTGTTGAAAATAGCACTGGTCAGTTGCACAACTTGCACCCCGTCCTTCCACAACACTGTCCTCCGGTGCTGGTTGTCCTGGACCACTCCCTATTAGTTCCCTTCCTGAAACACCAGCTGTATCTAAGAGGCTGTGTTCTTCTTGCCATTGCTCTGCAAGGTTGAACAGAGGGATTTTATTTTTCAGGCAGAACATTTGGTTTTAAATGTTTGCTGTAAGCTTTTAAGTAAATATTCCCAGCTCGACTCTGTGAATTCCAGTATTGAATGCAGGGAGCTTGGATCCATCAGCGCAGAAGCAGATGTTTCGGTGGAACTGTCTGGTCTGGGCTTCGTCTGGCACTAGCTCGTCACACATCACATCCACTACCAGAATGCCCACCTTAAAGGATGGAGATGAAGAGATTATTGAACTTAAACTGTGATCCCAGAACTCGAGAACACAAAAGTAAACTCAAATGCGACTAATGTCGGCTTGCATAAATTGATAGCATTCCCACATTTGGATTCTTTCTTTCATGATTAGTAGCCCCTTAAACCCCAAGTAGCAGGAGACACATAACTGAAAATATTCTGGGAATGCTGAATGCTGAACTTGCTGCCATACGTAATTCTTTGATTTCAGACTCTATTGAGCAAGGTTTCATTACAAGAGTACAATCTCTTGAAATATACTATATGGAATGAACTCTTACTGAGAGCAAGAAAATACAAATTACTCTTAAAGGAAAGTTCAGGATTAATATCTGATTAAGAATGTGACCAAGCCTTATAATGGTGCATATAGACATAGGAAGATTTGAGTACTGCAGGGACCAGAGGAATGCCATCTTTGGAATGTGACTGGTCAGGTCAGATAATGCAGGTTGTAATGTTAGATTGATATCCTGCTGTTTCATTCCCCCCTAAGGGGGTCAGGGATAAATTTCACAGAGTATTATCTTTTCCTTATCAGCAATTTTAACATATCTATGCTGCGTATTTACTGTATGTATCATATAGATAACCATGTACAGTAATTAGTAATTTTGAGCTGTTCAAACTCGTGTTGATGGCAGGTATGAAGATCCAACTGATTGATGTCAGGGTAAAAGCAAGTCAATAGACCCTGTCTTTTGTTAATGGAAAGGATCCTGTTAAACAGAAATCAGAGTTTGCCCGTGTGAACTAGCCAAAGGCAGTTCATGCTAGCTTCAATTTAGGCTAGGAGTTTCTGTTGAAGAAAGGAATGCCCTCCTGTGAGGATCATTTTCGTTCAGTTGGTGTGAGATAGGAGGTTTTGAGTTCAAGAGATGACTAATGGTCAGAAGGAGAAACTAAATCCTTAAGGATGCAGAAGCATACTGACTCTGCAGTCCATGGTAGAGTCGGAGGACAACAAAGGTTAGTGCATGAGGACCATTAAGGTGAAGAGGGGGACTATTTCTTTAATTTGGCAGAATTTTGTTCTTTGCCATGACTACCCAAGAATTCATACCAGGCAGTCTCAGAGAGCGATAATAAGAGGGCATGTGGAAAAAGAATGGCAGGCAGCAGTTACAATGGAGTGTGTTGGCCTGGTCACTCAGTTTTCAGCTCGAATCACCAAGGTATATCCAGTCCGCTCTATTCAGATTTTTCAGAGTTCATCATTCTACAATAAAGTCTGCTACCTGAGGAAATATGTTGAGAATTCAAAGTAAAACCTAGAAAAAGGCTAAGAAATGCACAAAGTGTGTAATGGTCAATTGTTCTGTGTTTGATAATGTGTTTTCTCTGTACTGTGTGAATAGTTTGGTATGGGTGTGGTTACTGAAAAAAGACTGTACTGAAGCAGGCAGCTGTAAGATGAGAACAGTCATTTTTTCTTTTTTTAATGGAATGTGGGCATTGCTGGCTGGGCCATTATTTATTGCCCATCCCTATGTACCCTTGAGGGGGCTGCTAACAGTCAGCCACATTGCTGTGGATCTGGAGTCATAGGCAGGCCAGACCAGGTAAGGATGCAGATTTCCTTCCCTAAAGGATATTAGTGAACCAGATGGGTTTTTACAACAATCAGCAATGGTTCCATTGTCATTATTAGACTATTAATTCCAAATTTTGAATTGAAATTTCAACATCTGCCATGGTGGAATTCGAACCCAGGTCACCAGAACATTACCCTGGATCTCTGGATTACTAGCCTGGTGACAGTAGCACTATTACCACCCCTTAAGCACTGCATCCCCTTAAGCATCTTAAAACATTGAATAAAACTCCTGCACACATAGATAGTGGTGTGCCACCTCTGCATATCTTTGAAGTATAAAACACAACAAAATGTAGGGAATAAGGAATGTAGGGAATGGCTACTTGCAGGAGCGGTTATATCAAGTTGACAACAACAGCCCCAGAAATCGTATTTGGACCCTATCTGTTTTTGATTTACATGCTTGACTTTACTTCAGTATCTCAATGCAAGCAAGTCAACTTTACAGAGAATACCAAAGTAGAATGGGCAGTTGAACCTGAAGTTCAGCTCCAGAGTGCAAATTTAGCATTTCAAAAATGTATGAATGAATGCAATAATAGGAGATTTGATATAATACGTATGACTGCAAACTGCTGATCAAAGGAAGCATAAATGGACAGCTTAAATAATCTATGAATGATGCCATTACAAATTTAGGGCCTTAAGTACAGCTTGCTAGTTCCCCCCACAAGGTTCCTTTGAATTTTACAAATAGGCGATTGCCCATGCAATTAATTGGAATTTTCTGTCTGAACTCCTCCACATCACTAACCCTCTCTCCTCCTTTAAGATAATCCGTAAAATCCTTCTCTTTACCCAGCTGTTGCCCACCTGTCACCCATAACATCTCCTTACCAACATTTTTTTGACAACCCTGCTGTGAAGGATGTTATATTACACTAAAGGTGCTATATAAATGTAAGCTGTCATTGCCATAGTGTAACTCAAATGTTGAGCCTCTTGGTCTCTGTAATGTTACAAGAGGTCAAACGGTTACGTGTTAAACATCAGTGATCATTGTAGCAAAATCCATTACATCAGCCCTCTGCACTGAACTGATGATTCAACACAATTTTATCAACTAAACTTCAACAAAATACACTATGTATTTAAATCTTATGCGATACAACTGATCACAATTTGTCTGAAGACTCACAGCTTTAGACATAAGGTAGATATCATCCCATTAGAACTGGCCAGGTTCCTTCTTCTTCGGAGGTCTCTTCTGTTCGCTGAGTCCTTCACTCAGGATGTTGTATGTGCGAGGTTGGTCCTAGCCTACATTAAAAGAAATGAGTCAAGAACTGCGTATTTATCCCTCCTGAGTATGTGTTCCATGAAAGGGGTCATGTCCACTTCAAGAACACAATGGCCGAATGACCTAATTCTTCTAATCACAGGTTCATTCTTCAAACATTGTTTTTTCCAACATTCACACATTGTGGTTACAGGTATCGTTGTGTGCAGTTACAAGTTCCCGTTTTTGCACTTTGCATCTAAATGGGCAGCATGGTGGCACAGTAGTTAGCACAATTGCTTCACAGCGCCAGGGTCTCAGATTCGATTACCCGGCTTGGGTCACTGTCTATGCGGGGTCTGCATGTTCTCCCCCATTCTGTGTGGGTTTCCTCCGGGTGCTCCGGTTTCCTCCCACAAGTCCCGAAAGAGGTGCTTGTTAGGTAAATTGGACATTCTGAATTATCCCTCTGTACCCAAATAGCCCCGGAATGTGGCGACTAGGGGCTTTTCACAGTAACTTCAATGCAGTGTTAATGTGAGCCTACCTGTGACAATAATAAAGATTATAAAGATTATATAAAGATTATAAATGTCCCTGGATATGCCTTATGTCAAGTTGACCAAAAGCTTCCCATCATACCTGTAATCAATCATTCTGCACAAGCAGTGCCTTATTGCTACACAGACGTATAACAATAGGGGCCTCTTATGATCTGAACTTGATGTTATGGGGGGGGGTTAAACTAAATGATGCCTGCAGCAGAAAGATGCAAAGTAAAGCAGCAATATATTTTACACTGAGCCAGATTTTATTTTCCATTGACTTGGAAAATATTGCCAAGATCTTTAATTTTAAAAAAAAAAATAGACTTGGAAGTGAGTCTCCAGGAAGAGTTTGAACTATTCTATCAGCTTCAGTGGAAAGAAGATCGAGTGCACTGAAAAATCAGCAGACAACATGCTACAATTTTCCACACTGCAGGCTGAGGCCAATTTCAACCCTGTGACCTATGCACTTGCATGTCTCCAATTATTTTCAAGGCTGAAATCATTTTTTTTTAAGGTATTTTATTCCAAACACATATAACATCAACAAATGCACAGTCCATCAGATCATAATCCACAGTTTGTACAGTTTTTCCACTTTTATTCCATCCCATCCCCCCCAACGATGAACAACTCCTCAAATAACGTCATGAACTGCCTCCACTGCACCTCGAAGCCCTCCTCTGACCCTATCAACTCAAAATTAATCTTCTCCAACCGGAGAAGGTTGTACAGGTCCCCCAGCCAGGCCGTCACCCCGGCGGCATTTCTGACTCCGATTTGACAGAATCCTTCGCCAGGCAATCAGAGAGGTGAAGGCCACAACATTGGCCCCCTTCCCCTCCAGCAGTTCCAACACCTCCAAGACCCCAAAGAAGGCCACCATAGAGCCCAGCCTATCCTCCACCCCCACTATCTTAGATAGCGTACCAAACACTGCTCCCAAAAACTCACCAGCTTCTTAGAGCCGCAGAACATGTGAGCATGATTCGCCAGCCCCGCCAAACTTCTCGCACCCATCGACCACCCCCTGGAGGAACCCACTCATCCTTGCCCGAGTCATGTGTACCCTGTTCACTACCTTGAACTGAATCAAGCTGATCCTCATGTAGGAGGAGATTGAGTTCACCCTCCACATCACCTCACATCATAACCCCCAACCTTCTTGCTCCCAAGCTCCTCCTGCCAATTACTCTTGATCCTCACCACCTGTGCCCTGCCTTGCTCCCCCAACCGCTTGTATATATCTCCAATCCTACGCTCCCCTAAGTCGTCAGGGAGCAGTAGTTGCTCCAACGTGTACTACGGTAGCTTGTAGAACGTCCGTCACACCTTTCGCATTAAGTTCCACACCTGCAGAGACCTAACCTCAATACCCCTCAGCATCTCAAACCTCTCCCGCGGTTTGTCCGGTCCCACAAAGTTCTCCTCCAAGAACATATCCCTGACTGCTCCAGCCCCACCTCCCTCCACTTCCCATATATCCCCCACACACTTGGCTTGAACCTGTGGTTCCCATACAGTGGCGTCAACACCAACATTCTTTCCAGTTGAAAAGCCTCCTCAACTGGTTCCATATCCTGATTGCTGACTGCACCACCGGCCTTCCCGTATACCCCCTTGGGTCTAACGGCAACGGGGCCGTAACCAGGGCCCTCAGACTAGACCCCGTACAGGACTCCTCCACCAACCGAATCCACGCCGCCCCCTCAACCCCCACCAATGCCTCACCTTCTCCACATTCTGCAGCAGAGCCCTCGTCACCCTCGGTATCTTCCCTGTCCATATAAACTCTGAGATCATTGCCTCCATCTTCCGGAAGCAGGCCTCAGGGTGAAAGATCGGGAGGGTCTGAAAAACACACTGGGAGCATTCATCTTTAGCACCTATACCCTCCCAGCCAGCATTAAGTGTAAAGTGTAAGGAAGTGTAAAGTGTAAGTGTAAGGAAGATCTCTTAAGATCTTCCTTAACCTGCTCCACTAATGCTGTAAAATTCCATCTGTACATCGTGGCCCACTCACACAGAACCTGAATCCCCAAATACCTAAACCTCTCTCTAGCCACTTTAAACGGTAGTGCCCCCAAATTGGCCCCTGCCCACCGCATTCGCCGGAATACCTCGCTCTTCCCTACATTCAGCTTATATCCGGAGAAAGCCGAAAACCTCTCCAACTGACCCATGATTCTGCCCAAACTCTCCAGCCAATCTGACACAGGCAACAAGAGGTCGTCTGTGTACAATGACGCCCAGTGCTCCCTCCCCCTCCCCCCTCAATCCCTCACCAATCAGCAGACTCCGAAGGGCCATCGCCATGGACCCAATCACCAGCGCGAATAACAATGGTGACAGCGGGCACCCCTAACTCGTTCCCCTGTGCAACCCAAAATACGCTGAACTCGTTCGTACACATGCTTGCCACCGGAGATGTATACAAAAGATGCACCCACGCCACAAACATTGGCCCAAACCCAAACAGAATTTCGAACTCTACCCGGTCAAAGGCCTTTTCTGCATCCATAGATACAATAACATCCGTGGCCCGCTCCCCTGACAGAGTCATAACTACATTCAAGTCTCCTGATGTTGCTGGAGTGCTGCCTACCCTTCACAAAACCTGTTTGATCCTCAGAGACCACCTCTGGCACGTACCTCTCCATCCTGCCCACCAACACCTTCGCCAGTACTTTCACGGATGCATTTAACAAAGAGATGGTCTGTATGACCCACACTCCAGTGGATCCTTCCCCTTCTTTGAGATCAATGAAATTGACGCCAGTGACAGTGTCCCTGGCAACTACCCCCTCTCCACCGCCACACTGAACATTCCCAACAAGTGGAGGGCCAACTCTGTCGCAAACAGCTTCTAAATCCGTCCGGCCCCGGGGCCTTCCCCGCCAACATTCCCCTGACACTATCTATCACCTCCCTCAGCCCCAGCAGATGCTCCAATGCCTGCCATTCCCCTCCAGCTCTGGGAACTCCATCCCATCTAGGAATCATCCCATATCCCTCACCTCTGGCCCCGGCTCGGCCTTATACAAGTTCTCGTTATACCTTATCTTTTCCGGCTCCGACACAACCTTCCAATTCTCTGCCCTAGACACCGCCTGCCACTGCAATTGGTGGGCCAACATACAGCTCACCTTCTCTCCATACTCATACTGCACCCCCTCATCCTCTGCAGCTTCCCCACCACCTTGCCCATTGTCAGCCTGTCAAACCGCCCCTGCAGACTCTTCCTCTCTGCCAACAACTCCTTCATGGGGGCCCCTGAGTAACTCCTATCCACCTCAACTATTTCATCCAACAGCTGCCTATGCTCCTCCCTCCTCCTCCTATCTCTGTGAGCCTTAAACAAAATAATTTCACCTTGAACCGCCACCTTCAATGCTTTCCAAAATGTAGCCGCCGATACCTCCCTGTTCTGATTAAGCTCTGCATAGTTCCCGATCGCCAGTCTTACCTTTTCACAAAACGCCTTGGGCGGGATTCTCCAATAATGGGGCTATGTCCCCATGCCAGCGTCAAAACGCAGACTGAAGAATGTCCAGAGTGGTTCTCATACCTCAAGGGTGCGAGCAGGGTCCCGGAGTGCTCCTCGCAGCTTTGGCTGTCGATATGGGGACCTGCACTTCCGGTCGGGAGTCCGCGCATTGCGGAGGCTTTCGGCAGCTGCCCCGTGCGACATGGTGGACTCAGACCGCGGATCGCCCCCGAAAATATAGGCGCCCCCCCACCCCCCGAGATCACACGCGCCTGCGGATTGATGGCCCCCGATCACTAGCCTGGCCGTCTGTGAGGCATCCCCCGGTGAAGGATCCACCCGCCCCGCACCAGGGCGGCCACGGATTGACTCTGCAGCTGCCACTGGCTGTTCCTGACAGGCAACATGTGATTAAAACCACGCCGTCGGGAACTCGGCCACTTTTCGTCGGAGAATCGCCGCAGGGGCCTCTGTCAATGGCCCCCTATCCGCGCCATGTAGACTGCGCATGCGCGATTTGCGATGATTCTACGGGGACCGGGGAATCGGCAGAACGGCGTCGGACTGGATTGCGGGGTTGACATTCATTCTCCACCCCTGCGCCAATCGCAATTTCGGCTCGGAGAATCCCATCCCTTATCTGTCAAAAGTCTCAAATCCCACCTCCGCCCCGGCCTCTACACCTAGCCCGAACTGAGTCTAACCTCCAGCCAACGTGGCGCACGGTCACAAATCACAATTGCGGCATACCCTGCCCCCACTACCCCCATCAGCACCACCCAATTCACTACAAAAGAATTGATTCTAGAATACTCCTTATAAATGTGCGAGAAGGAATACTCCCTCCCGGGTTTCTAAACCTCCATGGATCCACCACCCCCATACGCTCCATAAACCCTCCCAGCTCTTTTGTCATCCTCGACCTTCCCATCGACATGGGGCTCGACCTGTCCACCTTCGACTCCATTACACTGCTGAAATACACGCCCATAATCAGCTGGTGCATATCAAAGTCCGGAATTGCCCTCAGTAACACCTTTACAAACCCCGCATTGTCCCAGTTAGGGGCATATATGTTAACTAACACTACTGCCGTCCCCTCCAACAGCCCACTCACTATCACATACCTTCCCCCCGGGTCCCACGCCTCCTTGGCCCCCACGAACCCCGTTCTCTTGCTTAATAAAATGGTCACGTCCCTCAACTTTGAACCAAACCCTGAGTGAAATACTTGCCCCACCCATCCCTCCTCAGCCTAATCTAATCCTTCACCCGGAGATGTGTTCCCTGTAAGAAAATCACCTCTACTCTCAAACCCCTCAGGTGTGCAAAATCCCGGGACCTCTTGACCGGTCCATTTAGCCCCCGGACATTCCACGTCATGACTCTTACGCCTCCATTCCCTCTATAGTCTGCCATCATCCCCCATCAGTTCTGCCTCACTTAATCCTACTCTGAACCGGGTCCATATAAGATGGCCCCCCTCTCCGCCCATCACCAGGCCCACCCTCCAGACCTACCACGCAGCATTTCCTTCCCTCCCCAACCCGGCCCTCCTTTGCGACCTCATCCCCCACCTCACCTCCATTCACTAGCATTGCTTGCTAGTAGGGCAACTGCTGCCTGAAGCCCCCTTCATACATCCTCCCCTCATCAGTCCCTCCTTAGCCTGTGCAACCAGCCCCTGATCGCCCTGAATAATGACAAAACCATCAACATCACCCATGGGGCCCATCATACACACCCCTTACATGAAAATAACACCAAAATTCACAAACAACTTCCTCCTAAAATCAAAGCAAAAAGTTGGAGGGGTGGGGGGGGTGGGGTGGGGGGGGGGGGGGGGGGGTGGGGAGAGCAATCGCCCCCCTTACAAACTTACAACTTCTAAATGTTAATAAAAGCAAATTATTGTGGATGCTGGAATCTGAAACCAAAAGAGAAAATGCTGGAAAATCTCAGCAGGTCTGGCAGCATCTGTAGGGAGAGAAAAGAGCCTACGTTTCGAGTCCGATGACTCTTTGTTAAAGCTTTGACAAAGAGTCATCAGACTTGAAACAGTAACTTCTAAAAATTAACCCCTCTTCGGCAACACAAAACAGCCGTAACACCCAACTTTTGCGGGTTTAATCCCTCCATTCCATACTGACCCTCTGTTCTCCCCCAACGTATGGTCCCTTTTAAAACCATTCGCCTCCTCCAGTGTCTCAAAATAGTCCTCCTGACTTTCGTAAGTTACCCAGAGTCTAGCTCACCCCAAAACAAATCTGTCATCTGTACAACACCGCCTTGGCCTTGTTGAATCCAGCACCTCTCTTTGCCAGCTCCGTGTCAATGTCCTGATAAATCTGGACTCGATTACCCTCCCATTCACAGATTTGCTTCACCCTGACCCACCTCAGGATCTTTTCCATGTCAACGAACTTGTGCAACCGCACAATCACCACCTGCAGTGGCATCCCTGCTCTCGGCTTCTGCCTCAAGGATCTGTGGGCCCGTTCCATCTCTGGGGCCTTAGCCAGCACTTTCTCCTCCACTAACCCAGCCAGCAACCTCAAAATGTACTTCGTGGCACTCATTCCCTTCACACCTCCTGCAAACCCAAAATCCGCAAATTCTGTTGTCTGGCCTGTCCTCCTGGTCCTCCACCTTCACCAGCAGTGACTTTCATAGATCCCCCAGGATCCCCACCTCCGCCTTCAAAGATATATATGGGGACTCTGGTCAGACACCACCTTTTACACCTCATGGACCATTGTCCCTTGCGCCTTGAGGCACTTCTCCACCTGATCCAATGACCCTCGCAGAGGTGCCACTGCTCCCTCAATTGCCCGTGACCAGTCACTGTGCATCACCTTCCTCTGCTGTTGAAATTCCTCCTTGATGAAGGTCATCAATTGCTCCATCTGAGGCTTTCCCACTGACAACGACCCTTCCCCCTCCACCATTATCGAAATTGGTGCCACGCCACAGGTCCCCTCCAATTCCTAAGCCAGGTCCTTCACTGTCTTCTGCCGGGTCTGATAGCCAGTAGACATGCCAATTCTGGGGATAACCTCTTCTTCAACACCTTCCGCTCCACTTTTCTGCCGAAACTGCCCCCCTAACGGGTAAAAAATGGCAAAACCTACGCCTTCAAACCGGAGCTGCCCTGTGTGTGGCCACTCCCTCCATGGCCGCCACCAGAAGTCCACTGAAATCCTTTATTGTTGAAGGATTATTATTCAAACCAGGTCATACATAAACATAAACACATAATCAATCAGAAGCATAACAAACCCCATAGGTTGACATTTTCTCTCCCTTTTCTCCCCCCTCTCCCTGCAAGTTAACCACCACCATACCTCCTCTCCCCTCCATCCACTGGCAACGAACAGGTCTTAAAACAGGGCTACGAACAGCCTCCATTTTGCTCAGAGCCCCTCCTCCGAGCTCCATCGGGTGAATTTAATCTTCTTCAGTTTAAGGAATTCTGTAACATCCGCCAACTACGCCGACACCCCCGGTGGCTCCGCCGACCTCTACTCCAATAGAATTCGCCGCCGGACGGTCAGCGTGGCAAAAACCATGACATCAGCCCTCCTCCCCTCCAACAGCTGGCAGTTCCGAAACTCCAAAGATCGCAACCAGAGGGTCTGCTGACACCTCCACTCCAACAAGTTTCAATAAAATTTCAAATACCAAGCCCCAGAACCCCACCAATCGCAGACAAGCCCAAAACATGTGAACATGATTTGCCGGCCCCTCTCCTACATCTCTCTCGCACTTATCCTCGATCTCTGCAAAGAACCCACTCATCCGTGCCCGCGTCGTGTGGGCTCAATGCAGTACCTTGAATTTCACCAAGGTCATCTGAGCACAGGACAATGTTGCATTGACCTGGTGCATAATCTCACTCCGTACCCACCACCCCAACTCCATGCCCAGCTCCACCTCCCACTTCCGCTTTACCTCCTCGATTAGAGCCCCGGTGATAATAACCTGTCCAACAGAGTGTATTCCGACTGCCAATGGAACGAGGGCACCTCCTTCCGGACAAAATCCTGTAACTGTATATATCTGAACTTCCCCCAATCAGCAACTAATATTTCTCCTGCACCTCCCCCGGCTTACAAACCTTCCTTCCACGAACAAGTCCCTCAACCGTTCCACCCCCACTGGGGCAAACCGGAGGTTTCCACAGATAGGGCCAGCATTAACATACCCCCCCCCACGCCAAAATGTCACCTCAGCTGGTTCCAAATTTTTAAGTATGAAGCCACCACTGGACTTCCCGGGGCAAACGGAAGTGGGGCCTCAGCCAGAGCCCTCAAACGTACCCCCACACACAATGCCACCTCCACCTGCTCTCACTCCAATCCCACCTCCCCCACCAGCAAGTTCGGGAGCGTGAGCACCCCCCCCCCCCCGAGACCCCCTCACCCCTCCCCCACACGCCTATTCCTTTGCAGAAACACCCATTGAATCCACGGCGTCTTGCTAGTCCATACGAAAGCCAAGATTAAGCTGTTCACCCCACGAGATTCCTTTGGCAGGAATATCGGGAGGGACTGAAACACAAAAAGAAACCTGGGCAGGACATTCATCCTGACTGCACCCGCCCTACTAATGAAGGTGGGACGGTATCCCACCTCTTTAAATCCCCTTTCGCTCTCTCCATCAAGCCAGCCAGATTCCTTTTATACATTATGGCTCAGTCATGAGCCATCTGAATACCTAGATACCTGAACCTACTCCTAGTCATCTTAAAGGTAGGGCACTCAGATCAGTCCCTCTCCCCAGGGATTCACCGGAAACACTTCACTATTGGTCATATTCAATTTGGAGCCCCAAAAAACACCAAACTCCTCCAATATACCCATAATCCTATAAATGCATTCCACTGGGTTCAAAATGTAGAGCAACAAATCACCTGTATACAACGAGACTCTGTGATCTCTGCCTCCCATTACAATACCTGACACCCCGCTCCCACCGCCCCCCCCCACCCCCCAATGATGACTGGTGTGTAATAGCCATGGACTCAGTGGCCGGTGTGAACAAAAGTGGGGATAACGGGCACCCCTGCCTCGTACCCCTGTATGGCAGGAAATTCCTAAGTTGAACGGATTTGTCCGAATACTGGCTGTAGGGGCTGCATACAACAACCTCACCCATGAGATAAAAGTGTGCCCAAACCCGAATATTCCCAGAATTTCGAACAAATACCTCCACTCTACCCAAATGCCTTCTCCGTACCATAGCTACAACAATCTGTGGCACTCTGCCCATTGACAGCGTCATGACCACATTCAATAAATATCTAATATAACTCGACAGCTGCCTCCCCTTCACGAAACCCGTCTGATCCTCTGACACCACCGTCAGAACACACACCTCTAACTGCTTCGCCAATACCTTTGCCAGCACCTTCACATCCGTGTTTAACAGGGAGATGGGCCTATTCGACCAACATTCCACCAGGTTCTTATCTTTCTTGGGGATTAATGAAATCAATGCCTGCGCCAGCATGGCCGACAGCTCCCCCTGCGCCAAAGAGTCAGAAAACATCTAAGAACATAAGAACTAGGAACAGGAGTAGGCCATCTGGCCCCTCGAGCCTGCTCCGCCATTTAATGAGATCATGGCTGATCTTTGTGGACTCAGCTCCACTCTCCGGCCCGTACACCATATCCACAAATCCCTTTATTCTTTAGAAAGGTATCTATCTTTTTCTTAAAAACATTTAAAGAAGGAGCCTCAACTGCTTCACTGGGCAAGGAATTCCAGAGATTCACAACCCTTTGGGTGAAGACATTCCTCCTAAACTCGGTCCTAAATCTACTTCCCCTTATTTTGAGGCTATGCCCCCTAGCTCTGCTTTCCCCGACCAGTGGAAACAACCTGCCCACATCTATCCTATCTATTCCCTTCATAACTTTATATGTTTCAATAAGATCCCCCCCCCCCCCCCCCCCCCCCCCCCCGCATCCTTCTCAACTCCAATGAGTACAGTCCCAGTCTACTCAACCTCTCGTCATAATCTAATCCCCTCAACTCTGGGATCAACCTAGTGAATCTCCTCTGCACTCCCTCCAGTGCCAATATGTCCTTTCTCAGATAAGGAGACCAAAACTGAACACAATACTCCAGATGTGGCCTCACCAACACCCTATACAATTGCAGCATAACCTCCCTAGTCTTGAACTCCATCCCTCTAGCAATGAAAGACAAAACTCGATTTGCCTTCTTAATCCCCTGTTGCATCTGCACACCAACTTTTTGTGACTCGTGCACCAGCACACCCAGGTCCCTCTGCACAGCAGCATGTTTAACATCTTACCGTTTAAATAATAATCCATTCTGCTGTTATTCCTCCCAAAATGGATAGCCTCACACTTGGCAACATTGAATTCCATCTGCCAGACCCTAGCCCATTCACCTAACCTATCCAAATCCTTCTGCAGACTTCCGGTATCCTCTGCACTTTTTGCTTTACCACTCATCTTAGTGTCGTCTGCAAACTTTGACACATTGCACTTGGTCCCCAACTACAAATCGTCTATGTAAATTGTGAACAACTGCGGGCCCAACACTGATCCTTGAGGGACCCCACTAGTTACAGATTGCCAACTAGAGAAACACCCATTTATCCCCACTCTCTGCTTTCTGTTAGTTAACCAATCCTCTACCCATGCTACCACTTTACCCTCAATGCCATGCATCTTTAGTTTATGCAGCAACCTTTTGTGTGGCACCTTGTCAAAAGCTTTCTGGAAATCCAGACATACCACATTCATTGGTTCCCCGTTATGTACTGCACTGGTAACGTCCTCAAAAAATTCTACCAAATTACATAGATTACATAGAACATACAGTGCAGAAGGAGGCCATTCGGCCCATCGAGTCTGCACCGACCCACATTAATCCCTCACTTCCACCCTATCCCCGCAACCCAATAACCCCTCCCAACCCTTATGGACACTACGGGCAATTTTTAGCATGGCCAATCCACCTAACCTGCACGTCTTTGGACTGTGGGAGGAAACCGGAGCACCCGGAGGAAACCCACGCAGACACGGGGAGAACGTGCAGACTCCGCACAGACAGTGACCCAAGCCGGGAATCGAACCTGGGACCCTGGCGCTGTGAAGCAACAGTGCTATCCACTTGTGCTACCGTGCTGCCCAGTTAGTCAGACACGACCTACCCTTTGTGAACCCATGCTGCGTCTGCCCAATGGGACAATTTCCCTCCAGGTGCCCCGCTATTTCCTCCTTAATGACAGATTCCAGCATTTTCCCTACAACTGAAGTTAAGCTTACCGGCCTATAATTACCCGCTTTCTGCCGACCTCCTTTTTTAAACAGTGGTGTCACGTTTGCTACTTTCCAATCCTCTGGGACCACCCCAGAGTCTAGTGAATTTTGATAAATTATCACTAGTGCGTTTACAATTTCCCTAGCCATCTCTTTTAAAACTCTGGGATGCATCCCTTCAGGGCCAGGAGACTTGTCTACCTTTAGCCCCATTAGCTTGCCCAATACTGCCTCATTAGTGATTACAATCATCTCAAGGTCCTCACCTATCATATCTTTATTTCCATCAGTCACTGGCATGTTATTTGTGTCTTCCACTGTGAAGACTGACCCAAAAAATCTGTTCAGCTCCTCAGCCATTTCCCCGTCTCCAATTATTAAATCTCCCTTCTCATCTTCCAAAGGATCAATATTTACCTTAGCCACTCTTTTTTGTCTTATATATTTGTAGAAGCTTTTACTATCTGCTTTTGTGTTCTGAGCCAGTTTACTTTCATAGTCTACCTTACTCTTCTTTATAGCTTTTTTAGTAGCTTTCTGTTATCCCCTAAAGACTTCCCAGTCCTCTAGACTCCCACTAATTTTTGCCACTTTGTATGTTTTTTCCTTCAATTTGATACTCTCCCTCACCTCCTTAGATATCCACGGTCGATTTTTCCCCTTTCTACCGTCTTTCTTTTTTGTCGGTATGAACCTTTTCTGAACACTGTGAAAGATCGTCGGAAGGTTCTCCACTGTTCCTCAACTGCTCCCAGTCTACCTTAGCTAGTTCTTCTCTCATCCCATTGTAATCGCCCTTGTTTAAGCACAAAACACTAGTGTTTGAGTTTACCTTGTCATCCTCCAACTGTATTTTAAATTCCACCATATTGTGGTCGCTCCTTCCAAGAGGATCCCGAACTAGGAGATCATTAGTCAATCCTGCCTCATTACACAGGACCAGAACCGCTTGTTCCCTTGTAGATTCCATTACATACTGTTCCAGGGAATTATCCCGGACACATTCTATAAACTCCTCCTCAAGGCTGCCTTTACCAACCTGGTTAAACCAATCGACATGCAGATTAAAATCTCCCATGATAACCACTGTACCATTTCTACATGCATCCGTTATTTCTTTGCTTATTGCCTGCCCTACCATCCTGTTACTATTTGGTGGCCTATAGACTACTCCTATCAGTGACCTTTTCGCCTTACTATTCCTGATTTCCACCCAAATTGATTCAACCTTGTCCTCCATAGCACCAATATCATCCCTTACTATTGCCCGGATGCCATCCTTAAACAACAAAGCTACACCACCGCCCTTACCGTCCATTCTATCCTTTCGTATAGTTTGATACCCTTGGATATTTAACTCCCAGTCGTGACCATCTTTTAACCATGTTTCAGTAATGGCCACTAAATCATAGTCATTCACGATGATTTGCGCCATCAACTCATTCACCTTATTCCGTATACTACGAGCATTCAGGTAAAGTACACTTATACTGTTTTTTATGTCTTTGTTATGAATCCTAACACCTTGATCAGTAACTTTTCGCAAATTATTTTTCCTCTTACCCTTTCTCCTAATTTTCCTTGTCTTTGAACCCATATCTCTACATAATAACCTGTCATGTAACCTGCTGCCTTGCTCTCCATTAACCATTATACTATCCATAGCTTTACCCTTCCCATCTTAAGGAGATGTGGGGCCAATACCATTGCAAACCGTTTATAAAAGTCAAATGGGAAACCATCAGTACCTGGCGCCTTCCCTGACTGCATTAACCAATTGCCCATAACCTCTTTTAGCCCCAACAGAGCCTCCAATCCCAGCCCCTTCTCTCTCTGAATCTCCGGGAACACCAGCCCATCGAGAAACCGCCCCATCTCAGTCCCCTCCCCAGAGGTTCAGACCTGTACAGTCCCCTATAGAAGGACTCAAATGCTTTATTAAAGCACTCCGGCAATATTACCAATGCACCCCTTCCTCTCTCACTTGAATTATCTCCTGTGCAGCAGCTTGTTGCATGAATTGATGCATTAGCATCTCTCCGTACTCATATAGGACCCCGTTGGCTTTCCGAAGCTGGCCCACTGCTTTCCCTGCCATCAACAAATCGAATTCCCCTTGTATCTTCCACTCCGCTAAACATTCCCTGGTTGGGGTCCCAGAGTACCGTCTATCCACCTCGACTAATCACTGCCTCTCCGCCCTCTCCACCTTATCCCATGGACCTTCATCGCAATCACCTCCCCGCCGCACAACCGCCTTCAACACCTCCCAAAATGTGGAGGGTGACATCTCCCCATTCTGATTAAACTCTATATACTCCTTAATTATCAAAGCTATCTTTCCACAAAACTTTTCATCTCGCAATAGCGCCGAGTCCATCCTCCACCGAGGCCCCTGTGACTGCCCCATGCCTAACCTCACATCCATAAAATGCGGTGCGTGGTTGGAGACCACAACTACCCCATATCCCTTCCCTCTATCCCCAGGAGAATCAAATTGTCCGCCATGAAAAGATCTGTGCGACAGTACACCCGATGCACATGGGAGAAGCACGAGACTCCATCCCTCCCGAATGCCAAAACCTATAAGGATCCCCCCTCCCCTGTCATTTGGGCCACTCTGTAATTCATGCAATGTAAAATAATGCTTCTTCCCCTTAAAAGTCGCCCAAAGTTTAGCTGGGTACAGCACGCCAAACCAAACCTTATTTTGGAAGAGCAGTGCCTTGGCCCGATTAAAGCCAGCCCACCGCTTGGCCTGGTCGGCACGAATGTCTTGGTATATTTGGATCCGCTGGCATTCCCAAGTATAGTCTCACATTGTTCTCGCCCACCTCAAGATCGTCCTTTTCCTGGAATCGGTGCATCTGTTGCTTCATAGTGCCAGGGTCCCAGGTTCGATTCCCGATTTGGGTCACTGTCTGTGCGTTCTCCATGTGTCTGCGTGGTTTTCCTCCGGGTGCTCCGGTTTCCTCCCCCAAGTCCCGAAAGACGTGCTTGTTAGATGAATTGGACATGCTGAATTTTCCCTTATTGTACCCGAACAGACGCCAGAATGTGGCGACTTGGAGATTTTCACAGCAACCTTAGTGCAGTGTAAACGTAAGCCTACATGTGACAATAATAAAGATTATTATTATTATTCGCACTATCACCCCCCCTTGGCTGCTCCCCTGCTCTCTGATCGTGATCGATGTGCCCGATCCACCTTCGGGGCCTTTTTATAGATCCCCTCATTCACCAGCTTCGCCAACATCTTCAACTCAATAGACCATGGCACTCAATCCCTCCACCCCCTCCGGCAGGCTTACAATGTGCAGATTCTGCCGCTTGGACCAATTCGACTGGTCATCCACCCTTATTTTCAGCTCCTTTCAGGCCGCACCCAACATCGCCACCTCTGCCTCCAACTCCACAATTTGATCACTGTGGTCCGAGACCGCCCTTTCCACCTCTTGGATTGTTGCATCTTGCAACTCCCGGCACTTTTCCGCCCGTTCCATGGCACCGCAAAGAGGGGCAATCGCTTCTTAAATCGCCCTCGACCAATCCTCCTCCTACATCTCTAGCCGATGCTGTCGAAGTTCTCCTTTAATCAACCCCATCAATTGTTCGAGAGGCAGTGGGGTGGTCGACAACGAGACTTCAACCTCCTTAATCTTCTGTAACTGCGCCATGCAGATCGGCCACTTCCAACAGCGTTGCCTTATTCGATCCCTGCCGGGTGCAGTAAACCGCC
This sequence comes from Scyliorhinus torazame, assembly GCF_047496885.1. NCBI lineage: Eukaryota > Metazoa > Chordata > Chondrichthyes > Carcharhiniformes > Scyliorhinidae > Scyliorhinus > Scyliorhinus torazame. The sequence goes on along the minus strand of NC_092716.1, from coordinate 168,086,259 downwards.
GTCACTCCACCTTGTAGGAGAATTCACTCCCCACCACTTACTCCACATATTTTCCAATCAAAGTGCCCGTTAATAGGCAGAAAGGACCAAAACCAAAACCTTAAGCAGGAACTACCCTGTGTACGACCAATCAACACATGGCCGCCACCGGAAGTCTCAAGGTGAACTGACATCTTTGGCAAGACAAGGGCAGGTCCTCTTCATTATGTTGCTATATTTCTGACAGCAACTGAACAGACACTGTTGTCACATTCAAAATAAATTCAATTTACTCATCTTGATTTTATTTTGTGCCCACAGCCAGGGAGTAGAGCTGCAGATTTTGGCTCCTCTCATGCACTGATTTGCCAATAAGCTGTCAGTAAAGCCAACTCCAGGTACCTCTTCTACGTCCTTGACATGCAAGTTTAAAAAGGGTGTCTCCTACTATCCTCAAGATCAGTAGGATGTTGTTCTGGCTAATGGGCCTGGAATGAGAGAAAACCACAGACTGAGGGACACAATAAAGTTGGGGAAACTGCTGCAAAGTGTTGAGATACTGTTGTGTGGTAGTCGGTATTAGGGGTATTACGGTACCCTGAATAATGCTGTAAGACCATTGGTGTGGGAGGTACCTGAGACTGCTATTTTCATTGGCGAAGCCTGCCTGCTGGTTCCGCCCAGTAAGGCGGAGTATAAGAGCCTGTGTCTCCCCAGCAGCCGCATTCTGTACCTGCTGGGGGAAACATCCAGTGCAATAAAGCCTTCAATTGATTCCAATCTCGTCTCAGGAGTTATTGATCGAGCATCAATTTATTGCACTAGATTTTAAAGAATGGAGCTCCGAATCAAGCCGGAGTGTCTGCAACTCAGCCCCCACGCGGCGAACTCAACGGCAACCTTCAAACACTGGTTGGCGTGCTTCAAAGGGTACCTCAGGACGGCCAATACTGAACCTATGGAGGACCAGAAACTGCAAGTTCTCCACTCGAGGGTGAGCCCAGAGAACTACACCCTCATCGAGGAAATGGACGATTTCGAGGGTGCAATGACCCTGCTGAAAGGACACTATATTCGCCCGGTAAACCAGATCTACGCCCGACATCTGCTAGCGATGAGGCGATATATCCCCGGGGAATCGCTGGAGGATTTCTACTGTGCGCTCCTAGAGTTAGGGAGGAACTGTGGCTGCCCGCAAGCTTCGGCCAGCGACCGGAGTTGATCCGGGACGCTTTCGTTGCAGGTATGCTGTCCTCCCAAATCCGCCAGCGATTGCTGGAGAAAGAGACGTTTGGCCTCAAGGAGGCACAGGCCCTTGCTAGCTCCCTGGATGTGGCCTCCCGAAACGCCCGCGCTTACGTCCCTGACCACGCAGCAGCCCCTTGGGCAACGTGGAACCGCCCTTGCGGCCGACCCCGATGCATCCCCCATCTCCCCACAAGCTTGTGCTGCGAGACTGCCAGGCAACCCTGGGGGGCCCCACTGCTATTTCTGCAGGCAAGCCAATCACACCCGGCAGCGCTGCCCGGCCCGCTCATCCATCTGCAAAGAGTGCGGCAAAAAGGGCCATTTCGTGGCCCATACCGTAAGAATCCTTAATCTAACATATAACAAGGACAAATGCATGTTCAGCACCGATCGTCCAGCACTCGGCTACGTAGTGCACGGTGCAGTTATAGGCCCAGATCCCGAACGCATGCGCCCCCTCATGGAGATCCCCCTCCCCTACTGCTCCAAGGCTCTGAAATGCTGCCTGGGATTTTTTTTGTATTATGCCCAGTGGGTCCCCAACTATGCAGACAAGGCCCGCCCACTAATTCAATCCACGGTTTTTCCCCTGTCGGCAGAGGCCCGCCAAGCCTTCAGCTGCATCAAAGCGGACATCGCAAAGGCCACGATGCACGCAATCGACGAATCCCTCCCCTTCCAAGTCGAGAGCGATGTGTCCGACGTAGCTCTGGCAGCTACCCTCAATCAAGCAGGCAGACCCGTGGCCTTCTTCTCACGCACCCTCCATGCTTCAGAAATTCGCCATTCCTCAGTTGAAAAGGAGGCCCAGGCCATAGTAGAAGCTGTGCGGCACTGGAGGTATTACCTGGACGGCAGGAGATTCACTCTCCTCTCTGACCAACGGTCGGTTGCTTTCATGTTCGATAATGCACAGCGGGGCAAGATAAAGAACGATAAGATCTTACGGTGGAGGATCGAGCTCTCCACCTACAATTATGAGGTTTTGTATCGTTCCGGGAAGCTAAACAAGCCTCCTGATGCCCTATCCCGCGGCGCATGTGCCAACGCACAAGTGGACCACCTCCGGGCCCTCCACGAGGAACTTTGCCACCCAGGTCACTCGCTTCTTCCATTTCATTAAGACCCGTAACTTGCCCTCCTCCATCGAGGAGGTCAGGACCTCCACCAGGAATTGCCAAATCTGCGCGGAGTGCAAGCCCCACTTCTACAGGCCAGAGAAAACGCACCTGATAAAGGCTTCCCGTCCCTTAGAATGCCTCAGTATGGACTTCAAAGGGACACTCCCCTCCACCGACCGCAACACGTACTTCCTGAACGTGATTGACGAGTACTCCCGGTTCCCATTAGCCATCCCGTGCCCTGACATGACTGCAGCCACCGTCATAAAAGCCCTCCACAGTATCTTCACGCTGTTTGGTTTCCCTGCCTACATACACAGCGATAGGGGGTCCTCCTTCATGAGCGACGAACTGCGTCAATTCCTGCTCAGCAAGGGCATTGCCTCGAGCAGGATGACCAGCTACAACCCCCGGAGAAATGGCAGGTGGAGAGGGAGAACGGAACGGTCTGGAAGACCATCCCACTGGCCCTACGGTCCAGGAATCTCCCAGTCTCCCGCTGGCAGGAGGTCCTCCCGGATGCTCTCCACTCCATCCAATCACTGCTGGGTACCACGACAAACCAAACCCCTCATGAACGTCTCCTCATGTTCCCTAGGAAGTCCTCCTCCGGGACCTCGCTCCCAACCTGGCTGGCAGCTCCTGGACCCATCCTGTTCCGCAAACACGTGTGGGCGCACAAATCCGACCCATTGGTTGAGAGGGTCCACCTCCTGCACGCTAACCCTCAATATGCCTACATGGCGTACCCCGACGGTCGACAGGATACGGTCTTCCTACGGGACCTGACGCCCGCTGGATCCCCACCCACACCCCCACAACCGCCCCCTTCCCAGGTGGTCTAGGATTCCAATCTCGTCTCAGGAGTTATTCCATCTAGGGATGATAAAGCTGCTGAAGAAGCCGAAGCCACGCTCCCGGAGCCACGGATGCCCGATCCGGCGCCTGCATCACCACCGAAGCTACGATGATCGCAGAGGACGACCAGGGGCCCCGATCGACTAATTGCTTCACTCTGACTGTAAATAATTACTGTAAATAGTTGCGACATGTATAGAGGCAAAAACACTGCTAATGTATACCGGGTACCACCATAACCTACACCTCTACCACTGTATAACACAAGACCACCACCCCCGCCAGACTCTTTTTTTAACAGGGGGTGAATGTGGTAGTCGGTATTAGGGGTATTACGGTACCCTGAATAATGCTGTAAGACCATTGGTGTGGGAGGTACCTGACACTGCCATTCTCATTGGTGAAGCCTGCCTGCTGGTTCCGCCCAGTACGGCGGAGTATAAGAGCCTGTGTCTCCCCAGCAGCCGCATTCTGTACCTGCGCTGCTGGGGGAAACATCTAGTGCAATAAAGCCTCCAATTAATTCCAATCTCATCTCAGGAGATATTGATCGAGCATCATGTTGTAAAACCCTTTTTGTCTGTCCTCTCCTTTTTATCCCCACCCTGCTGCCTGTCTTTTGATTAGCTGCTATAACATTGCTATACCATCTGGGATTTCTACTTAAACTACAGATTTTAGGAAGAGTTGGAACCCCTTATCGTAATGGACCAAACCAAGACATCCCCTTTAGGTGATGTGGCAGAACTGGTGATGATGATTTTATAGATTTGGCAAGCAGCCAATCGGAAATGTACAATTTCCTGCGGTTGGTGGGGCAGACAGAAAGTTCCAGAAGGAAGGCAGATCTTGTGAAGAGTGCCATTTTGGGTGTGCTGTGAAGAGTTCCAGGCATGAGGTAGCCTTACATCTCTCTCTCTTTCTGCTTGTTGATTTAGAGAACTTTCTACAGTTTCTGATTGGATGGATACATGATTAGGAGATCACAGGCTAACAAGAACTACGTCGGCAGCAAAGAACAATCTCATAACTATTAATCTATTTTTCAGTTTTAACCTTCCCCCTCCCCCTCCATTCCCCTCATGTGTGTTTGTCTTGTGTGTGTCTGAGTGGAGGGCGGATTTTGGGATTAGGTAGATTGTTGGACCATTGTTCTGTTCTAACTTCATATATTCATCTTTTCCTCTTGTTATTAATTAATAGTTAGCTAACGTTTTTACTTATAAATCTGGGGGCGGGATTCTCCGACCCCCCGCCAGGTTGGAGTATCCCCGGGGGGGGCAGCGTGAATCCTGCCCCGTCGCTCCGACGCCAGCTGCCGTATTCTCCGCCGCCGGTTTTCGGGCGGTGGCGGGGATCACACTGCACCGGTTGGGGGCCATTGGCAGTGCTCTCTCCCCCCCCACCCCCCCCCCGGCAATTGTCCGGGCCCAGATGGGCCGTACGGCCGTCGGTTTCTGGCCAGTCCCACCGGCGTGGATTGGACATGGTCCCACAGGGCGGGACCTGGCTGGTAGGTGGGCTGGTGCGGTTGTTGGGGGGGCACGGGGGGATCCGGCCCCGGGGGGGACCCCCACGGTGGCCAGGCCCGTGATCGGGGCCCACCGATCTGCGGGCAGGCCTGTGCTGTAGGGGCACTCCTTCTTTCTGAGGAGCACTCCTTCTTTCTGTGCCGGCCTCTGTAGGGCTCTGCCATGGCCGGCGCGGAGAAGACACCCTCCTGCGCATGCGCTAGAATATGCCGGCCGGTCTGTGCATGTGTGGAACCACAGCGGCGGTTCTGTGCATGCGCTAACTCGCGCCGGCCCTTCGGCGATGGTTGGCGCGGCGGCAACCCCTCCGCCGCCAGCCTAGCCCCTGGATATGCGGAGGATTTCGCAACTTCCGGTCGGCCCGTTGCCGGAGTGGTTCGCGCCGCTTTTTACGCCACCGTCTGGCCATCGCGGGGATTCGGGAGAATCCCGCTGCTGGTGTCTGCATCTAGAGTCTAGAGGCAAAATCTCGATAGGTTAATAAGAATTATTGGTTAATTCACTTAAGTTGTGACCCTGGGTCGAGGGGGGCTGGAACTGACCACACGCTCACCCAGGGTGTCGTGACAAAAGGCAGGATAGGGAAAGACCACCATGTAAGGCATTTCAGCCATGGAAACAGAAGTAGTACACTGAGGCTGGAAACTGGGTAAAAACCCTCTTTCTGTATATTTGACATATTTTGAATATTGAAGAGCATAACTGTAATTTTAAATGTAACGTGTAACATACAGTATTGGAAGAAACAAATTTGGTTTGCATTTTATGTAACACCAACTTTGAATGGTCATGTAAGGACTGTTATAAATCAGGTGACTCATGTCCTTAACCCTTACATTCCTCGGCTCACCGGAGTAGATTCTGAGCTACATTTTGTAAGGTAAGAGTTTTGTTTTGTGTTTTTTTTTCTTCTCACACTTACTAAAGGGTAGCAAGCCAGACTCAGTCTCCTCGACCAGCAGGTGGCTAGTGGCTGGTGGCTAGTAAGTAGTTTTTCCTTTCATTTTCTCTTTTTCTCCTGGCATTGTAGTTGTCGTTGTAAGAAAACTTAAAGGTTTAGACATGGCAGGAGATCCCAGACCCGTGCCATGCTCCTTGTGTGCGATGCGGGAGTTCTGGGACACATCCACTTTCCCTGGCTTCTTCACGTGCAAGGGGTGTGTCCAGCTGCAGCTCCTGTTAGACCGCTTGACGGCTCTGGAACTGCAGATGGACTCACCTGAGGAAGGAGCAGTGCTCCGAAAGCTAGTGTTTGAAACAAACCTGTTGGACTTTAACCTGGTGTTGTAAGACTTCTTACTTTGGAGAGTTGATTGCTAGCGCTGTTGGGGAGGGTTTAAACTAATGTGGCAGGGGGATGGGAAACAATGCAGGAAGACAGAGGGGACAGAAACAAAAGTTATTAAGGAGAAAAGTGGAAGGCAGAGAAACAGATTGAACTGCCTAGTGTGGCAGAGGGTGGGAACCAGAGCAGTAGGTCAACGGAAGAAACAACTGAGGGAGAGCTACAGACTAAGGCCAGTAAGATTAAGAGGAAGATTAGGCAGGGAGTGGTTGTTCAACGCAGCGAGGCTAGTGGGCTGAAGTGCATTAGTTTCATGCGTGGAGTATTTCAGGTAAAACAGATGAATTTAGAGCTCGGATTAGTACGTGGAATTATGATGTTGTTGCTATTACAGAAACTTGGAAAGAGGGACAGGATTGGCAACTAAACATTCCAGGATTTACATGCTTCAGGCAGGATAGAGGGGGATGCAAAAGAGGTGGGGGAGTTGCATTATTTGTTGAGGAGAATATCACAGCTGTGCTGACGGAGGACACCTTGGAGGGTTCAGGCAATAAGGCAAAATGGGTAGAGCTCAGGAATAGGAAAGGTGCTGCCACAATGTTGGGGTTTACGACAGACCTCATAGCCAGCGGGACATAGAGGAGCAGATATGCAGACAGATCTTGGAAAGATGCATAAACAATAGGGTTGTTGTGGTGGATGTTTTAAACTTTCCCTATATTCACTGGGACACACTTACTGCGAGAGGCATGGATGGAGCAGAATTTTAAGGAGCATCCAGGAGGGTTTCTTGAAACTTTATGTAAATAACCCAACTCGGGAAGGGGCCATATTAGACCTGGGAAATGAGCCCGGCCTGGTGATCGAAGTTTCAGTAGGAGATCATTTCGGGAACCATAAGACCATAAGACATAGGAGCGGAAGTAAGGCCATTCGGCCCATCGAGTCCACTCCACCATTCAATCATGGCTGATTTCAACTCCATTTACCCGCTCTCTCTCCATAGCCCTTAATTCCTTGAGAAATCAAAAATTTATCAACTTCTGTCTTAAAGACACTCAACGTCCCGACCTCCACCGCCCTCTGTGGCAATGAATTCCACAGACCCACCACTCTCTGGCTGAAGAAATTTCTCCTCATCTCTGTTCTAAAGTGACTCCCTTTTATTCTAAGGCTGTGCCCCCGGGTCCTAGTCTCCCCTGCTAATGGAAACAACTTCCCTACATCCACCCTATCTAAGCCATTCATTATCTTGTAATTTTCTATTAGATCTCCCCTCAACCTCCTAAACTCCAATGAATATAATCCCAGGATCCTCAGACGTTCATCGTATGTTAGGCCTACCATTCCTGGGATCATCCGTGTGAATCTCCGCTGGACCCGCTCCAGTGCCAGTATGTCCTTCCTGAGGTGTGGGGCCCAAAATTGCTCACAGTATTCTAAATGGGGCCTAACTAATGCTTTGTAAAGCTTCAGAAGTACATCCCTGCTTTTATATTCCAAGCCTCTTGAGATGAATGACAACATTGCATTTGCTTTCCTAATTACGGACTCAACCTGCAAGTTTACCTTTAGAGAATCCTGGACTAGGACTCCCAAGTTCCTTTGCACTTCAGCATTATGAATTTTGTCACCGTTTAGAAAATAGTCCATGCCTCTATTCTTTTTTCCAAAGTGCAAGACCTCGCACTTGCCCACGTTGAATTTCATCAGCCATTTCTTGGACCACTGTCCTAAACTGTCTAAATCTTTCTGCAGCCTCCCCACTGTGGTAGTATGCATTAGGGGTCATGTGGGACTGTGAAGCCGTGATGCTATTGGCTGACAGATCCCGGGTCCTGGTTGGCTGTTGATCCCTAGCTCCGCCCTGAAGGCGGAGTATAAGAACCTGGGCTTCTCCCCGCAGCTCCAGTCTGTTGCTGAACTGCGGGGAACAAGTCACGCTTAATAAAGCCTCATCGACTTCATCTCTATTCGTCTCTCTCGTAAGTCATTGTGCGCTACATCCACCTCCTCCATACTACCTGCCCCTCCACCTATCTTTGTATCATCGACAAACTTAGCCAGAATGCCCCCAGTCCCGTCATCTAGATCGTTAATATATAAAGAGAACAGCTGTGGCCCCAACACTGAACCCTGCGGGTCACCACTCGTCACCGGTTGCCATTCCGAAAAAGAATCTTTTATCCCAACTGTCTGCCTTCTGCCTGACAGCCAATCGTCAATCCATGTTAGTACCTTGCCTCGAATACCATGGGCCCTTATTTTACTCAGCAGTCTCCCGTGAGGCACCTTATCAAAGGCCTTTTGGAAGTCAAGATAGATAACATCCATTGGCTCTCCTTGGTCGAACCTGTTTGTTATCTCTTCAAAGAACTCTAACAGGTTTGTCAGGCACAACTTCCCCTTACTAAATCCATGCTGACTTGTCCTAATCCGACCCTGCACTTCCAAGAATTTAGAAATCTCATCCTTAACAATGGATTCTAGAACAACCGAGGTTAGGCTAATTGGCCTATAATTTTCCATCTTTTTCCTTGTTCCCTTCTTGAACAGGGGGGTTACAACAGCGATTTTCCAATCCTCTGGGACTTTCCCTGACTCCAGTGACTTTTGAAAGATCATAACTAACGCCTCCACTATTTCTTCAGCTATCTCCTTTAGAACTCTAGGATGTAGTCCATCTGGGCCCGGAGATTTATCAATTTTTAGACCTCTTAGTTTCTCTAGCACTTTCTCCTTTGTGATGGTTACCATATTCAACTCTGCCCCCTGACTCTCCGGAATTGTTGGGATATTACTCATGTCTTCTACTGTGAAGACTGACGCAAAGTACTTATTCAGTTCCTCAGCTATTTCCTTGTCTCCCATCACAAAATTACCAGCGTCATTTTGGAGCGGCCCAATGTCAACTTTTGCCTCCCGTTTGTTTTTAATGTATTTAAAGCAACTTTTACTATCATTCCTAATGTTACTGGCTAGCCTACCTTCATATTTGATCCTCTCTTTCCTTATTTCTCTCTTTGTTATCCGCTGTTTGTTTGTGTAGCCTTCCCAATCTTCTGACTTTCCACTACTCTTTGCCACATTATAGGCTTTCTCTTTTGCTTTGATGCATTCCCTAACTTCCTTTGTCAGCCATGGCTGCCTAATCCCCCCTCTGATAACCTTTCTTTTCTTTGGGATGAACCTCTGTACTGTGTCCTCAATTACTCCCAGAAACTCCTGCCATTGCTGTTCTACTGTCTTTCCCACTAGGCTCTGCTCCCAGTCGATTTTTGTCAGTTCCTCCCTCATGTCCCTGTAGTTACCTTTATTTAACTGTAACACCTTTACATCTGATTCTACCTTCTTTCTTTCAAATTGGAGATTGAATTCTACCATATTATGATCACTGCCTCCTAAGTGCTCCCTTACTTAAGATCTTTAATCAAGTCTGGCTCATTACATAACACTAAGTCCAGAATGGCCTGTTCCCTCGTGGGCTCCAGCACAAGCTGTTCCAAAAAGCCCTCCTGTAAACATTCAATTAATTCCCTTTCCTTGGATCCACTGGCAGCATTATTTACCCAGTCCACCTGCATATTGAAGTCCCCCATGATCACTGTGACCTTGCCTTTCTGACATGCACTTTCTATTTTGTGGTGCATTTTGTGCCCCCGGTCCTGACCACTGTTAGGAGGCCTGTACATAACTCCCATTATGGTTTTTTTGCCTTTGTGGTTCCTCAACTCTACCCACACAGACTCCACATCATCTGACCCTATGTCATTTAGTGCTATTGATTTAATTTCATTCCTAATTAACAAGGCAACCCTGCCCCCTCTGCCCACCTCCCTGTCTTTTCGATAGGTTGTGAATCCCTGGATGTTTAAATGCCAGTCCTGAACCCCCTGCAACCATGTCTCTGTGATGCCTACCACATCATACCTGCCAGTCACAATCTGGACCACAAGCTCATCCACCTTGTTCCGTACACTGCGCGCATTTAAATATAGCACCTTTAATTCTCTATTGACCGTCCCTTTTTGTTTTCTTAGTGTGGCGGACCTTGGTTTCCTGAGCCTTTCCATACACTGTGTCATATTTTGTGGGATGGGGACTATCGTAACCTCTCCTGAGTTTTGTCTTTTTGTGCTTTTTTGTATTCCTAAGCAGCTACGCTTCCCACTGATTACTTCACCTCTTGGTTCCCTGACTTTCCCTTCCCCCCCAATCTTTAGTTTAAAGTCCTATTGACCACCCTATTTATTCTTTTCGCCAGAACACTGGTCCCAGCTCAGTTCAGGTGGAGACCATCCCAACGGTATAGGTCCCCCCCGTCCCAAAACTGATGCCAGTGTCCCATGAAAAGGAACCCCTCTTTCCCACACCACTCTTTCAGCCACATGTTAACTTCCCTTATCCCTGCCTCCCTATGCCAATTTGCACGTGGCTCGGGCAGTAATCCGGAGATTATGACCCTTGAGGACCTGTTTTTTACTTTGAATCCTAGCTCTCTATAATCTCTAAACAGGTCCTCTTTCCTAGACTTGCCTGTGTTTTTGGTACCGACATGGACCACAACAACTGGATCCTCCCCCTCCCTCTCCAGTATCCTTTCAAGCTGGTCAGAGATGTCCCGCACCCTAGCACCGGGCAGGCAGCATACCATGCGGGACTCTTTATCCTGCTCACAAAGGATACTATCTATCCCCCTGATAATAGAATCCCCTACAACTACAACTTGCCTATTTACTCCCTCCCCTTGAATGGCCTGCTGAACCATGGTACCTTGGTCAGCTGACTCATCCTTCCTGCAGCCCTGTTCGCCATCCACACAGGGAGCAAGTGCCTCATACCTGTTGGACAGAGTCAAGGGCTGAGGCTCCTGAGTTCCTGACTGCTGGTTCCCTTTACCTGCCTGACTTGCAGTCACACCCTGCTGTCCCTGGCCACTGGCAGGATTTAAACTCCTTACTCTGACAGGTGTGACTGCCTCCTGAAACACAGTGTCCAGGTAAGTCTCCCCCTCCCGGATGTGCCTCAGTGTTTGAAGCTCAGACTCCAGCTCATCAACTCTGAGCCGGAGCTCTTCGAGCAGCCAACACTTACTGCAGATGTGGTCGCTGCAGCTCGCAATGGGATCTGGCAGCTCCCACATCAAGCAGCTCAAGCACATCACCTGACCAGCCATCACTAATTAATTAATTAGTTTAATTTAAGTTTATGAGTTTAGCTGTGTTTTTTTAAAATTTGGAGCAAATTTGCTATCAACCACTCAGATCACAGCTTCCCTCTGACGTCACTTTTGGGGGAAAAAACTGGAAAACAGGAAGTTACCGTTAGGTTTTTATACTCACAGAGACTGCTCCTCCTCCTCCGAATGGCTCCCGAAATTAGGCCCGAAGAAAGAGAGAGAACAAAACAGTAGGGAAAAAGCACCTTCTCCCACTCTTCACCGAATTACCTCACTGCACCAAATTACCAAATTCTCACTCTGTCTGAGTCTCAGTTACTCAGGCTGTGTCTCCTTGACCTGCGCAATGCTTACTAATGTGCGCTTTCTGTCTGTCTTTTATACAGACTTTAGGATGACTCACACTAAAACTTCAAAGAGAAGAAAACAATGTGTACCTTTGTGCCCATTAACAGGCCTCAGGTGACTGCCAGATAACTGCCTCTCAGCAATTAGGGTGGGGGCAGCTTCAGCCAATCAGACACGAATCTACACTGCACTTTTAACTGAAAAACAGCAAAATTAGATTAACCACTTACCTTTCCTGGTTACCTCACTGCACCAAATTACCAAATTCTCACTCGGTCTGTATCTCTCTCACTCAGGCTGTGTCTCCTTGACCTGCGCAATGCTGGTCATATTTCAGTGATCATATTTCTGTAAGTTTTAAACTGCTTATGAAAAAGGACAGAGTGGTCCTCTGGTGAAGCTGTTAGACTGGGGGAAGGCTAATTACAACAGCATTAGGCAAGAGAGAGTTGACTGGGCGAGACTTTTGAGGGAAAATCAACATCCGGGGTGGGAGGCTTTCAAATGTCAGTTGATTAGAATTCAGGACTGGCATGTACCTGTGAGGACGAAAGATAAGAATGGCAAGTATAGGGATCCCTGGATAACGAGGGATATCATGAACCTTGTCAAAAAGAAAAAGGAAGCATCCGTAAGGTCTAAAAGGCTGAGGACAGATGAAGCCCTTGAAGAATATAAAGCAAGTAGGAAGGAACTTAAGGAAGGAGTTAGGAAGACTAAAAGGGGTCATGAAATGTCGTTGGCAAACAGGATTAAGGAAACTCCTAAGGCGTTTTATACATAGATAAAGAGCAAGAAGGGAGCCAGAAAAAGGGTTGGTCCATTCAAGGATATTGGAGGGAATCTATGTATGGAACCAGAGGAAATGGGAGAGATACTAAATTAATACTTTGTCTCAGTGTTCACCAAAGAGAAGGACTCGGTGAATAAGGAGTATTGAGTAGAGTGTGCAGATATTCTGAGTCATGTTGATATTAATAAAGAGGAAGTGTTGGGCATCTTAAAAATCATTAAAGTAGAATAGTCTCCAGGGCCTGATGGGATCTACCCCAGAATACTGAAGGAGGCAAGGGAGGAAATTGCTAGGCCCTTGACAGTAATCTTTGTATCCTCATTGGCGACAGGTGATTTCCAGAGGACTGGAGAGTATCCAATGTTGTTCCATTGTTTAAGAAGGGCAGCAGGGATAATCCAGGAAATTATAGGCCGGTGAGCCTTATGTCAGTGGTAGGAAAATTATTGGAAAAGATTCTTAGAGATAGGATTTACTCACATTTGGAAAGAAATGGACTTATTAGTGATGGACAGCATGGTTTTGTGAAGGGGAGGTCGTGCCTCACTAATCTGATCGAGTTTTTCGAGGAAGTGACGAAGATGATAGCTGAGGGAAGGCAGTAAATGTTGTATACATGGACTTCAGTAAAGCCTTTGAAAAGGTACCTCATGGTAGACTGGTACAAAAGGTGAAGTCACATGGGATCAGAGGAGAGCTGGCAAGTTGGATATAGAACTGGCTTGGGCACAGAGGGCACAAGGGTAGCAGTAGAAGGGTGCTTTTCTGAATGGAAGGCTGTGACTAGCGGCGTTCCACAGGAATCAGTTCTTGGTTTTTGTTGTTTGTGGTGCATATAAATGATTTGGAAGAAATGTAGCTGGGCTGATTAGTAAGTTCGCAGATGACACAAAAATTGGTGGAGTTGTGAATAGTGAAGAGGATTGTCAGGATACAGTAGGATATAAACTGGTTGGAGTCTTGGGCGGAGAAATGGCAGATGGAGTTTAATCTGGACAAGTGTGAGATAATGCACTTTGGAAGGTCCAATGCATGTAGGAATTACACAATAAATGGTAGAACACTTGCAAGTACTGACGGGCAGAGAGATCTGGGCGTGCATGTCCACCGATCACTGAAAGTGGTAACGCATGTGGATAAGGTGGTCAAGAAGGCAGACAGCATGCTGGCCTTCATTGGTTGGGGCATTGAATATAAAAATTGGCAAGTCATGTTGCAGCTGTACAGGACCTTAGTTCGGCCTCATTTGGAATATTGTGTACAATTCTGGTCGCCACACTACCAGAAGGATGTGAATGCTTTGGAGTGGGTACAGAAGCAGTTTACTAGGATGTTGCCTGATATGGAGGGCATTAGCTATGAGGAGAGATTAGATAAACTGGTCTGTTCTCACTGGAACGACGGAGGTTGAGAGGTGACCTGATAGAGGTCTACAAGATTGAGTGGCATGAACAGAGTGGACAGCCAGATGTTCTTTCCTAGGGTAGGAGAGTCAAGTACTGGGGGACATAGGTTTAAAGTGCGTGAGGAAAAGTTTAGAACTGATGTGCAAGGCAAGTATTTTTACACAGAGGGTGGTAAATATATGGAATGCGCTGCCTGGGGAGGTGGTGGGAGCAAGTACCATAGCGGCATATAAGGGGCATCTAGAGGAATATATGAATAAGGTGGGAATGGAAGGATACGGACTCCGTAAGCATATACGGTTTTAGTTTTGGCAGGTACGATGGTCGGCGCTGGCTTGGAGGGCCGAAGGGCCTGTTCCTGTGCTGTAATGTTCTTTGTTACAATTTTATGTGTGAAGTATATTTTTGGAAAACAAAATCAATTGTGAATTCCACAAACTGGCCTATCTAGATTCAATGCACATATCTGGGGCGGGATTCTCCGACCCACCCGCTGAGCGGGTGCTGATGTGAGAGGGCGAGTGCCGGGGTGAGGGGGCGAGTGCTGGGGTGAGGGGGCGAGTGCCGGGGAGGGGGCGCGTGCCAGGGTGAGGGGGCGAGTGCCGGGGTGAGGGGGCAAGTGCCGGGGCGAGGGGGCGAGTGCCGGGTCGAGGGGCGAGTGCCGGGTCGAGGGGGCGAGTGCCAGGTCGAGGGGGCGAGTGCCGGGGCGAGGGGGTGAGTGCCAGGGCGAGGGGCCGGGACGAGTGCCGGGGCGAGGGGGCGAATGCCGGGGAGGGGGGAAAGGATGAGGGAGGTCGTCCGCCTGGCCAGGTGCCAGCTTCCAACAGACGCGGCCTGCAGCCCATGGTACCTGGCTGCGGGGCGGGGGGTTGTACGGGCAATGATGACATGTCATCGTTCCCCCACCCCCACCCCCAACACCTGCAGGCCGTTATGTTTGCTAATCAGTCAGCGATGTTGGCCGCCGTGGCGGCAGCCGCACTTCTACATGTTGCCTTGGGAGAGGAGGAGGAGGAGCGTGCCAGGAAGGCAGCGGAGGCTGCTGCAGAGGAGCATGCCGCAAAGGTGCAGGCGGCAGCCGCCCAGGCTGGAGGGCTGCTGGCCCGACAGGAGGAGGAGCACGAGGAGGAGGAGGAGCATGAGGAGGGGGAGGTGGAGGTCGTGGCTCTACGGCGACAGAGACACCCGAGGAGGCCCCGTGTGTACCGGCTCCGCTCGTCGTACCAGGACCTCACGGATTGGGCATGCAGGAGGAGACTCTGGATGAGCCGGGAAACCGTAGCACACATCTGACACCTGATAGCACACCTGACACCGTGTGGCACTGGGGGAGGACCGTCAAGGTTATGGTGGCCCTGAACTTTTATGCCACGGGGTCATTCCAGGCGCCGAGTGGAGACCTGTCTGGCATCTCGCGGACATCGGTGCACCGGTGCATCCGGGCAGTGTCAGACGCCCTATGTGCCATTGCAGACCGCTACATCCAGTTCCCTGTGGACCGGGCCAGCCAGGATGCCCGGGCTGTGGGCTTCGCTGTCATGGCCGGGTTTCCCATGGTCCAGGGCGCGATCGATGGGATGCATGTCGCCGTGCGGCCACCTGCAGATAACAGGGTCGTGTTCACCAATAGGAAGGGGACCTAATCCATGAACATTCAGGTGATCTGCGTGGTGAGCCACGTATGGCTACGTAAGGCTGTTGTATATATGTTCACTATTGTTCTACTGTTCTAGTACTATCATTATCTCCACTTTTGTATATAACTTACTGTTATTGCTGTTCTGTTATTGGTTGTTGCTGTTGTACTGTTGGAATGTTGTTATTGGTGCTGCTGTTGGCTCCGCCTGTGGCTCCGCCCCTCTGAGGAGGTATAAAGCTCGTTGATCTGGGGCAGTCTTGCAGTGCGGGAGGAGCTACAGGTTGGCACACTTTTAGTCTATTAAAGCATTGGTTCACTACTACTCAGCGTCTCAACTGAATTGATGTCCATCAATTTAATAGAGTAAAAGTATATTTTGATAATGGATGCTGGTGGTCCAGCTATATCCGGTAGCGCCTCCTCGAAAAAGGGGCTCTCAACCTCGAGGTGACAATGAAGCTGGCTACCTCATTAGAAGTGACTTTCCAGAGCCTTGAGGCCTTCCCGTCTGACCACGCGGCAGCCGCGCGACGCAGGAGTGAGGTACGCCTGGGTCGGGTGATGGCTTCGCCTCTGACGTCCCCGAGGATGCTGCTTGGTCGGACGGGAAGGCCTTGAGGCTCTGGTAAGCCACTTCTAATGAGGTAGCCAGCTTCACAGTCGCCTCGAGGTCGAGAGCCCCTTTTTTGAGGAAGCGCTGTCGGATATAGCTGGACCGGACTCCAGCCATATAAGTGTCCCGAATCATTAGCTCCAATTGCTCCGATGCAGTGACCGCCCGGCAGTTAAAACTGCGGGTGAGTACCCTCAATTCACAAAGATATTCTGCGAGCGACTCACCCTGGCGCTGACGCCGCGTGGTCAGGAGGAGTCGAGCGAGGGTCTCGCTCCAGGCCTGGTGAACGAAACCTGGGCCGGTCCTCCTACGGAAACCCGCAAGGAGCCATGAGGCCGATCCCCTGGTCGAGCGGGTTCAGCTGCTCCACGTGAACCCTCAGTACACGTATGTGGCACACTGCGATGGACGACAGGACACAGTCTCCCTCCGGGACCTGGCTCCCGCCGGTACCCCGCGGCCATTATCACCGCGCCCCTCCCAGCCACCTCCCCACTCACCTCCCCACCCACACCTTCACCAACATTTCCCACAGGGTCCTTTAGCCCTGCCTCTGCGTCGTCACCCTATCCGTGACCCTGTTGTACGGACGATGTGCTCCCGGAGCCGAAGGTCTCGACGCCAGTGTCCATGCCGGAGCTGAGGGGTTTGCAGCGAACAATTCACCCTCCTGTGAGACTGAACTTGTGAGTCTGCTTCATCCCCGCCGGACTTTTTTCTTAACGGGGGTGAATGTGGTGAGCCACGTATGGCTACGTAAGGCTGTTGTATATATGTTCACGATTGTTCTACTGTTCGAGTACTATAATTGGATTGGATTGGATTGGATTTGTTTATTGTCACGTGTACCGAGGTACAGTGAAAAGTATTTTTCTGCGAGCAGCTCAACAGACCATTAAATACATGAGCAGAAAAGGGAATAAAAGAAAATACATAATAGGGCAACACAACATATACAATGTAACTACATAAGCACTGGCATCGGATGAAGCACACAGGGTTTAGTGTTAATGAAGTCAGTCCATAAGAGGGTCATTTAGGAGTCTGGTGACAGTGGGGAAGAAGCTGTTTTTGAGTCTGTTCGTGCGTGTTCTCAGACTTCTGTGTCTCCTGCCCGATGGAAGAAGTTGGAAGAGTGAGTAAGCCGGGTGGGAGGGATCTTTGATTATACTGCCCGCTTTCCCCAGGCAGCGGGAGGTGCAGATAGTTTCATAGAATTTACAGTGCAGAAGGAGGCCATTCGGCCCATCAAGTCTGCACCGGCTCTTGGAACGAGCACCCTACCCAAGGTCCACACGTCCACCCTATCCCCATAATCCAGTAACCCCACCCAACACTAAGGGCAATTTTGGACACTAAGGGCAATTTATCATGGCCAATCCACCTAACCTGCACATCTTTGGACTGTGGGAGGAAACCGGAGCACCCGGAGGAAACCCACGCACACACGGGGAGGATGTGCAGACTCCGCACAGACAGTGACACAAGCCGGAATCGAACCTGGGACCCTGGAGCTGTGAAGCAATTGTGCTATCCACAATGCTACCGTGGAGTCAATGGATGGGATGCAGGTTCGTGTGATGGACTGGGCGGTGTTCACGACTCTCTGAAGTTTCTTGCGGTCCTGGGCCGAGCAGTTGCCATACAGGCTGTGATGCAGCTAGATAGGATGCTGTCTATGGTGCATCTGTAAAAGTTGGTAAGAGTCAATTATCTCCACTGTTGTATATACTTACTGTTATTGCGGTTCTGTTATTGGTTGTTGCTGTTGTACTGTTGGAATGTTGTTATTGGTGCTGCTGTTGGCTCCGCCTGTAGCTCCGTCTCTCTGAGGAGGTATAAAGCCCGTCGATCTGGGGCAGATCGTTACCGGCTGGGCCAGCGGGCACGGGACAGGCTGATAGCCGCCCGGTTCACTGACTAGGGGGGGCGTGGGAATCGCCGAGTATGGGCACAAACCACACACCACGGCACCAGCAAACCACCCTCACCACCCCCCCACCCATCCACCACCAACACCCTCATCCATCCACCACCACCACCCTCACCCCCCCCACCACCAACCACACCCACCCCACTCGCATGCACCTCCATTGCAGATCCACCTGCAGCACAACGGGCCGGGCTCACACGGTCGCCGGTGGAAGTGTGTCTATTGCAGGCCATGGAGAATGATGACGACCCGCTCTGCGATGAGCTCTTGGCTCTACATCGTTGGACAATGTCTGATCCATGGCCACAGTACCACCCTCCACCCGGACCATCCCTGCATGCGTCCGTGACACTGCAGCGCACGGTCCCGTCCTCTGCCCGGGGGGATGGGGCTGGCGTAATACCACCCCTCACACACACACTGGCGCTCAACCCACATGACACCCCCGCACGCTTCGGACAGAGCACAAAGGCAGCTTCTGTAGGTGTGAAAGTGATTTTAATGACAAACAGTCCATACACGTGCCCTAGCCCCGATAACCCGTCTGTGCCCTGAACCCATGCCAACTTACTCAGTGTCTAATTGTTTGGCCTTACGGGCCCTTTGACTACGTCTAGGTGGTTCCCCAGACGGTACAGCAGAACTGGAGGTGGACTCCTGTGATTCCTGCCCTGTGACTCGGGATCCATTTGGCGGGTTTCCTGGGGCAGCCCGGCCTAGATGGGCCAGGCTGCGGCTCGGGCGACTGGGATGGCGAGCTGCCAGCTGCCAGCCTGTCTTGCCCGTTGCCCACCAGATGCACCTGGGAGGGAAGGGGGGGGTCCGAGGTGCAGCGGTGTTCCGGGACCTACCCTACAGGAGGACCCGGGACAGGCCCCAGCACCTCCTCCTCCCTCAGGGTGCCCAATGGCTCCCGGGCCTCTACATGGGTCGGGGTGCGAACGTACCGTCCATCCGACGCCCCCCCCGACACCTGGCACTGCAAGTCTGGGAGGCCCGCCCTGGTATCGACAAAGGGTTTGAAGGTTTGCAGCCATGGAGCTCAGGGAGTTGGCCATCTCTGTCTGTGTCTGGTCGACACCGGCCAGCACCTGGGCAATGGCGCCGATGCCCTCAGCGATGGACTGCTGAGACTGGGCCACTACCTGCAGAGACTGGGCCATGGCCTGCTGAGACAGGGCCACGGCGTTGAGCGTCTGCCATCTGCCGTAGGGCTTCCTGTGAGAGGCAGCCATGTCCTGGGCCACATGCAAGATGACGCCCATCACAGAAGTAATCGCTAAGCGTTTATATTGCTTATTGAAACTGATGATGGAACCGACACAAAGTAGATCATTCCGGCAGAATGCATACTACAGTGAGCTTCTCACGTTTCACTCTGTGGAGTCTGTGACTCCAGCGTTGCCTGTCAGTAAACTATAAATGGGGCATGTTGTGATAATGCCTGACTACCTACAAGGCCTGCACGGAAAGCCCCAGGCCTTGCATACTGCTCCCCATGTCTGACACTGTCGCACCCATTGCCTCCACCACGGACACCACCCGTGCGGTTTCGGCCTGGGTGGCACGCATGACCGGCACCACTCCCAGCTCCTGGACGTAGGCGCACTCCTCCACTTGCGCCTGTAGCTGCTGCAAGCCAGCCGTCATCCTCTTCCTTCGTCCATGGTTCGGTGACTGCATCGGGTCAATGAGTGGGTGTGGTAACTCCAGGAACCCGGGACCCGTCTGGGCGGCAGATGTTTCCTTGCGCATCCGACCTCCCGGCCCCTCAGCTGCTCCTACCTCCACCTGCTGTACCGATACGGCTGTGTTGTGCGCACCCGTGAGTGTACCAGAAGCCTCCCCTTCTGGGGAGGTGAGTGTCTCTGCGATGATGGAGGGTGTTGGAGACAGCAGTGGCGTTGTGTCGTGAGCATCGTCCGACCCAGATTCCATGGTCCCCTGGGGTGGCGGTTGCTGTCCACCCGTTCCCTGCGTGTCAGTGTCCTGTATTTCGGTATCATTTGTGTTGGTGTCCCGGGGAGGGGTGTCCTGGGTAGGGCTGTCCTGGGTAGGGCTGTCCTGGGTAGGGCTGTCCTGGGTAGGGCTGTTCTGGATAGGGTTGTCCTGGGTAGGGCTGTCCTGGGTAGGGTTGTCCTGGGTAGGGCTGTCCTGGGTAGGGCTGTCCTGGGTAGGGATGTCCTGAGTAGGGCTGTCCTGGCTCAGCTGCGACGGGCACCTATGGCTGCCCCCCTCGTCGCTGGGTGTCACACGCCTGCATCACCGCACTTGCACGAGACGGGGGCGTCATCTCCCTGTTGCTCCGGGCCTGTCCCTGTTTCGTGGCCGCCCTGGGGCATCGTGGGGGCATCGCATGCCAGAGGAGCCGGGCCTGTCCCTGTCTCGTGGCCGCCCTGGGGTGTCGTGGGGGCATCGCATGCCAGAGGGGCCGGATCTCTCCCTGTCTCGTGGCCACCCTGGGGCGTCTTGCGGGCGGTCAGCATCCACGGGGACGGGTGCATTGACGTTTGGTCCTGCAATACGCAGTACAGCTAGCATGGTTAGACACGCAGGCGGTGATCTGGGGAGGGAGGATATAGGGGAGGGGGATATGGGGGAGGGAGGATATGGGGGATATGGGGGAGGGGGGCTATGGGGAGGGGGGAAAGGGGAGGGAGGATATGGGGGATATGGGTGAGGGGGGGATATAGGGGAAGGGGGACAGGTCGTGGGGGTCTCACTGGGTGGTGCGCCCCCGACCTCTGCATCGGCAACCTCCCGGTCCTCGGGTCCGCCTGCCAGTTCCAGGGCCCGCTCCTCGTGAACGGTGAGTGGTCTCTCATCAGCTGGGCCCCCTCCGGTCCTCTCACACTCCCTGTTGTTGTGTGCATGCTTTTCCTGTGGGGGGCGGGCAAGTGGGTGGCAGGGAAAAAGGTCAACAGTGTTAGGCAGGGATATACATGCAGGCCAGCGGTTGTGCGTATATTGGCAGAGATGCGCAGCACATTAGGGTTAGGGTCAGTTGCACCTGGGGGTGTGCTGCACATCGGGGGGGTGGGGGGGGGGGGGTTGCTCACCCTGGCTGCCCTGACAAGGTCATTCAACTTCTTGTGGCACTGGGCCCCTGTCCTTGGTGTTACAGCCACAGCGCTGACAGACCCTGCCACCTCCCTCCACAGGCGCTGGCTGAGGCGTGGGGTGACCCTGCGACCGTGTCCGGGGTATAGGGCCTCCCTCCTCTGCTCTACTGCATCGAGGAGCGGCTCGATGTTGCACTCCTGGAACCTCGGAGCTGCGCGGCGGGCAGCCATCCTATCGGGTCTCCGGGGGGGTGGGGGCGGGGAGGCGGCGTATTTTGTGCTGTGACGCTGCCCGGCGTCAATGATGCCGCCCGTCCGCGGTGGGTGACGACGTCACGAATGGCGTAACGCCGCTACTGGCCCATTCGGGGCCGGAGACTTTGCACTGTTTGGGGGGGCCCGACGCCGGAGTGATCTACGCCGTTTGTGGTGCCAGGTTCCGACCATCGCGCCGAATATCGGAGAATCCTGCCCCAGGTGTCTATAATTTGCAGTCTTTCTTTTCAAACCTGTGCAAATCCATTAATTTAAAAACATAAATTTAAACATAATTCAATTCTCAAATCCTTTCTATATGGAAAAAAAAAATCAGAAGTCCACAAATTTGATGTTGAGACCGGCTTAAGGATTTCAGTAAATCCAATGATCAATACATCAAAAGGCAATTGAGCAGCGACCTATATAATGGAAATGGAATATTCAAAATATACTCAAAACGTAGACTGCAAATCAAAGGAAGTGCCATTGAAACAGTAAGATTACATATTGGGAAGTTGGTCCAGTTCAGGTCACCAAGGCACAAGAGAGACGGTCGGGATGGTGCAGAGAAGGGCCACAGGACTAATCCCAAATAGTAATGACCTTAGATTTCAAGACTGAAGAACGTGGGCTTTTCCGCTTGAGGAGGTATGTGACGTAGCTGCAGATCGGATCGCAAGTCACACAGAGAAGAGCGATCTGCAATACAAGCTGGTGTAGGACTAGGGTACATGGCTATAAACTATAAAAGGCAAATTTAGACTCACATTTGGAAGTTCTTTACAAGAAAAACGTAGGCTGGACATCCATATGCGCAGTGGAAGCAACAACCCTGGATCCAAACAGTTAGATCCTGTGAGGGGGTCGGACAAAATTTGAATCTTTCTGGATGGATGAGCTGAAATGGGTCAAGTAATCTTTGTCATCTGCATCTCCCTTGTGAATATGATGCCTAGTGAATTGTGAAACACAGACTGGTTGCCAAACACAAGCAAATTCCCATTAATTCATGCGTATTAAAGGGAATTATATCAACAACAACAACAACTTGTACTTATGTAGCATCTTTAATGTAATAACATGCCCATGTCCTAACTCGCACCAAATTGCGTTCAGCCATCACCCCTGTGCTTACTGACCTACACTGGTTAAGTTCCATGGCCTTGCTCCTTCCTAGTATTATAAAGCAAAATTTGACACAGAGCCATACAAGGATATATTAGGACTGACGACTAAAAGCTTGGGCAAAGAAAAGCTTGGTCTCAAGAAGCATTTCAAAGGAGGAAAGAGAGAAAGAAGAGCAGAGACATTTAGGGAAGGAGTCCTAGAGTTTTGGCAGTTGAGGGCATAGCCACCAATGATGGAGCAATTAAAATCGGGGATGCTTAAGAGGCAAACAATTGGAGGAGGGCAGAATGTGTGTGGTGGTCAAGTCTAGAGGTGAGAGTTCCAGCAGCAGTTGAACATAGCCAGTCGCGTAGTTGAGAAATGGTTAGTGCAAAAATGGGTCTTAGTTGTGATGTGGATATGTAGTCGAAGCTCATCTCGGGTCAAGCACGACACCGAGCTTGTGAACGGTCTAGTTTAGTCTCAGGCAGTTGCCAGGGAGAAAGTGGTTAGCGAACAGGTTTGTAGCAGGGACAAATAAAACTATGGCTTTGGTCTTCCCATATTTATTTGGAGGATATTTCTGTTCCTCAGTACTGGATGTTCAACTAGCAGGTTAAAAATCTCAAGACACTGGAACAGTTGAGAAAGGTGCTGGTGAGGGAGACTTGGGTGTCATCGGCATAGATGTCAAAACTGCCGCTTTGTTTTTTGATATCACCAGGCGCATCCTTTAGATGACAAATAGGATCTATCAAAGGATAGATCTTTGGGGTAATTAACAGTGTGGGAGCAGGAAGAGAAGCCATTGCAGTTTATGCTCTGGTCATGATTAGCTCAATAAGAATGGAACCTGCTGAGTGAAGTCCCAAACAGGAGCAAAACAATGGACAGACATCGGAGGAGGATGACATGATCAACCTTGTCAAAGGATGAAGACAGACTGAGAAAGATTGGCAGGGAGAGTTTACCTTTGTCACAGTCACAGAGGATATAATTTGTGATTGAAGCCATTTCAGCTCTGTGGCAGTCCTTGGAAAATTGGACATGGATTTGGGAGATGACAACACGTGCCAGGACCTGGGAGAAGAAAGAGAGGTTAGAGACTGGGCAGTCATTTGCTGAGGTCAAGAGTTGGTTCCACTTCAATTACTGCCACAATATTAAAGATTTGGTGTTAAATGTTCATCGTTTTCTCATTGCTGCATTAATCTTAGTTTTGTAGCAGAAATCCTGACAAAGAAACAAATGAACATTTGTGACGCTGAGCCAAGTTTATGCATTATTGTGGGTTCAGACACAGTTGTCTGGCAGTCAAAATCAGCCTTATATAGATTATTGCCAGAACTATGATTCACAACTGTGCAATGATGTTAGAGGTCACAATTCACCAACTGAGACCATGTTTCATTTATCATCTTTTCCACTTTAGAGAAAGAAGTATATGTTCTCATCGAAAATGATTTCCATCCTGTCAGTTGTTTCTTTGCAAACTGATACTTGGAGCAGTTCTGGTGCGTCCTCTATCAAAATGGTACTGTCATGTTCTCCTGGTCTCTTTCATTGTATCCTAGATATTTTTATCCTCAGTGTTTAGCTTACTCTAAATCCTATTTCTCTACATCATAACATGTCTGGAATAATAAACAGAGAACCCTTTTTCAGCTATAACTTCTGTCGTATGCCTTCACAAGATCCTCCTCATCTAAGCAAGCTTGCATAACAATTGTGCACTAAACTTGTTTTAGGTATTTTAACCACCAAACAAACCGCATTCAATGTTAAATTAATGAGCAACTAGTAACACATGCAACGTGCATTTATTTATTTATTAATTAAATTTTAGAGTACCCAATTATTTTTTTTCCAATTAAGAGGCAATTTAGCGTGCCCAACCCACCTACCCTACACATCTTTTTGGGTTGTGGGGTGATACCCACGCAGACACGGGGAGAATGTGGAAGCTCCACACAGACAGTGACCTGGGGCCGGGATCGAACCCGGGTCCTCGGTCCCATGAGGCAGCAGTGCTAACCAACAAAAATTATATTTATATTCAACAAAAATTAAGCTATTTCTTTGGTGCATTAGCAAAAAATAAAATTTACTTTTTGCGTAATGGTTTCCTCCTCTTGTCAATTATAGAAGCATTCTGCATTGATTAACTCTGTTCAAAGTTCCAGGTAGACCCACTGATTTGGCAAAGACAGGATGATATATACATTTAAAATGCGATTGGTGACCAAGCAGAATACAAATTATTGATAAACTCAAAGAGCCGTCAATCAAACACATATCTCACCAATGTTTATATTTCAACTGAGTTACTTACAACACCTACCCTATCCCCACCCACCAATCAACCAGCTTTCCAAAATCCAATAATTGCAAAAGTATGTTGAGTTAGGTTAAGATATGATTTTTTTCACCCACTGAAACTGTTGCTCAGCTCTATATTTACTGCAACAGAATTAAAGAAACCATTCTTCAGTTCGGCAAAAATGTCTATTGTTGTGGAAATCTTATGACAGAGAGAGTAGAGTCTCTGCCTTTGAGCTAGAAGCTCCAGGCTCAGTCGCACCCCATGTAGTGATATCATGGCTATGTTGTAATTCACAAACTGACCACTAGGAGTCTCATTATTATATAAGTGAATGTTAGAGTCAGGTGACCTCAGACTGACTAGGGAGCAGGGAGAGATGTTGCTTGTGCATGTTCATACTGTTATTCATCTGTTTTGTATATATTTGACCCACAGTTAATGCAATAAATCATTTATAGCTTTAGCTACAAGTGTTCTTGTAATATAAATCCGACAAGAACATTACATGGTACCACGGCTGGATGGTATTAAACACTGAGAGAAAACTATCAGCGGTCCGCAGAGATTTGAAGATTTTGCAGCCTGCAAGAATGAACCACATAGAGTCGTTGAAGTCACCAATGAGTCTCAGATTTCATGGTAATATGGACAGCAACTGGCGTGTGTTTAAACAACAATTTAATCTGTTTATTACTGCAGTAAATTTAGGAGATCAATCAGATTTGCTTAAGGTAGCGATGCTCCTAACAGCAGCGGGGAGCAAAGCAATTGCTGTGTTCAATATGTTTCAATTTGCAAACAATGAAGAAAGTAAAAATTGTAATTCAAAGATGTGATGAACAGTGCACCCAGAAAGAATGAAATGTATGAACGCTATGTATTTAGATCACGTTTACGGAAGAAGTCATTTCATCACTGATATAAAGTTAAAAGCTAAAACCTGTAATTTTTCTGTGGTGGAATCTTCCATGATTCAGGACCAGATTGTGTGCGGTGTGAATGAAAATAAGCTGAGGGAACGGTTGCTGAGTGAATCGGAGCTGTCTTTGGAACAAAGAGTTGTCAGGCTCACGAGCTAGCAGCACAGCATTCTAAAATCTTTCTCAATAATGGCGGCGTCTTCCTGGAGGGAAGCACTCTGAATGCCACCCTTTTTCCAAAAAGGCGAGAAACTTCCCCAAAAAAGCAGGAAAGTTCCTGCAGTACCTCACGGACCAATAAACAGGTTAAAGATCAGGACAAGTTATTTCTGTGTAAAAGATGTGGTCAAAGGCACAAATTAAGGCAGTGTCCAGTGTTTGGCAAGTTATGTTCCAGATTCAAAGCAATAAATCACTTTGCTCAGAATTGATACTTCAAGCTCAATCCCAGATCAGTCAGCACAGTGAAAGACACAGAGCTGGATTCTCCGATTTTGAGAAACGCCAGCGTGGGAACTGTAGCATTTTATTACAGGAAGAATGGCACAACAACTGCACCGATTCAGCTACATTAAACGGGCTAGCACCTTCGCCACATGGAACGCAATCAATTCCATGCAAAACGGCACCAGATTCGCCGGGTTCGTGATTGGTGCACATGAGGCTCATACGCCGCAGCCACACTGTAGCCACCTGGGTTGGCCACTTCCCGACTTAAAATGGAGATCCACAAAGAATGCAGGGAAATTCAGTCAAGCTAGGAAAAACTAGCGAGTGCAAAGTCTCCTGTGTATTAGAACTTGCAAAAGCCCAGACAGCACTGAAACTCACAGCCATCTGCATACTAATGAGTGATCCCCGGGAACAATTGAAACATTTAAGGTGAATAAGGCCAAGCCAGACTCCTCGGCGCCAGCAGGAGCCAAGACAAAGGAAGGCCAACGGACACTCAGGGACCGCCCAGCGATCAGGGAATGGCTCCAGTATTGGAGAAATCGATCCAAGTGATCGGAAAGTAGTCCAATCACTTGGAACCAGATACAAGGTCTGCCCCGAATGGCGTGAAGGCCCTGGGGACTATAAAGTAGAGCCCCCAAGTTCAAATCGGTCTTCTTGGCAGGGTCACTCAGCAGCTCGAAACGACCCTTGACAGTGACCTGCCTAGCTGCCGCATCAACCAGGTAAGTCTCCAGTCAACGCACGCTACGAGATAGGCGCTCCTAGCTACCAGTCCATACCAGCTTTTGAATCCTGCAGACTGAGAATCGAACGAAAGGCCATTTGTTCCCCTGACCTGGAGGGCCAGTTCCAACGCTAAGTATAGGCCTTTTAGTATTAGAGATAGTCTAGTAAGTAGAGTTTTATGCATGAGTAGTGATTGACTGTGTATAATAAATGTGTTTTGATTTGAATCTTACTAATTGGTGTATTGAGTTATTGATCAGTACTTGAACTTGAACCTCGTGGCGGTATCATAAAGATACCTGGCGACTCTCGAGCAAAGGTTATAGAAACAGAGCAAATTAAGTAAAGACACAAAGAGTAGCAAATTAAGAGCCAACCAAAGTTAGCAACATTTACTGGCGACATTCTGACGGGACCCGACTTAGAAGTGGCCTAACCACTCCGGGAGAACCCAAAATTTTGAATTGAGAATCCAATTGGGAACAGAAAAACCACAAGTATTCAAGCAGTTCTGATCAATCCTCATAATTCGGAAGCGTGTTAATGCATGCGTAACTAACAGGGCTATAAGGTAAAACTGATAGATATTGTTGCGAAAAACTGTCGGGAGTTTGTATTCCGGAAAATAGCAAACGCCATACCCGTGTTTACAGCACCGCCTTAGTACCCCTCGTTCCAAATTTTAAAAGAGCATTCAAATAGGAAAAATGGCAATGAAGGCAATGGAATGCCTTATGAACCCCCAGGAATTCGAGGTCGCAGTGACCAGCAATAGAGTAGGACATTGTCCCGTTTGGGAAGAAGAGATCAGAAAATATCTCAAAGGGAAAGGATGGCCCCTTTGGAGGGAATTCTGTGATAATGAGGAAACAGGACCTGGGAGTATAGGATATACTTGGTGGGAGAACCTGTCAGAAATCCAGAAGAAGAGCTTAGGGAAAGCACGCAAGCCGATGGCAATCGTGTCCTGTCTGGCACAATTGCGAGGCACCGAGGAGGTCGTTTGGACGTTCTGCAAAGAGATAGAAGAGAGACATCGAATGAGCAAGGTCGATGTTAGTGAGATTGAGAGAGAGAATATAGATTAAAGAAGGAAGTTGGCAGCAAAGGACGGAGAGGTGGATGATGCCTAGAGGGCACACCAGTCTTGTCTAGTGCATCTGAGCAGCTTCCAAACTCAATACGAAAAGGCCTATCAGGACACGCAACGTGCAGTCCTGGTAAGAGAAGAGACAGAGAAACAGGTAGAGGCATTGCAAAGGCAGTGCAGCCATCTAAAAGCAGCGTTAAGAGCACTCCATGCTGCCACCACGGAGCACACACACAGCTCAGTGGATCATGCAAAATGTCGGAAGCAGATCGCGGAACTGCAGTCTTTGCTTTCAGTGCAAAATGGGTTTCAGAGCACCTTTGGATCCCGATTAGATGAAGAAGACGGCCCTGATTGGCAAGAACTAAACGGAACCGTGCATAGATATATACAGGGAACATGTGCGCAAGGAAAGCCTCAAAGGAGAAAAGCGCCCCAAAGGAGAAAAGCACCCCAACCTCCCACAGAGCAGATAGATCAGGCACCCATGAATCCAGTAACCACCCACCGCACAGTCACATCGGAAGGAGACGCAGAATTCCTTTACGCCACCCCCTTAACCGCGACCCAATTATGGGACGCGTGCGAAAAGATCACACCGTTCCTCCCCACCTCAGACCCCCACCATTTCTTTGCTAGAGTGAAGCAGCAGGCGACCATGTACGGCCTGGATGAACATGAGCAAGTGAAGCTCACAGTTTTGAGCTTAGACCCTTCGGTCGTAGCAGCCCTTCCCGACCCACAGAATATAGGAGGAGGCACCCTTGCAGAGATGCACACAACGATCCTAGACGCGATCGGTTACAACAGTGGTGACCCAGTAGAAGGCCTGAATAAGTGCAGGCAGAAGCTTTTGCTGGACGCCTGTGGATTCATTTTACAGCCGTTTTTGGAAACTTAGACCTGTGTCCCCAGACAACATGGCCAAATGGACCCGTATCCTTATCTCCCATGCCACAGAGGCGGGACAAAAAGCCTGTACCAATTATGACCCCTCAGAAGAAGCGCACAACGAAAAATGGGTTTTAAAAAGGTTGTCCCGCTACTGGGAGCAATCTGTCCAAAACAAATCCACGGTTAGGAAACCCGAAGAACAGCAGGCAGAGGCAGATATCCAAGCGGTGAAAGCGCACCAGAACCCCGCATTGGTGAACGATGGCAGCCCCCCACAGAAACCACAGGAGTGTTACAACTGTGGACAATTAGGTCACTTTGCACAAGAATGCAACGCCCCACGAAAGCCACAGCGAGCCCAGCAGGCAGGCACTCTGAATAAGCACAGGACAGAGCCCATACATAGTGTGAGCACCCATTCAGACCAGACAAACCTGAACGGAACTGACTGACGGTGTTCGGGCTCCCCCAGTTAGGACTGCGACACCCTTTGGGATAGGTCCGGCCGACCAGTCATTGCAGCGAAAATACGGGGTCAGCCCATCGAATTTCTCTGGGACACAGGAGGGTCCCACACCACAATTAATTCCTCCACCATGTTTCAAAATGACACGTGCCCCACTACAGCCATAATCACCCTCAGCGGCTTCACAGACTCACAACAGGGACACATCACAGCCCCTGTACCCATTCAAGTTGGCAACATTACGACAAAACACCCCATAGTTTTGGTCTATCTGGACCACACAGCAGAACACAGTGTGGGCGTTGATTTCATAAACTCCCACAACCGTTCATTTGGTCCAGTCAATCAATGTGTCTGGAAAATGACAAAGTCAGCAAGAACCCCCGCAACGCTCACAGTAGGTGAGTATGCAACAAGATTAGCGCAGTCGGCGAATTTTGGTTTGACCTGACCACGATTAGTGCAGACAAACAGGTTAGGGCAGTTCTTCAGAAGAACAGGACCCCATTTGCAAGTCATAAACATGACTGCGGCAGAATGGCTGGTTCGCTTCAAATAATAGGACCTGACCCTAGACCCCAGAAGCAATACGGATTTCACCAAGAGGCAGAGGGAGAAATCTCAAAGGTTATTGACCGCTTATTAGAACAAGTCGTACTGAGATCGATAGCCTCTACTAATAATGCCCCAATTTGGCCAGTGAGAAAGCCCGATGGATCATGGCGACTGACCATCGATTACCGGAAACTCAACAAAGTCACCCCCGCAGCAGCCCCCACGGTAGCCACAGGTCCCGAGACCATGCTCAAACAGGGACTCAACTCACGATATTTTACGGTTTTGGACGTCAGTAGCAGATTCTGGTCCATTCCATTGGCAAAAGTGTGCCAGTACAAATTTGCCTTCACTTTTAAAGGTCAGCAGTATACGTTGACATGCCTTCCACAACTCCCCCTCCATTTTCCACTGACAGCTGGCTAATGGATTATCAAAATTTTCTCGCCCCGAATGTCTGGTCCAGTATGTGTACGACCTATTACTGCAGACAGACATCGAGCTTCTGGCCGAACTCCTGGAACTCCTACAGCAAATTGGATGCAAAGTGAACCCCAAAAAGGCCCAAATTTTGGAAAACAAAGTGGTATATTTGGGAACGATTATCACGCATGGTAAACGCGAGATCGAGCATAAAAAAATTGACTCGATTGCCAAATTGCCCCTTCCCCAGAATGTTTCCGCCCTCCGGTCTTTTTTAGGACTGGTTGGCTACTGCCGAAACTATATTGACGGTTTCGCCACCAAAGCAGCACCCCTCTCGGAACTCCTAAACAAAGGAGCCCCTTGGGAATGGCTTCCGCAGCACATGGCTGCTGTAGATGTTTTAAAGCGCGCACTCATTGCAGCCCCGGCACTACAGGTTCCAGACCCGCTTTCCCCCTATGCTATAGAGATAGCTAGCACAGACCGCACCCTTTCGGCTGAGCTCCTCCAGGAACGGCACGAACAGTTAAGACCCGTGGCTTACCATTCCAGAGTTTTAGATCCTGTGGAGCAGGGATTTTCGGCCTGTGAAAGGCACCTGCTCGCAGTTTTCTGGGCAGTTCAATACTTCTCATATATCACTGGACTAAACCCCATCACAATCCTCACGGAACAACCCCCCCCCCACCCAACTTTTACTAGACGGACGACTTAAGGACGGTACAGTAAGCCAGATCAGAGCTGCCAGATGGACCCTTCTCTTGCAGGGATGGGACATCACTGTTAAAAGGACCAAGACCCACACTTTCCTAGCATACAACCTTCAGTACCCAGGCAGCCCCCACAAATGTGAAATCATCTCTTCGCACCACATACAGGCCCCTTTATCACAAAACATCCCCCAAAAAGATAGGTAGTTCACCCCAGAGCCCCCAGCACACAGACACGTGCACACCATTTAGAATATATGTGGATGGTTCTTCCACTGTATTAACCGGGAAGCACATTACAGGATGCGGCACCTATGTTGAGGACGCGCAGGGACGCTCCCTAGAAGAAATCTCCTTAAAACTGCCAGGACACTAAGGCGCGCAGGCGGCAGAGCTAGCAGCCATTGTGTACATCATAGATCACCCAGATTCCTTCCCCAGCCCAGCAGACATATACTCGGACAGCCTCTATGTCTGTAACAGCCTCACAGAATTTCTACCCCTGTGGAAAACAAGAGGATTTGTTTCCCCGGATGGAAAACCCCTCCCTTCAGCCCCATTGCTCCAGCATATTTTGGACAAGTCACAGGACAGGATTTTTGGCATTATTAAAGTCCGAAGTCACCACCGTTCCTCCCCACCTGGAAATGTAAAAGCCGACGCACTGGCTAAAGCAGGGTACAGACATGGACATTGTTGGAACCCCTCCGAAAGCGCCCCAGTGAATGCAGTTCAGGTCTCACAGACTAATATCGAGGATTTAGGCAGGCCCAGAAGCAAGATAGAAATCTCAGGGAGATTTTAAAAGGTAACTTTCCAGCCCCATAGGATAGGTTTAAAAATGCACTGACCACACATGATGGTGTGATCCTAAAAGACACCCTTTATGTGGTTCTTGAACAGGACAGGAATCAGCTTATTTGTTTGTTCCATGATAGTCATGGGCATCAAGGAATTGACCCCACTACTGCCCACCTCAGGCAGCTCTGTTGGTGGCCGAATTTAAAGGATGACGTCACGCACTACATTGAAAATTGCCTTATCTGTGCCCAAAACAATCCGGACAGATATGTGAAGAAAGCTCAGCTTAGCCACACCCGCCCCGTTAATGGCCCCTGGACTAACCTCCAGATTGATTTTATAGGACCATTGCCCTCTTCCAGGAATGGTTACAAGTATATCTCAGTCGTGATAGACACGTTTACAAAATGGGTAGAAGCATCCCCATCTAGAACGAACACGGTAAAGACTACGGCGAAGATTTTAACCCACCACATCTTTACGAGATGGGGACTCCCCCGCAGCATTGAATCTGACCAAGATTCCCATTTTACGGGACGTATCATGAAGAACGTCCTCACGATATTTGGCATTAATCAAAGATTCCACATCGCATACCACCCCCAGTCAAGTGGTATCATGGAGCGAATGAATCGGACCCTAAAAGCAACCCTCAGGAAAATGGTCCAACAAAACAGCACCATTTGGGATTCAGTCCTCCCTTTTGCATTAATGTTTTTATGTGACACCGTTTCAACATCCACAGGATACACCCCACACACTCTCATGACCGGACGACTCATGAAAGGCACAGAATTTTTATTAGGACTTGACTTGACCAGCCCCGAAGTGACGGCCCTCACACACGAGAACGCAGTGAAACAACTAGTTGATAATGTAAAAACGGCTCAGCTAGCAGCCGCAGTAAGATTAGGCACCAGGAGGAAACAGAGCAAGGCCTGTTTCGACAAGACAGTGAATGCGACTGAGTTTGAAGTAGGACAGCAGGTCATGCTCTTCATTTACAACCCCAGCACATTCCTGTCACCAAAGTATTCGGGTCCGTACTCCATTGCGGACAAAGTAAGCCCCTCCGTGTATAAAATTAAGTACCCCAACGGGAAGACTGCATGGTTCCATATTAACCAGCTCAAGGCACATGGCTCGCAGTCTAACCACGCACACCACGTCATGCTTGACGCAGCAGACCATGCCCCGCCCACAGCCCACGTATCCCTACCCTCCCCCAACACGTCCACCCCATCCACGGACTCGACCTCGACTCCACCCCTGCACTCTAGTCTCCGCCCTGGTACGCCCACAGACAGCAGCAGCAGCAACAGCGACTGTGACACAGGCAACAGCCACAGCACGCCTCTCTACTATCACCATGCAACAGGACCCACACCCAGCGAATCAGAACACGATTCGAGTGATCCCTTCCTGATCAAATTCCGCAACAACCCTCACCAAAGACCACCGCCCTACGATGACAACCCCGACTCCGTCCCCACAGAATTAGATACAACTTTTTGGCACCGTGACAATTCATACAGGCTTGTCCGAAAAGACGAGATGGACACTAAGTCACACCATGCAGCTTTATCAATCCTCATCCATTCCAGAGTATGGCATCTGGGAGAAGAGGACGACTTTGAGTCTGACTCCCAAAACGAGAACCCCTTTGCGACACTGTTCGCAACTGATAACTGATGTGTCCAGATAATGTTTTAAAAAGGAACCGCTTGGGGGAAACGGTGTCCTTTCTGATGGAACCTGCAGCATGTTGTTCAATGTTTGTTTGTTGGTATTATTGTGATGCGTTGTTTGTAAACTCGGAAGTTCCACAGCCACACGTCATATTTGTCGGCAGAAACCTGTGAAGACTTGCCAGCACGCTTATCGGCAGAAACCGCTGAGAGCTTGCCAGACCCCCGTTCATAACTGCTCTTCTGGCTCGACGGTAGAACCTTTACAGCAACCCCCCACGATGACTACATTTCTGCCCGTTCTTGCCGGTTGCTCAGGCAGTGGAGAAACGGCATTGGTCTCCGCCCTGCCTGAGGACCCCCCCTGGTCAACTACGCTCGGATAGAGCACATACGGCATTGATCACCGTCCTACCCGAGGATTCCATCCAACTCTTACCCGCCGCGGCCCATAAGCACCCCATTTTTGACTCATTATGTTCAAAATTCTTTTGTTTGGTTTTGGCAACCTATGGTTGCTTCCCTATGCTATTTACATCCTCAAACACTAGGATGGTAAATCACACAGGCTGCGAGACGGCTCGCAGTACGGCAGTATTTCCTTAGATGTCTAGTCCAAATATTCGGTTTAATTTAAAAAATGAAAACAAAAAAATGAGGGAGTCACACATGGTGACCAATGATAAAGGGAAATTGGCACTAAAAGACAGAAATGCTAACGTACAAAGATATTAAGCAAGATAGTAACAGAAACTATGCTTGATTTACAGAATTCCAGAAGCTCCAGGAAGAGAGAAGAGACAAAAAGGAAAAAAAAGAAGAAGAGAAGAAAGAAGAGAACAATGAAGACGGCATACGTGTTTTTCGTTATACTGTATATGCGATTACGCGCGGACGCGAACCCCCTGAC
The DNA here is from genome assembly GCF_047496885.1 of Scyliorhinus torazame. Lineage (NCBI taxonomy): Eukaryota > Metazoa > Chordata > Chondrichthyes > Carcharhiniformes > Scyliorhinidae > Scyliorhinus > Scyliorhinus torazame. The sequence goes on along the minus strand of NC_092716.1, from coordinate 168,051,924 downwards.
CCCAACCCCCCCCCCCCCCCCCCCCGGCCGTCAATGATTCACTTCCCCATAGCACCCAGAGCCCAGTGACAAGTAACAACACACCATCATGGTGTGATACGTTTATAACCTGGTATTCACTATCATACATAATTGAATCCCTTTTAGTATTGGCGATATTCTGCAGCATCGTGCAGACTATCCGCATGAGGAAATGGCAAAGGAGAGCCTACCGCTCTCGCACCCCGGTATACAGGATGTGATCCCCCATTTTCGGTTTTCACCAGGCCCCTGAACCCCTTGATCTACAATAAAGGACATTCATTTTGCGTCATTTGTAAATAAAGAAAGATGTCTCATTTGCAACTGAAAGATTGTACAACTCTGTGCTTGACCGCCAAGCCAGAGGAAAATGTGAATGCTGCTATTATTTTTGTATTGTTAGGAAGTTAGTATGATTGGATGTTTAAGTGAGTGTAGTTTATGGAAGATAGTTAGAGGTTCCATTTTTTTTATGTTGTAATGCATGTCCCTGTTGTGACATAGCGCCACTTAGAATTGTTACTTAAAAATTTTCATACATAGCTATGGTCAGTGTAGAGGCCATGGAAGAGTGCTCGCTGGGTCAGGAAGAGAAGACAACGCAGTTATGTGATCCTTCATGCTTCGCATCAGGGATCACAAGGAGGGTTTGTAGCCACCTGGGTTGGCCACTTCCCGACTTAAAATGGAGATCCGCAAAGAATGCAAGGAAATTCAGTCAAGCCAGGAAAAACTAGCAAGTGCAAAGTCTCCTGTGTATTAGAACTTGCAAAAGGCCAGACAGCACTGAAACTCACAGGCATCTGCATATTAATGAGTGATCCCCAGGAACAATTGAAACATTTAAGGTGAATAAGGCCAAGCCAGACTCCTCGGTGCCAGCAGGAGCCAAGACAAAGGAAGGCCAACGGACACTCAAGGACCGCCCAGCGATCAGGGAATGGCTCCAGTATTGGAGAAATCGATCCAAGTGATCGGAACGTAGTCCAATCACTTGGAACCAGATACAGGGTCCGCCCCGAACGGCGCGAAGCCCCTGGGGACTATAAAGTAGAGTCCCCAAGTTCAAATCGGTCTTCTTGGCAGGGTCACTCAGCAGCTCGAAACGACCCTTGACAGTGACCTGCCTAGCTGCCGCATCAACCAAGTAAGTCTCCAGTCAACGCACGCTATGAGATAGGCGCTCCTAGCTACCAGTCCATACCAGCTTTTGAATCCTGCAGACTCAGAATCGAACGAAAGGCCATTTGTTCCCCTGACCTGGTGGGCCAGTTCCAAAGCTAAGTATAGGCCTTTTAGTATTAGAGATAGTCTAGTAAGTAGAGTTTTATGCATGAGTAGTGATTGACTGTGTATAATAAATGTGTTTTGATTTGAATCTTACTAATTGGTGTGTTGAGTTATTGATCAGTACTTGAACTTGAACCTCATAAAGATACCTGGCGACTCGAGAGCAAAGGTTATAGAAACAGAGCAAATTAAGTAAAGACACAAAGAGTAGCAAATTAAGAGCCAACCAAAGTTAGCAACAGCACTTAAATGATCCATCCCCCCCACACACACATCCCAGCCAACAAGATGGCTGGAAGAAGAGCAGCTCCATGATTCAGGGACGCTGAGCTGGAGAAACTCCTGGACGCCATGGAGGAGAGGTGGGTGACCCTGTACCCCAGCCCAGGAGAAAGGCCAGCAGGTGCCGTCGTTCGCCGTGCCTGGGCGCAGGTGGCAGAGGCCATCAGCATCATTGCCCGGACTGGCCAGCAGGGCCGGAAGAAACTTCATGACCTCCTCAGGGCAGCCAGGGTGAGTTGGCACACACCCGTCCCACACACCTGTAACCCTACCCGCCCTCCCCAACACTCCCATCCCCGCCCCGGGAGATGGCCGGATCCCCACCCTGCCCCACATGCCAGCACCCACGCCAGCCGCCATGGCCGGGTGCCCTTGCCCCTGAGGCCACCATCTACCCAACCCCTGGGCTGCATGCATCAGAACGTCTAACCGTGCCGTTGTTTGTGTCCACCCCCCCCCCCCCCCCAGGAGAAGGCTGCACACAACCGTTGGGAGCGGGAGAAGACTGGAGGGGGACCAGTAGACCTGCGACCCCTCACCATGCCTGAGCAGAGGGCACTGGACGTGGTTGGCAGCCCGGAGAAAAGGGAGGTCACCCGGGTGGAGGTCGGCGGCGGGTGAGCAAGTGAGACTGTCCTTAGTTTTGGTTCACCATGACACATGTGTGACACCCCCCCCCCCCTCGCTCCTGTTGTACCTTCTAAACCATTGTGTCTTTAACCCGTATACGGTGGGCAAATGACCACACAAGTTGTTTTTATGATAATAGTTTATTACACACACACACAAAGTTAACACACACATACAAGTTGAACTCTAAACTAACACACAAGAACGACCCGAACTTCACGTCCAGGTGACAGGCAGGTACAGAGCAGATATGACCTCATCTGTAATCCGTCGTCTGGCAGTACTGGATGTTTGTTGCTGGCTGTCTGTATCCACGGCTCTGGTCCCTCCATGGATGGCATGGATGTTCCTCATCTTGGCTGGTGAAGGTATCACATTGTTGTTATCGGTGGTCGAGAGAGCGAGTGGTGGGCTTTTATCCCTTACAGGTTTTGTGCATTTTTGGGTGGTCCCAGGTAGATGTCCAATAGCTCAATCAGGGCTCAATCACCCTGATCAATCCCAACCAATAGCTCTTGAAAACCATAGGAGACTTTCACAACAATGTGATGGATGACGAATCTACGTCAGAATCAACGTCAGCTGCAATGTCAGATCGTTCAGCAGTTCCTGAGCATGAGAATTCCATGGAGAACATTGAATCTACAAGTTCTGAGCAGCAAGGTCAAACTTTGAGAAGATCAACCAGAGTCAGAAGAAAACCTGATCGACTCAATTTGTAGATTTGGACTATTTTTACACACTAAACTTGCTGTTCTTGTGTGTGTATATATAATATATTTGTTGAGCCAGTTTTTAAAATTTTAAATAAAAAAAAATAATTCTGTTAGACTCACAGGTTAATGATATCACATGTAAATATACTGATGATGTAACAAAAGAAAGGGGATGTAGTGGTATCATGGCTGTGTTGTAATTCACCAACTGATCACTAGGAGTCTCATTTGTACATAAGTGAATGTTAGCGTCAGGTAACCTCAGACTGACGAGGGAGCTGGGAGAGAGGTTGCTTGTGCATGTTAATACTTTTATTCACCTGTTGTTTTGTATATATTTGACCCACAGTTAATGTTAATAAATTGTTCATTGCATGAGCTACAAGTGTTCTTGTACTTCAAATCAGGCCATCTGACAAGAACATTACACCCAGGACCTGATGGCCAAGGATGATGTGTTCATAACATGGCCAAAGAAGTCAGGTATTAATCTGCAAACCCTTTCAATACACACCAACTGGCGACGGTAAGAGTGAGAGACATTCCTGGTCAGCCATGTGATGGAAAGATGACAGGTTTTTATGACTTCACTCTGGAAGTTCATCTCCCTGGTCACCTACTTCTATTCACTTTGGAAAGTGGTCCTTGAGGGCCACCTGGCTCACCATGGAAACATGGCATTTCTTGTCCCATTTACTTCCTGCTCTGCATCTATGAACTGTGAAGCCCACGCTCTGCCCTGGTGATCCATTCCCATTTTCTCCAGCTACAACACTGACAGTAACAGCCGCTTCCTTTCATTCAATACAGTCTCCCTTGAAAAGGTACAGGCTTCCATTAAACGTATCGGTGCATTTCAGCAGACTAAAGTTAAAGTCTGATTTTGAGCGCATTTAGCAGGGAGTTTTGCAATGGCCGCATTGGCGAGATCATGGCTCGTATTCAACAGCACTTAGTGAAAAAAAATGAGCTCCCATGAGATTCTTGCCATTACTGATTATCTCACCACCTGATTCGGCAGACATGTGCCTGAGAAGCTCACTGCTTATAAGAGGGAGCTGTTTTTGAGCACTCCCTCACCACTCACTCCCAGTCAACACACAATTTTGGAAGTGCGCAGACCTGCTCCTTGCCTTGGGGTTACCGACTTCACAAGGCCTCCCGAAACTGCATAAGAAACAGGACTCCATGTTCCCCTGGAGGGGGTTTGTGGACCAGAGCAGCGTGAGCAATGCTGCTGGAAAGCAGTGGCAGCGACTGTCAGTGTGGGCAGCATGACAGGGAGGACCACTATCCAATGTCGGAAGAAGACAAACGACCTCCAATGAGCTGCAAGGATAATGCATCAAGTCCGCCTGCCACCCCCAAAAAACCCTCCCCACCCCCCAAAAAACCCACCTCCCCACCCCCACCTTCCCCCACAATTATCTGGCTGTCATCTCACATCTTCCCCACATCCAATCTTTGTGCTTGTTCCTCAGCATCCCTGGCATGCCCTTCATGTCCAGGAGTGGTACCCACACATATGATCTGCTATAGACACCCCCAGATCCATCAAGCGTGTGGCTCACATTGTCTTCTTTTTGTCCCTGCAGGAAAAGATAGCTCATAATAAACAAGAAAGTGCAAAAGTGGAGGAGGAATCCCAGAGATTTGAGTCCTCATCCCCAATGAGGAATGGGCCCTGGAAGTCACAGGATTGCCTGAGTAGAGAGCAGTCACCGTCAGCGAGTTTGGTTTGTGCCAGACAGATGAGGGGACTTGTCTCAAATGAGTTGTTCATGTCAGACAAAATTATCCTTCTCAGGATGTCTCTGAAGGGGCAGAAAGAATTCTGAAGGGAGAGGGTGAACAGCTAGAGGTCGTGGTACACACTGGCACTAACGACATAGGTAAGAAGAGTGACGAGGTCCTGCAGCAGCAGTTTAGGGAGTTAGCTAGAAAGTTAAAAAGCAGGTCCTCGAGGGTTGTAATCAGTTCTCCCAGTGAGCCAGAGAGAAGACAGAGCCAGGAGTGAGACACAGCAAAGAGTGAGTTTGGGAATTTGAATCGAGGTGGGAATTGAATTGAATTAAATTGAATCAGTAAGGCAGCTCCTTTAAAATTTCAGGAGTTTAAATTAATTTATATTAAGCTAGTATTGGGCAGTGTAGGTTAACAAGGGCTGTCCCACCCACTCACATAACTGGTTGGCAGTTAAGTGTCAGTCACTTTAATCTACTTTGATCTGAAAGCAGGTGGGGGAGGGGAGTCAATTCAGGACAGTTTAAAAAGAGCCACTTGTAAACTCATTCCCAGTGAGTTCTCCCAGTGAGACAGAGAAGACAGAGCCAGGAGTGAGACACAGCAAAGAGTGAGACACAGCAAAGAGTGAGTTTGGGAATTTGAATCGAGGTGGGAATTCAAAGCTGGGTGGGGAGGAAGTGCTTTTTATCCCTGGTAAGTGACTGGTAAGTAGTGTTTCTGTTTTTCGGTTTCTTCTCATTGGTATATTTATTTATTTTTTCTTTGTTTTTTTTTTGTTGAAATTGTAGTTGTTGAAGTTAACCGAAGGTTTAAGACATGGCAGGAGATCTCAGACCCGTGTCATGCTCCTCGTGTGCGATGTGGGAGCTCAGGGACACGTCCACTGTCCCTGGCTCCTTCATGTGCATGAAGTGTGTCCAGTTGCAGCTCCTGTTAGACCGCTTGACGGCTCTGGAGCTGCGGATGGACTCACTTTGGAGCGTCCGCGATGCTGAGGACGTCGTGGATAGCACGTTTAGCGAGTTGGTCACACCGCAGGTGAAAGGTACTGAGGGAGATAGTAAATGGGTGACCAAAAGACAGAGCAAGAGTAGGAAGGCAGTGCAGGTGTCCTCTGCGGTCATCTCCCTGCAAAACAGATATACAGCTTTGGATACTGTTGAGGGAGATGGCTCACCAGGGGAAGGCGGCAGCAGCCAGGTTCATGGCACCGTGGCTGGCTCTGCTGCGCAGCTGGGCAGGAAGAAGAATGGCAGGGCAATAGTGATAGGGGACTCAATTGTAAGGGGAATAGACAGGCGGTTCTGCGGACGAAATCGAGACTCCAGGATGGTATGTTGCCTCCCTGGTGCAAGGGTCAAGGATGTCTCGGAGCGGCTGCAGGACATTCTGGGGGGGGGGGAGGGTGAACAGCCAGCTGTCGTGGTGCACAGAGGCACCAACGATAGAGGTAAAAAACGGGACGAGGTCCTACAAGCTGAATTTAGGGAGCTAGGAGTTAAACTAAAAAGTAGGACCTCCAAGGTAGTAATCTCAGGATTGCTACCAGTGCCACGAGCTAGTCAGAGTAGGAATGTCAGGATAGAGAGGATGAATACGTGGCTCGAGAGATGGTGCAAGAGGGAGGGATTCAAATTCCTGGGACATTGGAACCGATTCTGGGGGGGGGTGGGACCAGTACAAACCGGACGGTCTGCACCTGGGCAGGACTGGAACCGATGTCCTAGGGGGGGTGTTTGCTAGAGCTGTTGGGGAGAGTTTAAACTAATGTGGCAGGGGGATGGGAACCGATACAGGAAGTTGGAAGGTAGTAAAACAGGGACAGAAATAAAAGGCAGTAAGGGGGAAAGTGTAAGGCAGAGAAGCCATAGTCAAAAATCAAAAAGGGCGACAGTAGAAGGTACAGTGACTGAGGGGAGCTCAGTGTATAGGACCAGGAATACTAAAAGAAATAAAACGGGAAGTGAAAACATTAATGGTAAGCGATGCGGCAGGTTGTTGCAGGAAGATGTGGGTTCGACGACAAGGAAAATTAGGAGAAAGGTTAAGAGGAAATATAACTTAGGAGAGGTTACTGATCGAGGTGTTAAGATTCAGAACAGAGGTAAAAAAGCCAACATAAGTGTACTTTACCTGAATGCTCGTAGTATTCGGAATAAGGTAAATGAGTTGATGGCGCAAATCATCGTGAATGACTATGATTTAGTGGCCATTACTGAAACATGGTTAAAGGATGGTCACGACTGGGAGTTAAATATCCGAGGGTATCAAACTTTTCGGAAGGACAGAGTGGATGGTAAGGGAGGTGGTGTAGCTCTGTTATTTAAGGATGACATCCGGGCAACAGTAAGGGATGACATCGGTGCTATGGAGGATAAGGTTGAATCCATTTGGGTGGAAATCAGGAATAGTAAGGCGAAAAAGTCACTGATAGGAGTAATCTATAGGCCACCAAATAGTAACATTATAGTGGGGCAGGCAATAAACAAAGAAATAACAGATGCATGTAGAAATGGTACAGCAGTTATCATGGGGGATTTTAATCTACATGTTGATTGGTTTAACCAGGTCGGTCAAGGCAGCCTTGAGGAGGAGTTTATAGAATGTATCCGCGATAGTTTCCTCGAACAGTATGTAATGGAACCTACGAGGGAACAAGCGGTCCTAGATCTCGTCCTGTGTAATGAGACAGGATTGATTCAGGATCTCATAGTTAGGGATCCTCTCGGAAGGAGCGATCACAATATGGTGGAATTTAAAATACAGATGGAGGGTGAGAAGGTAAAATCAAGCACTAGTGTTTTGTGCTTAAACAAAGGAGATTACAATGGGATGAGAGAAGAACTAGCTAAGGTAGACTGGGAGCAAAGACTTTATGGTGAAACAGTTGAGGAACAGTGGAGAACCTTCCAAGTGATTTTTCACAGTGCCCAGCAAAGGTTTATACCAACAAAAAGGAAGGACGGTAAAAAGATGGAAAATCGACCGTGGATATCTAAGGAAATAAGGGAGAGTATCAAATTGAAGGAAAAAACATACAAAGTAGCAAAGATCAGTGGGAGACTAGAGGACTGGGAAATCTTTAGGGGGCAACAGAAAGCTACTAAAAAAGCTATAAAGAAGAGTAAGATAGATTATGAGAGTAAACTTGCTCAGAATATAAAAACAGATAGTAAAAGTTTCTACAAATACATAAAACAAAAAAGAGTGGCTAAGGTAAATATTGGTCCTTTAGAGGATGAGAAGGGAGAATTAATAATGGGAGATGAGGAAATGGCTGAGGAACTGAACAGGTTTTTTGGGTCGGTCTTCTCAGTGGAAGACATAAATAACATGCCAGTGACTGATGGAAATGAGGCTATGACAGGTGAGGACCTTGAGAGGATTGTTATCACCAAGGAGGTAGTGATGGGCAAGCTAATGGGGCTAAAGGTAGACAAGTCTCCTGGCCCTGATGGAATGCATCCCAGAGTGCTAAAAGAGATGGCTAGGGAAATTGCAAATGCACTAGTGATAATTTACCAAAATTCACTAGACTCTGGGGTGGTCCCGGCGGATTGGAAATTAGCAAACGTGACACCACTGTTTAAAAAAGGAGGTAGGCAGAAAGTGGGTAATTATAGGCCAGTGAGCTTAACTTCGGTAGTAGGCAAGATGCTGGAATCTATCATCAAGGAAGAAATAGCGAGGCATCTGGATGGAAATTGTCCCATTGGACAGACGCAGCATGGGTTCATAAAGGGCAGGTCGTGCCTAACTAATTTAGTGGAATTTTTTGAGGACATTAACAGTGCGGTAGATAACGGGGAGCCAATGGATGTGGTGTATCTGGATTTCCAGAAAGCCTTTGACAAGGTGCCACACAAAAGGTTGTTGCATAAGATAAAGATGCATGGCATTAAGGGGAAAGTAGGAGCATGGATAGAGGATTGGTTAATTAATAGAAAGCAAAGAGTGGGGATTAATGGGTGTTTCTCTGGTTGGCAATCAGTAGCTAGTGGTGTCCCTCAGGGATCAGTGTTGGGCCCATAACTGTTCACAATTTACATAGATGATTTGGAGTTGGGGACCAAGGGCAATGTGTCCAAGTTTGCAGACGACACTAAGATAAGTGGTAAAGCAAAAAGTGCAGAGGATACTGGAAGTCTGCAGAGGGATTTGGACAGGTTAAGTGAATGGGCTAGGGTCTGGCAGATGGAATACAATGTTGACAAATGTGAGGTTATCCATTTTGGTAAGAATAACGGCAAAAGGGATTATTATTTAAATGATAAAAAATTAAAACATGCTGCTGTGCAGAGAGATCTGGGTGTGCTAGTGCATGAGTCGCAGAAAGTTGGTTTTCAGGTGCAACAGGTGATTAAGAAGGCAAATGGAATTTTGTCCTTCATTGCTAGAGGGATGGAGTTTAAGACTAGGGAGGTTATGCTGCAATTGTATAAGGTGTTAGTGAGGCCACACCTGGAGTATTGTGTTCAGTTTTGGTCTCCTTACTTGAGAAAGGACGTACTGGCACTGGAGGGTGTGCAGAGGAGATTCACTAGGTTAATCCCAGAGCTGAAGGGGTTGGATTACGAGGAGAGGTTGAGTAGACTGGGACTGTACTCGTTGGAATTTAGAAGAATGAGGGGGGATCTTATAGAAACATATAAGATTATGAAGGGAATAGATAGGATAGATGCGGGCAGGTTGTTTCCACTGGTGGGTGAAAGCAGAACTAGGGGGCATAGCCTCAAAATAAGGGGAAGTAGATTTAGGACTGAGTTTAGGAGGAACTTCTTCACCCAAAGGGTTGTGAATCTATGGAATTCCTTGCCCAGTGAAGCAGTAGAGGCTTCTTCATTAAATGTTTTTAAGATAAAGATAGATAGTTTTTTGAAGAATAAAGGGATTAAGGGTTATGGTGTTCGGGCCGGAAAGTGGAGCTGAGTCCACAAAAGATCAGCCATGATCTCATTGAATGGCGGAGCAGGCTCGAGGGGCCAGATGGCCTACTCCTGCTCCTAGTTCTTATGTTCTTTTGTAATCTCAGGGTTACTCCCTGTGCCACGGGCCAGTGAGGCTAGTAATAGGAAGATAGTGCAGCTCAACACATGCCTAAACAGCTGGTGTAGGAAGGAGGGTTTCAGATATCTGGGCCATTGGGATCCCTTCCTTGGCAGGTGGAACTGGTTGCATCTGAACTGGAGGGGCCTAAATATTCTGGTCGGAATGTTTGAAGGCGTGGGGGAGTTGCGCAGCTGTACTGCGGGAGGACACCTCGGAGGGCTCACACAGCGAGGCAATATGGGTAAAGCTCAGGAATGGGAAGGGTGTAGTCACATTGTTGGGAGTTTACTATAGGCCTCCCAACAGCCAGTGGGAGAGAAAGGAACAGATATAGGCATATTTTGGGAAGGTGTAAAAGTAACAATTGTTGAGGTGGGTGATTTTAACTTCCCCTTTTTTGACTGGGACTCACTTCGTGCTAGGGACACGGATGGGCCAGAGTTTGTAAGGAGCATCCAGAAGGGCTTCTTAAAACAGTATGTAGATAGTCCAATGAAGGAAGGGGCCATACTGGACCTGGTATTGAAGAATGAGCCTGGTCAGGTAGTCGACGTTTCAGTAAGGGAGCAGTTCGGGAACTGTGACCATAATTCAATAAGCTTTAAGGTACTGATGGATAAAGATGAATGTAGTCCTCAGGTAAAGGTCCTAAATTGGGGGAATGCTAATTACAACAATATGAGGCAGGAACTGAAGAATGTAGATTGGGAGCAGATGTTTAAGGGCAAATCAACAGCTGGCATGTGGGAGGCTTTCATAGAATATAGAATTTACAGTGCAGAAGGAGGCCATTTGGCCCATCGAGTCTGCACCGGCTCTTGGAAAGAGCACCCTACCCAAGACCACACCTCCACCCTAACCCCATAACCCAGTAACTCCACCCATCACTAAGGGCAAATTTGGACACTAAGGGCAATTTAGCATGGCCAATCCACCTAATCTGCACATCTTTTAACTGTGGGAGGAAACCGGAGCACCCAGAGGAAACCCATGCACACACGGAGAGAACGTGCAGACTCCGCACAGACAGTGACCCAAGCCGGGAATTGAACCTGGGACCCTGGAGCTGTGAAGCAATTATGCTAACCACTATGCTACCGTGCTGTCAACTTTCAAGTGTAATTTGATCAGAATTCAGGACTGGCATGTTCCTGGAAGGATGAAGGATAAATATGGCAAGTTTCGGGAACCTTGGATAACGAGAAATATTGTGAGCCTAGTCAAAAAGAAAAAGGAAGCAATTGTCAAGGCTAGGAAGCTGGGAACACACAAAGCAAGTGTGGAATACAAGGAAAGTAGAAAGAAACTTAAGAAAGGAGTTAGGAGGGCTAAAGGGGTCACAAAGTCATTGGCCAGCAGGGTTAGGGAAAATCCCAAGGCTTTTTATACATATATAAAGAGCAAGAGGGGAGCCAGGGAGAGGGTTGGCCCACTCAAGGATAGGGAAAGGAATTTATGCATGGAGCCAGAGGGAATAGGCGAGGTATTAAATTATTATTTCGCGTCAGTATTCACCAAAGAGAAGGACTTGGTGGATGATGAGTCGGGGGAGGGGGGGTGGGTGTAGATAGTTTGGGTCAGGTTGAGATCCAAAAAGAGGAGTTATTGGGGGTCTTGAAAAACATTAAGGTCGACAAGTCCACAGTGCCTGATGGGATATACCCCAGAATACTCAGAGGCAAGGGGGGAAATTGCTAGGGCCTTGAGAGAAATCTTTGTATCCTCATTGGCTAGAGGGGAGGTCCCAGAGGATTGGAGAATGACCAATGTTGTTCCTTTTGCTTAAGAAGGGTAGCAAGAATAATCCAGGTGATTACAGGACGGTGAGCCTTACGTCAGTGGTAGGGAAATTATTGGAGAGGATTCTTCGAGACAGGATTCATTCCCACTTAGAATTGAGTGGAAGTATTAGCGAGAGGCAACATGGTTTTATGAAGGGGTGGTTGTGTCTCACTAACTTGATCGAGTTTTTTTAGGAAGTGACGCAGATGATTAAGGGTAAGGCAGTGGATGTTGTCTACATGGACTTCAGTAAGACCTTTGACAAGATCCCTCATGGCAGACTGGTACAGAAGGTGAAGTCGCACGGGATCAGAGGTGAGCTGGCAAGATAGATATAGAACTGGCTCGGTCATAGAAGCAGAGGAAGAGTTCATTTCTGAATGAAGGGCTGTGACTAGTGGCGTTCCTCAGGGATCAGTGCTGGGACCTTTGCTGTTTGTATAAATATAAATAAATGATTTGGAGGAAAATGTAACGGTTTGATTAGTAAGTTTGCAGATGGCACATAGGTTAGTGGAATTACAGATAGCGATGAGGACCATCAGAGGGTACAGCAGGATATCGGTTGGTTATAGACTTGGGCGGAGAGATGACAGATGGAGTTTAATCCAGACAAACGTGAGGTAATGCATTTTGGAACGTCTAATGCAGATGGGAAATATATAGTAAATGGCAGAACACTTTAGAGTATTAATAGGCAGAGGGATCTGGGTGTACAGATCCACAGGCCACTGAAAGTGGCAACGCAGGTGGAGAAGGTAGTCAAGAAGGCATATGGCATGCTTGCCATGATTGGCCGGGGCACTGAGTTTAAAAATTGGCAAGTCATGTTGCAGCTGTATAGAACCTTAGTTAGGCCGCACTTGGAATATAGTGTTCAATTCTGCTCGCCACACTACCTGAAGGAAATGGAGGCTTTGGAGAGGGTACAGAAAAGATTTACCAGGATGTTGCCTGGTATGGAAGGCATTAGCTATGAGGAGAGGTTGGAGAAACTTGGTTTGTTCTCACCGGAACGACAGGTTGAGGGGTGACCTGATAGAAGTCTACAAGATTATGAAGGGCATGGACAGAGTGGATCAAAGCTTTTTCCCAAGGTGGAAGAGTCAATTACTAGGGGGCATTGGATTAAGGGGCAAGGTTTAAAGGAGATGTACGAGACAGGTTTTTTTACACAGGGCGGTGGGAGGCTGGAACTCGCTGCCCTGTGAGATAGTGGAAGCAGATATGATAATGAATTTTAAAGGGCATCTTGACAAACGGGAATTGAATGGGAATAGAGGGATATGGTCCCTGGAAGGCTATGGGTTTTTAGTTCAGACGGGCAGCATGGTTGGTGCAGGCTTGGAGGGCCGAAGGGCCTGTTCCTGTGCTGTAATTTTCTTTGATCTCATTGTTCTTTGAAAGAGACCAACAATCAGTTATGGCTTCCATCCTGGGACCATCAAATTCCCCACGCCTCCCCCACCCTTACCATGACTGCCCCACCTTCTCTGAGTGCCATCCAGCAAGACAGATGTGCTGGCAAACCTTACTCTGCACACTCACCCCTAGCCACATCAGGTGCCCCAAGACCCCAGACCTCTGCCTGGAACATTAGGGAGGCTGTGCTCAGCTGCCTTCCCTCATCCACACACTTACCTTTTGGCCACGAGAAGATCCTCCGTGTTGAAGACCATATTATTGAAAGCTGCCGCTATGCTGAAACTCCTAGAGTTCAGGCACACTGTTTAGGCATCAAAGGTTGCTGGACGTGCAGTCCATTAATCATCCTCTCAGACATGGGGTGGGTTTCTCTGACCCCCCGCCGGGTCGGAGAATCGCCGGGGGGCCGCGTGAATCCCGCCCCCGCCGGCCGGCGAATTCTCCGGCACCGAAAATGCGGTGGGGGTGGGAATCGCGCCGCGCCGGTCGGCAGACCCCCCGGCGATTCTCCGGCTCACAATGGGCCGAAGTCCCGCTGCTGTCATGCCAGTCCCGCCGATGTGAATCAAACCACCTACCTTACTGGCGGCGCGGGCGGGCTCCGGGGTACTGGGGGGGGCATGGGGGGATCTGGCCCCGGGGGGTGCCCCCACGGTGGCCTGGCCTGTGATCAGGGCCCACCGATCCACGGGTGGGCCTGTGCCGTGGGGGCACTCTTTTCCTTCTGCCTCAGCCACAGCCTCCGCGATGGCCGATGCGGAAGTGACCCCCCCCCCCCCGCGCATGCCCGGGGATGACGTCAGTGGCCGCTGACGCTCCCGCGCATGCGCGGACTTCCGCCGACCGGCGAAGTCCTTTTGGCCCCGGCTGGCATGGCGCCAAAGGCCTTTCCCGCCGTCTGGCGCGCGCCAACGACTCCGATGCGGGGCTAGCCCCTCAAGGTGACGGCTTGGCCCCTAAAGGTGCGGAGAAATCCGTATCTTTGGTGCGGCCCGACACCGGAGTGGTTCATGCCAGTCCATCCCGCCGGGACCCCCCGCCCCGCCGGGTAGGGGAGAATCCCGCCCATGGTACCTGCTTCTTCGAGGAGGCACTGAAGAGTTGAGGAGCGTGAAGTCTCTCACAACTAACAAGGGTAATTTTTTCATTTGAAATAGCCTTCTGCTGTGAAGGTAGAGTTTTACAACACCAGGTTAAAGTCCAACAGGTTTGTTTCGATGTCACTAGCTTTCGGAGCGCTGCTCCTTCCTCACCTGTTGTAAGACTTCGTACTGTGCTCACCCCAGTCCAACGCCGGCATCTCCACATCAAGGTAGAGTTTGTTCACAGTCAAAGGAAATGAAATTGAATTTCAGATAGAAGCTGTAGCGGGACTCTGTCCTGGAAGAGTTTGGTAAGACCCTGCATGGGTCTCCACAATATTTAAAGATGGCTTGAAGGCCTCACAGATGCAAAGCCCCTTAACCCTCAGCAGAGGGACAATCCTTGACCTAGAATGCTTCAGCTCCCTGACCAAACCCAATCTCCCCGATCACTGGGGCAACAACTCCAGTGCCCTTGCGCTTCATGCCGGAACATGGAAAGGCTGCTCATCTCCTCACTTCACTCAGTAGCCATTGCACCAGGTTCCCGTTTTGAACAACGCCCACATGACTTCCCACTGGAAAGTTGGATAATTCTCAGGAATCCACTGCATTCAACTTCAGTCACGTAAATGAGATCGAAATGAATACAAATGAGTGTTAATGATATACTCGCCGTTTTTCAACTTGATCTGGAAATCAGCATTGGAAGTGGGTCGGGTGAATCACAAAATGGTTCACACCTGGTACGAATCTCGATTTTGACCTCTCCCATTATTCACACGGCGTCCGATCTGCACCGGGCGAAACCTGGTGGCTGAATTGCGCCCATAGAATAACTAGAATGAATGCCCGCATCACACACTGTCAGTACCAGTGCAAGAGTATTAGGCGTATTAAGACTATTCGGTGAACCTTCAATCTTGCGCCACACCCACAGCTAACTTTAGAAAATAAATATTTTGCATTAGTATGAACAAAATTCTCCATTTATAATTATATGCTGCAGCCAAGAATAAACACATTCATGTTTTAGATTGATGCAACATTGTGCGAGTGAGGCTAGCCATATGTCCAACAGTATATCATTCCTCACTTACAATTTTAAACATCACCAATCCGGTTTTCAAAAGACTGTCCATGGAGTATCTTAAACCAAGAGAATGTTCTTACGTCATTGTTTTGAAAATCTTTGGCTGGGCTTGCTCTCTTGTACACTACATCTGAAAAACAGCCAGCTGGGTACAGAATCCCATCCCACTCCAGCCCGGTACAGTCTCCCACCCCCACCCCACCCACCCCACTCTGCTCTGGATTTAGGCCCACCTCTCCTTTTTCTTATTTATATTCTTGTCTTCGGCGTTCTGGAGGATGTTGAATGGGTCAGACTGGGCATCAAGCATTTGGTCAAAGGCTGGTGATGTGTAGCCAAAAGTCTCCTTCATGTCGACAGTGGGACAGACCAGAATAACCACTCATTGACCTACAATGATAGGTTCCTTCCCTTCTGCCCTTGCTGCTCCTCCAATCATAGATGCTGTCAACAGAGGAGCAGCAAGTTTGAGAGAGCGAGAACTTGTGATTGGATGAGCTGGAGCTGGCAATGTGGGAGAAACAAAATCTGTGATTGGAGGAGTAGTTGTCTTGCCTGCATTTGCTGCTCCGCCAATCATGGCTCTGCAGTCTTTTGCACACTCTCAACGAGTTCACATTTTTTCAAATCTGACAATTGCTGAGAGCAAGGAAGACCTGATAATCCTGACTTTTTTAAGGTTGCCGGAAAGCCACAACGGTGGCTGAAGGTGGAAAGCAGCAGTTCCTATTTGCAGAAACTGTGAGTGGGGCAGACTGCCAGAAAGAAACTTTGGCTTGTATCCTGGCAATCAGAAGAGGGAACTCCGGCTGAGTTTTCCTTTCTTCACCAAAAAGTTCTGAAACCAATGGGTAGTATCATGATATTCAGATAAACATCATGGTGCAAACACACATACACACTGATGGACAGATCAACGGAGCAATCAACAAACGCGCAACATCACAGCCAATCACAAGCAAGGGCACACGCACTATAAAACGGGGAACACCACAGTTCCGGCTCATTCCAGCAGGAGACAGCTCAGGGCACTGAGCTCACAGCAAGCCACTCAGACATTCACCATGTGCTGAGTGCCTCTCCAAGATAGTGTTAGGGCTGGGTCCACAGGTTAAAGGGTAATGAACGAACCACAGTAACAAGTTTACAGATGTTGTTATTGATAGTAATAAAACGGAGTTGTACCATCTGCAACCGTGTTGGTTCGTCTGTGTAGCAGAGCACCCAACACGACAGGAAGTATCTACTCCACAACTTGGCTGCCATCAACATTGACTAGGGGTGAATTTTCTGACCCCTCTCACTGGTGGGATCTTCCAGTCCTGCCCACGTCAATGAGGAATTAAATGGATTGCCTCGTCAGCCACAGGAAAACCTGGGAATTAATTGGATTGCCTCGTCAGCCACAGGAAAACCTGCTGCAGCAGGGCCGGAACGTCTCGGTGTAAGGATTGAAACGGAGACCTAGGTGGTTTTTGAATTCTCAAAATTGACATTGTCATAACAAACATAAATGTAGCCTTTTCTGCCCTTTAATTAGATTAATGGCTGATCTATGCTTCAAGTCCCATTTACCTGCTGTCACACCATGTCCCATGACACAATTACCCAATAAAAATCAGTCATGAAAATTGAAATTGACCCAACGTCTGAGAATGTTCCAGATTTCCACAAACCTTTGCGTTAAAAATGCTTCATGATTTCACTCCTAAATGGATTATCTTTAATAAAGGATTATGCTCCAGCCATCAAGTTTTCCCAACCAGGAGGAACAGTTTCACTATACCTACTCTATTGATTTTTAAACCGTGATTAAATAATTTGGCAATCTTTAAAACCCAAGAAGCTATGAGAAACATTTATTCATCCCACCTTCATCATTTAATCTTTCAGGCCTTCGTATCATTTGCATTGCACTCGCTCCAAGGTTACTGCATCTTCCTCAGGTGAGGTTGCAAATTTCAAGGTGGCTTCTGACCAAGGCTCTGTACAGCTGAAACATCATTTCCACATTTTAGAATATTTGATCGCCTGCAATAACGGTCAATGTTCTATTAGTCGCATTTTGGGAGATTACTGTTCTCGAACTCGCATATTTGTATCTGGACAAAGATGCATTCCAGCAAGACAAGTTCTCCTCTAATGGGGGACCATAGTGAATTTTCCAATCTGGGCTCCTCACCCTAATTCGATAACAATACTTGCTTTTAAAATTAAAATAAAGTACTGCAGGTGCCGGAAATCTGAAATGAAAACAGAAAATGGTGGAAAAACTCAACAGGCCTGGTAGCATCTGCTTTTATGAAATCCATCACATTTCTCCTTCTCTTTCGCTCTAAAGTAAGGTCATGTGGACTCAAAAACGTTAATTCTGTTTCTCCACAAATGCTGCTCGGCCTGCTGAGTTTTTCCACCATTTTCTGTTTTTATTCTTGCTTTTAAATTGTTGGCCCAGGCATCCAGGCCAGTGGCACACTTAGCTGGAGAACCGAAAATACAAAACATCGCCATCAAAGAAACAATGGTGGCGATGATTTAAAAATGGAGAATTATTATTAACAGTATTGTGGAGAAATCTGAATAGCATTGGTCCCTTTGATGTTGAATGGTGGAGGTTCTGCTACAGGCAATGCAATAAAGAATGGTGGCCTTATTGGAGCACAATGCCAACTTCCACAAAAAGTACAGGTGAAAGCTGCATAGAGGGAGATTGTCAGCCAACAGCACAATCATCCAGACTCCATACAAAAGATTTCCAAATGATGAAATAGTCGTTAGCCTTTTAGGGCAACATGAAGGTAACTGCATTTCTGAATTTTGATCACAATTCGTGTTCAGCCCATCAACCATGAAAACCTGAGCATGAATTACTGCATCCCCTGGGTAGTACCATCATTGTCTTTTGGCATGTACTCTTTCATTGAGTCAAAGTTACATTTTACACATTCTTGAAAACAGAGGTAAGAGCTGAGGAAAAGCAAACACATGCTGAAGCACCCAAGCTGAAAAGCTGTTCTGCTATTAGGAGGTTTCTCAGTAGCATCAGCAACCAGGGATAGCTCTGTCCTCCAAAAAAACATCTATTCAGTTTTCCCTCTTCAGACCTTCCAGGCACAGTTCACATCAAGATTGCTTCCCGAGTAACAGCTACTGGTGGGCACGCTGACATTTTTGTAATTGGAATCCACCGATACAATAATTCAGTGAAAATTTGTTTTGTTCATGTGGCCATAGGATTACTATAAACAGCCCTGAGGCTCACATGAGTGTCTTGGCAACAGCTTATTCTTCAGTGAACTCGGTCACCCAGTGAGAGCTGAGTGCTCTGTTAGAATTATTCATCCTTTCCATAGGGAAAATTATGCTGATGTCACCTCTTTGAAAACATAGCATTTAACACTAATTAGATATAGGCGTACAGTAATAGACTGTCTGATGTAAGAGGTGTCACTTGTGGTGGATTGAAAGCAGGTGAGTGACAGGAAAGTGTTATGTTGAGGGAACTCTCCTTTGTATGGAAGGGGCATCCCTATCCGGATGGTATTGATGGATTTTTCTGCAGCAGATGCTACAATCCTATGGGAACCACTTCATGAAGTGGAAGCAGACAAGACAGATCTCCTCTGACATATCCAGATAGGTCTGGAAGACTTGATAAATGCAAGTGCTGTGGTTGTGAGTTTTTTTAGGCCAGATGCCTCAGATGTCATTGCACCTCACTTGATTGTCCCCTCACGAACTGATCTTCTTCTCTTAAGAAGTCATAGAGCATATTTGGAACTCCTTAAGGAATCTTTCTCCCTTCTTTGTAGAATTTGACCTTAATTCCAGCAGGAATTAAGAAAATTGTAAGAAAACCCCATCAACAATTAAAAAGATAACAATGACTCATAAAACAACTGATGCCTGCAGTAAATCACAATTAGAAATGAAACAAAATCCTTTCACTAGGGACTAAAGCTGCCAGATTGCCCAAAGATGGCTGCCTGAGCACAGCAGAATTCCCATGTGCACAGTATAGGTGAGTAAGGTACAGGCTGTGGGAGCAACCTTGTCAGGAAACCTAGGGGAGAAGCTGTGTTAAACAATGTTAATGTCTAAATGAGGTCCATTCTTACTAGGAGAATTGCTTCATATTAGTGTCTAAATGTTCTGCTGAAAAATCAGAAACAGGAATCAGGCACAGCAGGTCAGGCCTGGACTTACCAACACTTGTCACCAGTTTTAAGACACTGTGCTGGGTGTTCAGGTTCAAAATGTCAAGGCTAACCTGGACTACCTTTTGCATTACCAGTCCATTCTTAATCTGGGCATTTCCATATAGCACAATGATATTTTAACATTGACACACATTTGAGTAAAATGAAGGAAAGTAGAATGTGTTGCGTTGTTTTCTGTATATTTATTGGTAGAAGTACGAATAGTCAGGGCTACTAAAAGGAAAGAGGTAACAATGGTATCCCTACTGTTTATTGTGGTCTGTATAAGGGGTACTGGACATGTTTGGAGGTATATAATTATCTTTTCTGGGTTGCTATGTCTGTGTCTGTTTGTGTGTGTGTGGTGAGGTCAGTACAGCTGACTATCAGCCATCAGAACGTCATCTGGCTTAGCAACAGCTGTTTCAACTGGAAGCAGGCAGACAGAGATTTCATTGTGACATCACCTCCCAAAGCTTGAGAAAAACAAGTATAGCCCAGGGACCTTTCTCCCACTCTCCCATTCTTCCCTACTGAAACAATTTATTTTCCATAGTATAATAGATGTCTGGCACTGACACTGTATGGTATCAATTGAATTAGGGATGACCTGGAAGATGGGGGTAGGCCCGTATATTGCACACTGAGGGGTAGAATTGTGGTTCAGACTCTGGCGCGAAAAGGGATGATATCAGATCGGCTGCCTATTGTGCACAGCACCTGATATTTAATTCCACTGACTGCCATGGAATTAATCATCAGGCATTGTATACAACAGGCATCTGATCTAATATCATCCTTTTTTAGACAATTCTATTCCTAAATTTTTGCCTCCTTGAGTTTGACACCAGATTCAATGAACAGCAATCTTCCCCATTGGCAATGTGGAATGAAATGGGGCTGTTTCAGTGCAAATCTAATAAACATGGGCCTACAGGACAAAACTGACCCTTGTCTGACACTAATTTGCCATTCACAATTTGACCAGAGATAGCATATGTTGGAAGTGACAATATGCCCTGCTGGTGCAGCAGGGGCATTGTCCATGGCGATTGGAGCAAAGCAGAGGGAGTTTTCTGTAGGTTTAGCATGCAACACTTGGCCCTTGGGAGTGCATGCCAACGGTGGATGGATGAAATGGAAAGTTCCATTCTCTATTCCTTCCACTGACGAACATGAAAACCTCACAGACCAGAAAGGCGCAGAACCATGGCAGTTCTGGGGATTTCATAAACAGTAAGGAAATACTTGGCCGTGTTTAAAAGTCAGAGCTCAGAGGTTCAATTATTGCCTGAAACTTACTAAGTTCTTTAGAATCCTTGAAAATGCTGGCTGACAAGCTAGATTTTCTCATGAATAAATTAATTATTGTATATCCTCATGTAACAGTTGATCTCACGTAAAAGTTGACCCCATGACATTTGGCCTAAAAAAACATATTTTTCTATACCTCATTATTAAAGTCTGCCCTAGTTTTTCTGGGATCAAAACACTTTGATTATTAATTACTTATCGGATCATTAATTTAATGACTTAATGATTCATTAATTTAAAGGCATGGGCAGGCACCTTTAGATTTTCTCTTCACGAGTTCTAGCGGTAATGTCCCAGCCAATCAACATACTAATGTTTACCACTTGATCTATCACAATGCCTTTGAGAAAGAGTAACAAGTATGTAGCTCAACGTACACAGGAGTAAAAAGTGGCGAAATGAACAAACATGCATCAGCAAAATGATCATATTATCACCAGTGGGATATTCTAACACTATGTCCTCAGAGGAACAACGCATGATGTATTTTTGGAATTCAAGGCCAGAGGCGGGTGATGCACAAGATTCATGAAAAAGTATGATCTAGTACTAAAATGTTGTGTTGCCCTATTATGTATTTTCTTTTATTCCCTTTTCTTCTCATGTACTTAATGATCTGTTGAGCTGCTCGCAGAAAAATACTTTTCACTGTACCTCGGTACACGTGACAATAAACAAATCCAATCCAATCCAATCCAAATTTCACAGCCTGTACCATCTGAACATAACGATAAACTCACCAAATTCTACCAATTTGTCCTCTGGCATGGAGTGAGGAACGTGTGTCAATTTAGCCTGCACTGGAAATATGGATAGAACACTGATGGACTTTGCGCGCCAGCATCAAGATCGTTACTAAGACTAATGACCTTTCTTGTGTAAGCAACTGGTCACAAGAAGATGCAGTTCAGTGTGGCTCCATCTTGAATAGAAGATGACACAAAATTAAAACTAGTGGTGATATTTAAGTGAAACACTCTCCTCAAAAAGAACTTTCGGAGAGGTGTTTTCATCCATGTTCATGAGAAAGGCTGGACGGATGAAGGTGGATGCAAGACATGGATCAAAGAAGTTTGAATTTTAAGACCAGGAGGACGACACAAACGAAAAGGTTTGTTCATCTGGAAATGTTCAAGTCCCACCTTGTCGACGATGCAGTCCATGACGTGGGATCGACCAACACTGGAGTGGCAGTTGTTCCTAGTGGTCTTACAAGTGTTGTTTAGCCCTCGCATGTGCATATGAATAAAGTTCTCAAGGACACTATACAAAAGATATGGAACAATTGGATGTTGGAAGACAGAAAAGCATTCACTACAGGAAACAAAATACGTGAGTGCCCACACGTGAGCAACATTGCGTCAATGGATCACAGATTCATGGAATGAAATAGATCTCAATCCAGGTCGAGAATCCCTTGTCCGAAATGTTTGGGGCTGATTGTGTATCAGGATTTCGGAATTATTCGGTTATTGGAATATAATGTGCGAGGGGGCAAAATGGCCTGTTCCTTTCCTTTTGAAAGTTAACTCCTTGTTCCAGACATTTATCAATGTCACCTTTATGTTGCCGTTCTGAAACATTCATAAAAGCCTCTTAAAATGAAACACAAGAATTTAAAAATTGGCCCTGAACCGGACACTTGGGCCGCATGGGAGCAGGACCCGCCCCCTTGGGACCTGCACATCTGTGGGGCATTGGGAGCTGCGCATCTGCAGTGCATTGGGCCTTGCACATCTGTGATGCGTTGAGACCTGCTCATCGCCCAGGACGCTTCCCAGAGCCATGTGGGATTTCTCACCCGTGACGTAACATCAACGCTTGAAAAGAAATGCGTACTTCGGAGCATTTCGGTTTTTGGAATTTCGGATAAGGGCTGCTCAACCTGTATTGTCAAAAGATCATTTCTAAAATGTGGAATATCAAATGCACACAATGGTACCGAAGATAATTACTTGTGGAATAATGATGCCAAAGTTACGACATGATGGTGGTGTCTTATTTGGATTTTACTTGGACCCAAATCAAGCACGTATGTCAACCCCTCAGAAAACATTACCTGTGTAAAAGCCAACCCCATGACTTCTGGCTTAAATATATTGGTCTCAAAATTCAAATTTTACATAGGGTCCTGTCACGTACGCTCTGTCGTAGATCCTCGTCTCATTGTCTGCTGATGCTTCACCCTGAATCATTTTCTAGGCAGTTTAATTTTGAAAGTGGTGGTTTGCCATTGCCTTTCACTCTCAGGAACAGAGAAAGGAGGTAGGGCTCAAGCCTACATCAGCTGGAACAGGAACTGAACCCATGCTGTTGGTATAACACACTAGGCATCCAGCCAAACAGATGGGTAGGAAAGTATGTTGTGAAGAGGACACGGGCAGAAGGAAAAATAAAAAGCAGAGTTTTACTTAAATGGAGAATGGCTGCAGGATTCCGAGTTGCGGAGGGATCGAGATGTTCTGGTGCATGAGTCACAAAAAGTTAGTATGCAGATACTGGGCGGCACAGTAGCAGTGGTTAGCACAATTGCTTCACAGCTCCAGGGTCCCAGGTCCGACTCCCTGCTTGGGTCACTGTCTGTGCATTCTCCCCGTGGCTGCGTGGGTTTACTCCGGGTGCTCCGGTTTCCTCCCACAATCCAAAGATGTGCAGGTTAGATGGATTGGCCATGCTAAATTGATCCTTAGTGTCCAAAAAAGTTAGATGGGGCGGGGTACTGGGTTACAGGGATAGGGTAGAGGTGTGGGTTTAGGTAGGGTGTTCTTTCCATGGCCCAGTGCAGATTTGATGGGCTAAATAGCCTCCTTCTGCACTGTAAACTCTATGATTCAATGAAGATACTGCAAGTAATTCAGAAGGCTAATAGAATGTTACATTTTATTATGAGAGGAATTCAACATAAAAGTAAGGATGTTATGCTTCAGTTGGACAGGGCATTGGTGAGACCACATCTCAAATACTGTCTGCAGTTTTGATCTCTTTACTTAAGGAATTATGTCAATGCGTTGGAGGTGGTTCAGAGGAGATTGAGTAGATTGACACCTGGAATGAGTGGGTTGTCTTATGAGGAAAGGTTGAACAGACTGGGTTTTTTTCAGCTGGAGTTTGGTAGTGTGAGGGGTGAACTGATTGAAGTCTATAAGATCCTGAATGGCCTTGACAAGATGGGTGTGAACGTAATGTTTTCTCTTAGAGTCAATAATGTTTGTTTAACTCCCCATTTGTGGGGGAGTCCAGGACTAGGGGCGCTGTTTTAAAATTAGGGGTCATCCCTTTAGGGCAGAGATGTGGACAATAATTTGACTCTCAAAGGGCTGAGCAACTTTGGAACTCCCTAGGCGGGATTCTCTCGAATCGGCGCGATGGCCCGAAGCCGGCGTAAAAAACGCCGTGAACCACTCCGGCGTCAGGCTGACCGGAAGTAGCGGATTCTCCGCACTTCCAGGGGCTAGGCCAGCACTGGAGGGGATGGCTCCATGCCAGCCGGCACCGAAGGGACTGCGCGAGTTAGCGCATGCGCGGAACCGCCAGTGTGGTTCCGTGCATGCGCAGACAGGCCGCCATATTCTGGCGCATGCGCAGGGGTGTGTCTCCTCGGAGCCCTACAGGGGCCGGCGCGGAAGGAAGAAGTGCCCCCACAGCACAGGCCCGCCTGCAGATCAGTGGGCCTTGATCGCGGGCCAGCCCACCGTTGGGGCCCCCCCTGGGGTTGGATCCCCCACGACCTCCTGAGGACCGCCCTCGACAACTTATCTGCCAGGTCCCGCCGTGTGGGACCATGTCCGATCCACGCCAGCAGGACTGGCCAAAAACGGGCGGCCGCTCGGCCCATCGGGGCCCGGAGAATTGCCGGGAGGGTGGCCACTGCCAACAGCCCCCGACCGACGTGGTGTGGTCCCCGCCCCCGCCCAAAAACCGCCGCCGGAGAATACGGCAGCCGGCGTCGGAGCGGCGGGGCGGGATTCACACCGCCCACCGGGGATTCTCCGACCCAGCAGGGGTGTCGGATAATCACCGCTCAGGGTTGCCTCAGCAGCTGATGGAGGCAGGGTTGTTGAATAGTTTTAAGGTGGAGGTAGATAGATGAGAATGTGGAATTCGAAACACAAACAGATCGGCCATGATCTTATTGAATGGTAGGGCAGCTTGAAGGGGCCAAATGGCCTACCTCTGCTTCTATTTCTTATGTAGGATACATGTCCTTATTTTGTAAGATCTTGCATGATTAAATAAATAATGTAACTACTTGTTTTCACATATCTGGGATATTCTTGAATTATTAGCTTTTTTTTAGGGCTATGTGAGTCCTATTTGTCAGCTTTTTTTTAGTTTTCTGGGTTGACCTGTTATGCTGTGGCTTCTATTCTTCCACTCATTCACTTTATTTCTGAAGTCCCCAAGATTTTTTAACTTTCCCTGGTAGTTCTAACTCCCTCAGCCTAAGGATCAGCCTCATGACCCCTCACTGCTGGCCTCCCAGGGCTTGAGTATTTACCTTGAGCCTATTGATGAGAACTGAATGCTGCAAGAACCACAAGTCATTCCTCTTCTGTTGAAGTTGAACACTTCACTCAGAACTGTGTCAAAATTAGTCAGGCAAATGCGGTTTCAAATTCTGAGCAGCATGTGTTCGATGAATGTTATTCGAGTTTAGTGATTAAGTGAATGGATATAGCGAAGATTAACAGTAATATCATTAGCCGGTGAGCAGGGCTGGAGGCCTTAACCAAAGATGAATACTGGGTTCAATTATAGTATCTTATTCTGTCAGAGATCAGCTATATCGGTGCAGAACAGGGATCAAACCTCATTTAGTCATTCTAACAATCCTTTAAGCGATGCTATCGAGAGCTCCTTGCTCATGGAAGGACCACCTAAGCCCACAAGGTCAGGTGGAGATGCCAGACAAAGTACAGTCCATAAAGTCCTCAGTGGCAGAACAGGCGAAAGAAGACTTGCCTGTCTCACAGGCTGAAAGACAGAAGAAAGCTGAAGCAGTAAGGTGGACCTGGGCATCGTGATTTGACATCTCATGGAAATCTGACCAGAAGACTGTCAAGATTGTATGGACAATAGGTCCCCACATTAAACAATGTCAAGCGCAGGCTTACACCAGGGTCCATCTGCCAAGTCCTGTAGCAATGGACAACTGGCGACAGGGTCAGGGCTGTGAATCTACGTGACCCTAGTCAAGAATCTGCACACTGGCGACAAATATATGAAGATCGCCAGACTCCTATAATTGGACAGAGGTGTCCTTGGGTAGCAACACCTGTGATTGAGCAGTTCTCTTCAGGAAAACCTCTGCTGACTACAAATGGGGGGAGAACTAGAAAATATGCCACAAGGTTAGGCTGTCCCACTTTCAAGAATTCCAGCGAAGGCCATGCTTAATGAAATAATGGTTTATTCTTGAACAGAAAGAAAGGCGCAGCCGCGGCATACAAAACTAATGTCCCAGCCCAGGACCATCGGGAATGCAGATCCGGGTCTGGGACACAGAATTTAAAGTCACACTAGCGAGTCCTCTAGTGGGTGAGCCTCTGCCTGCTCATTATGAGAATTTGTATTTCATGAAGCCCATGGGGAGATCAATCAACAATCCCCTGTGTTTTTCGTGGGGGCTCTAACTTCCCACCTCCACTTGTGTCCCTTTCATCCCCGTTACTTCTGTGACAAAGAGGCTTCTTCTGCCTTTCAGCACTTGACCTCAAGTCTTTTTTTAATTAATTTACGGCATGTGGGTATTGCTGGTTAGGCAGCATTTATTGCCCATCCCTAGTTGCCCTTCAGAAGGTGGTACCTTCTTAAATCTCTGCAGTCCTGAGGTATAGGCACACCCACTCTGCTGTTAGGGAGGGAGTTCCAGAATGTTGCCCCAGCGACAGTGAAGGAACCGCAATATATTTCCAAGTCAGGGTGGTGAGTGACTTGGAGAGGAACCTCCAGGTGGTGGGGTTCCCAGGTATCTGCTGCTCTTGTACTTCTAGATGGTAGTGGTCATGGGTTTGGAAGGTGCTGTCTAAGGAACTTTGGCGAGTTCCTGCAGCGCATCTTGTAGATGGTACACACGGCTGCCACTTTTCGTCGGTAGTGGAGGGTTTGAATGTTTATGGAAGGAGGAGCAATCAAGTGGGCTGCTTTGTCCTGGATGGTGTTGAGCTTTGAGAGTTCTGTTGAAGCTGCACTCATCCAGGCAAGTGGAGAACATTCCATTACACTCCTGACTTGTGCCTTGTAGATGGTGGACAGGCTTTGGGGAGTCAGGAGGTGAAATACTTGCCGTAGGATTTCTAACCTTTGACCTGGTAGCGTGAGACGCCATAGAGGCAATGTCGTGTACTTCCATCCATTTAGAATGGGTGTCTTTCATGATCAGGAACATTGACTCTAAAAATGGACCAGCTAAGGGGTGCATGGGGTGGTCGGGCTAAATAGGGGGCGAGCGATAGGTGGAGACTGACAAAGATATCATGGACAGAAATACAAAAGGAATGTAAATGGGGGTGATTAAGGCTGAAGAGAGTGCTATCCAGCTCCACCTCCTTCCCCCAACAACAGTATAAATATGACTCTATTTCCAGTTCTCGCCGGCTTTCACAAAGAGTCCACCAGACTCAAAACGTTAGCTCTCTTCTCTCTCCACAGATGCTGTCAGGCCTGCTGAGATTGCCCAGTATTTTCTGTTTTTGTTTCAGCTTCCAGCATCCTCAGTAATTTGCTTTTATCCTTCCTAAGGTGGAGTGCCTAATACTCCAAGTGGGGTCTAACCAGAGTTTTGTATAGCTGCTGCATAACTTCTGTGTTTTTATACTCCAATCCTCTCGATATAAAGGCGAGCATTCCATTTTATCTTTTTGATTATTTTCTGCACTTATTCGTGGCACTTTAAAGATCTATGCACCTGAATCCCTAAGTCTCTTTGGACATCCACTGTATTTAGCCTCTTCCCATTAAGAAAGCACCGTGCTCTTTTTTTGTCCAAAATGGATAACCTCACACTCACTTTCATTGAATTCCATCTGCCACAATTTTCCCCATTCACCTCGTCTGCCAATATTTCCTTGTAATTTTATGCTGTAATTTAGACTATCTACAGTGTTGCCTAACTTTGTATCATCAGCAAATTTGGATATACAACTTTCTATGCCATCATCCAAGTCGTGAATAAATAATGTGAATAACTGAGGCCCCAACACAGATCCCTGTGGTACACCACTAGCCATATCCTGCTAATTAGAGTACTTACCCATTATCCCCACTCTGTCGCCTTCCACTCAACCAATTTCCTAATCATGTCAATAATTTGCCCTCCACTCTGTGGGTTTCCATCCTAGTTAACAGTTTCTTACGTGGGACTTTATCAAATGCCTTCTGGAAGTTCATATAAATGACATCTACAGACACTCTTTGTCCACCTCTTCTAAAAATTCTATGAGATTTGTCAGGCATGGCCTTCCCTTCACAAATCCATGCTGGCTCTCCCTGATCAACCAAAATTTTTCAAGTGTTCAGTTACCCTATCCCTGATTATAGACTCCAGCAATTTCCCCACTACAGATGTTAGGCTAACCGGTCTGTAATTCCTTGGTTTTCCTCTCTCGCCCTTCTTAGAAAGTGCCATATGCAATTTTCCAATCCAGAGGGGCTATCCCTGAATCTAAGGAACTCTGAAAGATTATAGTTACAGCATCTACAATGAGCTCCCCGACTTCCTTTAACACCCTCGGGTGGAAAGTGTCAAGTCTTGGGGCTTTGTTACTCCTTAGTTCTATTAATTTCCTAGTTACTGGTGCGGTATTTCGGTTAATTGTATTAAGTCCCTGTCTTTTACCGACTATTAATTTTTTTGGGGACATCTGGCAAGTTATTCTCCTTTTCATCTGTAAACACTGAGGTAAAGTAATTGTTCAACATGTTTGCCATTTCTCCATTATCAATGGAGGGAGCAGCACGGTAGCACACTGGTTAGCACAGTTGCTTCACAGCTCCAGGGTCCCAGGTTCGATTCCCGTCTTGGGTCACTGTCTGTGCGGAGTCTGCACGCTCTCCCCGTGTCTGCGTGGGTTTCCTCTGGGCGCTCCGGTTTCCTCCCACAGTCCAAAGATGTGCGGGTTAGGTGGATTGACCATGCTAAATTGCCCTTCGTGTCCAAAAAAAAGGTTAAGTGTGGTCACTGGGATGGGGTGGAGACGTGGGCTTGTGTGGGGTGCTCTTTCGATGGGCTGAATGGCCTCCTTCTGTACTGTAAATTCTATGATTTTATGATACCAATATCTCCATTTTCAGCTTTTAGTGTGCCTACATTGCTCTTGACCACCCATTTTTCCTTTATATAACTATAAAATTTACTCTTATTGATTTTGATGTCCCTTGCAAGTTTTTTTTCATAATCCTTTTTAGTAGCTCTTATAATCTGCTTTGTGTCCCTTTGCTGGTGTTTGTATCTATCCCATTCATCCGGATCTATACTGTGTTTTGTATTTTAGTTTTATGCTGTCCCTAACCTCTTTAGTTGACCTTGGCTGGTTTTTTTGTGAAGAGGATAATTTTCCTATCGGGGATATATACTCACTCTCTATTTCATTAAATGCTTCTTTAAATGTTCTCCACTGTTCTTCAGTCGTTTGACCCATTAACAGATCTTCCTAGTTTACTGTGGACAGTCTCTACCTCATTCTATTAAAGTCAGCCTTACCCAAGTCTAAAATTCTAGTATCTGAAAAGTGCGTTTTACTTGATTTGATTTGGTTTAATTTATTGTTGTCACATGTATGCGTATACAGTGAAAAGTATTGTTTCTTGCATGCTGTACAAACAATGCATACCGTACATAGGGAAGGAAGGAGAGACTGCAGAATATAATGTTACAGTTATAGCAAGGTGTAGAGAAAGGATCAACTTAATACGAGTTAGGTCCATTCAAAAGTCTGATGGCAGTAGGGAAAAAGCTGTTCTTGAGTCGGTTGGTACGTGACCTCAAACTTTGGTATCTTTTTCCTGATGGAAGGAGGTGGAAGAGAGTATGTCCAGGGTGTGTGGGGTCCTTAATTATGCTGGCTGCCTTTCTGAGGCAGCGGGAATTATAGATAGAGTCAATGGATGGGAGGCTGGTTTGCGTGATGGACTGGGCTACATTCACAACCTTTTGTAGTTTCCTGCGGTCTTGGGTAGAGCAGGCTCCATACCAAGCTGTGATACAACCAGAAAGAATGCTTTCTATGGTGCATCTGTAGAAGTTGGTGAGGGTCGTAGCTGACATGCCAAATTTCCTCAGTCTTCTGAGAAAGTAGAGTCGTTGGTGGTCTTTCTTAACTATAGTGTCGGCATGGGGGGAGCAGGACAGGCTGTTGGTGATCTGTACACCTAAAACTTGAAGCCCTCGACCCTTTCTACTTCGTTCCCATTGATGTAGACAGGGGCATGTTCTCCACTACGCTTCCTAAAGTCGATGATAACTCCTTTGTTTTGTTGACATTGAGGGAGAGATTATTGTCGTCGCACCAGTTCACCAGATTCTCTATCTCTATTCTTGTTCGAAATCCGACCCACTACAGTGGTGTCATCAGCAAATTTGAAGATCGAGTTGGAGGGGAATTTGGCCACACAGTCATAGGTGTATAAGGAGTATAGGAGGGGGCTGAGGACACAGCCTTGTGGGGCACTGGTGTTGAGGATGATCGTGGAGGAGGTGTTGTTGCCTATCTTTACTGATTGTGGTCTGTGGGTTAGAAAGTTCAGGATCCAATCACAGAGGGAGGAGCCGAGGCCAAGGCCACGGAGTTTAGAGATGAGTTTTGTAGGAATGATGGTGTTGAAGGCTGAGCTGTAGTCGATAAATAGGGGTCTGACATAGGTGTCTTTGTTATCTAGGTGTTCCAGGGTAGAGTGCAGGGCCATGGAGATGGCGTCTGCTGTGGACCTGTTGCAGCGGTAGGCATACTGTAGTGGATTAAGGCAATCTGGGAGGCTGGAGTTGATTCGTGCCTTGACTAACCTTTCAAAGCACTTCATGATGATGGATGTCAGAGCCACTGGACGATAGTCATTAAGGCACGCTGCTTGGCTTTTTTTTGGTACAGGGATGATGGTCGTCTTCTTGAAGCAGATAGGGACCTCGGATTGTTGTAGAGGTTGATGATGTCTGCGAATACCCCCGCCAGCTGATCCGCGCAAGACCTGAGTGCTCGTCCGGGTACCCCATCCGGGCCAGTAGCTTTCCATGGGTTGACCTTCGAGAAGGCTGCTCTGATGTCTGCAATGGTGATCTCAGATACAAGTTCATCCGCGGCTTCTGGGATGGAGGGCTCGCTCTCGCTGACCTCTTACTCAAAGCGGGCATAGAATGCGTTGAACTCATCAGGAAGGGGTGCGTTGGAACCGACGATTTTACATGCCTTCATCTTGTAGCCTGTTATGTCTTGCAGACCTTGCCATAGACGGCAGGGGTCCGTGTGGCTAGCCTTGGACTTGAGCTTGGTCCGGTACTGTCTTTTGGCATCTTTGATGGATTTCTTTAGATCATATCTGGCTTTCTTGTAGAGGTCAGGGTCACCTGACTTGAACGTCTCAGACCTAGACTTCAGCAAGCAGTGGTTATCCCTGTTCATCCAGGGTTTCCGGTTGGGAAACACGCTGATTTGCTCCTTTGGCACACAGTCTTCTACACACTTACTAATGAAGTCAGTTACTGTAGTGGCGTACTCATTCAGGCTGGTTGCAGAGTTTTTAAATACTGACCAGTCCACTGACTCTAAGCTGTCCCGTAGGAGATCATCCGATTCCTCAGACCAACAATGCACAACTTTCTTTGACGGATTCTCCCACTTCAGTTTTTGCTTATAAGCAGGTAGCAGGAGCACAGCCTTGTGGTCAGATTTGCCAAAGTGTGGGTGGGCGATAGAACAGGAGGCATGTTTGATATGGTAACTTGATAGTATGCTCTTGAGCTTGGCCTGATTGAAGTCCCCAGCTACAATGAACAAGGCCTCGGGATGTTTCGTTATTTGTGGTGGTGAATATTTCGTCCAGTGCGATTTTCACATTCGCATGGGGTGGGATGTAAACTGCCGTCAGGATAACGGAGCTGAACTCCCGCGGAAAGTAGAAGGGGCGGCATTTTAGCATCAGGTATTCCAGGTCTGGGAGCAGAAACTCGCCAGTGTTGCTACATCTCGGTACCAGGAGGTGTTGATTAGGAGGCAGACCCCACCTCCCCTTGTCTTGCCTGAGGCCGCTGTACGGTCCATTCGGTGGATTGAGAAGCCCCCTGGTTGTAGGGCACAGTCCGGTGAAGCAGGAGTGAGTCATGTCTCCGTGAAACAGAGCACACAGCATTCCCTTAGTTCTCTTTGAAAAGTGAGTCTGGCTTTAAGTTCGTCTAGCTTGTTTTCTGGAGATTGGACATTAGCTAGGAGTAAGCTAGGCAGAGGGGCTTTGGGGCCGCGTTGTTTCACTCTCACCTGCAGGCCTGCACGTTTTCCACGTTTCCTGGAGTGACGGCTTCTTTTCGAGCCTGGGAGACGGTGAGAGTATGCAGTGTTAAGGGAATAGTTGTGTCCAATGAGGTTATTCACTCTGGTCGGTGTGTGGATGGAGGATTTGTTGCCTTGCTTGCTTACTGAATTGAACCATGTTGTGATCACTATTTGATAAATGTTCACGCACAGTGAGGCTACCAACGACATTTGGCTCATTACTCATGACTAAATCTAATATTGTCTGTCCCCTTGTTTCATCTGGAACATATTGCTGCAGGAAATTATCCTGGACCCATTCCAGAAATTCACTATCTTTCTGACAGGTGCTTTTCTGTCTCGCCCAATCAACGTGCAAGTTAAAATCCCCATTAATGTTGTTATTCTGCCTTTGCTACACACTTGCCTAATTTCTGCATTTATATAATCTAACACCTCAGAACTGCTACCAGTGAGTATATACACAACACCCATTACAGTTTTAGATCCTTTTCTGTTTCTCATTTCCAGCCATTTGGTTTCCACTAGATGCTTTCCCCTCATTGTATCCTCACTCACCATTGAGGTGATAGTACTTCAATTAGTAAGGCTACTCCATCCCTCTGCCATCTTCCCTGTACCTCTGTAAACTTTACAGCCAGGTATATTCTATTCCCAGTCCCGACCATCCTGCAGCCATGTCTCCATAATAACTACTACATCATAATCTTCAATTTGAATTTGCACCTGCAGCTCATCAAGTTTATTCCTTACCCTCTGTTGTATATAGAACTCTTACTTGAGATATACCTTACCCGTCCCTCAGCACTGATGCTTTATCGCTTATTAATTATTTCTCCCTTCTGGTTTAACCAGTACACTTCTTGTTTTGCCATTGCCTGGAGTTTGTGAAGTTGGGTTCCTGATTATTTCTATACTCTCTGACCTGCTACTTGTTTTTGGAAATGTATTGAGTTCTCATGAGGCCTCCCCTCCCCCCCATTTACTAGTTTAAGGTCCTTATGACAACCTGAGTTAACCTTTCCATTAGGACATTGGTCCCAGATCGGTTCAGGTGGAGACCACCCCAACGGGACACTTCCCCCCCTATTCCAATACCAGTGCCCCACGAAATGGAACCCCTCCTTCCCGCACCACGCCTTTAGCCAAGTGTTTACTTCCCTAATTTTGCAATCCCTATGCCAATTTGCACGTGGCTCGGGTAATAATCCAGAGATTATAACCTTTGAGGACCTGGGGCGGAATTCTCCGCAATCGGCGCGATGTCCGCCGACCGGCACCAAAAATGGCGTGAATCAGTCCGGCATCGCGCCGCCCCAAAGGTGCGGAATCCTCTGCATCTTGAGCGGCCGAGCCCTAACCTTGAGGGGCTAGGCCCGTGCCGGACTGATTTCCGCCCCGCCAGATGGCGGGAAAGGCCTTTGGTGCCCCGCCAGCTGGCGTGAAACTGACTTTGCCGGGTGCGCATGCGCGGGAGCGTCAGCGGCCGCTCACGGCATCCCCGCGCATGTGCAGTGGAGGGGGTCTCTTCCTCTTCCGCCATGGTAGAGACCGTGGCAAAGGTGGAAGGAAAAGAGTGCCCCCACAGCACAGGCCCGCCCGCGGATCGGTGGGCCCCGATCGCGGGCCAGGCCACCGTGGGGGCACCCCCTGGGGCCAGATCGCTCCGCGCCCACCCAGGACCCCAGAGCCCGCCCGCGCCACCTTGTCCCGCCGGTAAGAGAGGTAGTTTAATCCACGCCGGCGGGACAGGCATTCCAGCAGCGGGACTTTGGCCCATCCGGGCCGGAGAATCGCCGGGGGGTCCCGCCAACCGGCGCGACCCGATTCCCGCCCCCGTCGAATATCCGGTGCCGGAGAATTCGGCAACCGGCAGGGGCGCGATTCATGCCAGCCCCCGGCGATACTCCGACCCGGCGGGGGGTCGGAGAATCCCGCCCCTACTCTTTAATTTTGCTCCAGGTTCCTGATATTCCCCAATAGATCCTTTTGTCTAGCCTTGCCTAGATTGTTAGTCCCAACAACAACTGGATATTCTCCCTCCCTCTCCAATATTCTTTCAAGTTATTTAGAGGTGTTCCTCACCCTGGCACCGGGTAGGCAACATACCACATGGGATTCTCGGTCCTACTTACAAAGGATGCTATCAATCCCCCTAATTATAGAATCCCCTACACTACCACTTTTCTTTTTGCTCCCCCACTTGAATGGTCTTCTGTATCATAGCGCAGTGGTCAGTTTGCTTATCCTCCCTGCAGCCCTTTTCCTCATTCACACAGGGAGCAAGTATTTTATACCTGGTCGACAAGGTCACGAGTTGAGGCTCCTCCATTTCTGAATTCAGGATCCCTCTACCTGCCTCACTTGCAGAATATATCCTGCTGCCTCCGACTTCTGGCTGAATTTGAGATACTTAATCTACGGGGTGTGACTGCCCTCTGAAACACAGCATCCAGATAACTCTGCCCCTCCCTGGTGTGCTACAGTGTTCAAAGCTTGGACTCCAGCTCATCAACTCTGAACCAAAATTCCTTGGGCTGCAAACACTGGTTGCAGGCATGGTCACGGCAGCTTGCAATGGGATCTACCAGCTCCTACATCTTGCAGCTGCAGCACATCACCTGCCCAGCCATCTTAGTTAATTTGTTTGTCAAATTTAGTGCAGATTCCCATCAGCCAATCAGGCCATAGCTTTCCTGTGACTTTTTTCAGATTTCTTTTGTTTTCAGCATTATTTGGTACTCCAAGCTTGGATGCTCCGCCCCTCTGGGTCTGCTATACCTCCGCTCCCCGGTGACTGGCCCCCAATATCCGAGTTGAGCCTGGGCCACCAAACGTAGCTCCATGCAAGCATCTTCAGTTTGGAAATCCTAGGATTACGGTTATTCAACTCCATCAGGATTGGGCGCTGATCTGGGCAAGGACGACTATCAAAGATCCCCACAGAATAGTACCATCCTTGAAACTCAGTTCTATTTTTGTGAGGTAGGGTTCATGTCATCGGTGGGGTGTCCCCCGATTCCGTTATTGAGGATCATATGTCGCAACTTGGACGATGTGGGGTCCTTGTTATTGTTATTTACAGCAGAGAAGGAGATCATTGGGTTCATCGTGTCTGCACCGGCTCCCAATAGAGCTACCTAGTTAGTCCCATTCCCCAGCCCCATCTCCGTAGCCCTCTAAATTAATCACTTTCAAATATGTACCCAGCTCTCTTTTGAAACTTCCGATGGAATCCACCTCCACCACTCTCCCATGCAGCACATTCCAAACCCCAACAACTCTCTGGGTAAAGAAGTTTCTCCTCATCTCACTCTTTGCTTTCTTGTTGACGATCTTGAAATTGTGACCCCTAGTCACTGACATACGAACTAATGGAAATAAAATATCCTTCTTTACCCTGTCAAAATTGTTCATGATATTGAACACCTCAATAAGATCACCTCTTAATCTTCTCTGTTACAAAGAAAACAAGCCCACTTTCTCCAATCTTTCCTTGCATCTAAAATTCCTCAATCCTGGTATCATTCCAGTAAGTCTCCTCTGCACTCTCTCCAGGGTTTTAAATAAGGTGCCCAGAACTGAACACAACACTCCAAATGTGGTCTGACCAATGATTTGTAGAGGTGTTGCATCACTTCCTTGGTTTTATACTCTATGCCTCTAATTATAAACCCAAGGATTCTAGAAGTCTTCCTAACAACTGTTTCAACTTGCCTGGCCACCTTCAGAGAATTATGTACTTGAAGCCCGAGGTCCCTCTGCTCCTGTACTCCCCTCAATGTTGTACCAGTGAGCCTATGTTGTCTCCCCATGTTTCCTCTACCAAAATGCATTACTTCACATTTCGCTGCATTGAAGTTCATCTGCCAGGTTTCTGCCCATTTGACCACCTTGTCAATGTCCCTCTGAGGTAACGCAGCATCATCTTCACAATTCACTCTTCTCCCAGCTTGGTAACATTTAGCAATTT
This sequence comes from Scyliorhinus torazame, assembly GCF_047496885.1. Taxonomy (NCBI): domain Eukaryota; kingdom Metazoa; phylum Chordata; class Chondrichthyes; order Carcharhiniformes; family Scyliorhinidae; genus Scyliorhinus; species Scyliorhinus torazame. The sequence goes on along the minus strand of NC_092716.1, from coordinate 168,015,842 downwards.
AGAGATTTTGCTTTCAACACCCACTTCTAAATCATTTATATAAATCAGAAAAAACAAGGGTCCCAACACTGAGACCTAGGGGACACCACTTTCAACTCGTCTCCAGTCTGGGAAATGCCCATCTCTACCTACCCTCTGTTTTCTATCTCTTAGCCAATTTCTAATCAATGTTGCCAAGAACTCATCAATCCCAAACATTTTTAATTTGCAAACCAACCTACCCTGTGGCATTGTATCAAATGTCTGCCTCCTGTGTCCAAGCCTTAATCTGTTTTGCACATCCTGGCAAGGTGTCGAAAACATTTAAGATTGTGGTGACCTCTTCCAACACTAGCAAATGGGCCAAGTTTGTGGGCAGTAGGAAGCGACTCAAGGCGTTGGCTATTTGTGCTCCAGGGCAGTGCTTGAGGGAGTATTCATAGGTCACTAGTAACAAGGACCAACTTGGATCCGGGCCGAAGTGATTGGGGGGAGGAGGGGGGGGGGAGTGGGGGGGGGGGGGGGGGGGGATGTGGAAAACCGCTCTGTTCTCTTTGAAAAGGCACAGTAAAGGCTTGTAGTCTGTTATTATAGCAAAGTGCCTGCCATCGGCATACTGGTAGAATTTTGTTACAGCAAAAATAACAGCTACACATTACTTCTCAATTTGTGAGTAGCATCACTCTGCATCCGCAAGGATCCTGGACCCAAAGGCAATGGGTCTTTCCATGCCATCTTCCCAACGATATGAGAGGACTGGTCCGACTCCATAAGGAGAGGCATCGCATGTCAATATTAGCCCCTTCTTGGAATCGTAGTGGTCCAGTATATTTGAAGACAACAGTTGCTGTTTTACTTTCACGAAGGCTTCATCCTGTGGCACCTGCTAGGAGCAGATGCATTAGTGACAGCAGTGTGGCCAAATCCAGGATGAATTTCCCATAATAATTTATCAGTGCCAGAAAGGATTTTCATCTCTTGTCATGTTTCACAGGCTAGGCACCTCCTTAATGGCCTTGACTTTATCCTCCATAGGGTGCAGGCCTTTCTTGTCCACCCGGTCCCCGAGGTAAGTTACATCGCCTGCTTGAAATATACATTTCTTCCCCTTGAGATGTACATGCCGACAAGCCTCCAAAGGGCAGGGGTGTATATTCATAAGGGCCATACAGGCCCTTATGTCATGGAGTCATAGAGTCATACAGCACAGAAAAGGCCCGTCGGCCCATCGGGTCTGCGCCAATCAAAACCAACCACTTAACTATTCTAATCACATTTCCCAGCACTTAGCCCATAGCCTTATATGCCTTGCATTGTAATCTAAATTTAGCACATCTAATACTTCTTCAATGTTATGAGGGTCTCTGCCTCCACCACCCTTTCAGTCAGTAAGTTCCAAACTCCCACATCCTCTGGATGAAAAAGATTTTCTCCCTATCCCCTCCATATCTCCTGCTGCTTGCCGTAAATCTATGCCCCCTGGTCATTGATCCCATTTCTTCCTGTTTACTCTATCTATGCCCCTCATAATTTTATGCATCTCAATCATGTCCCCCTCAGTTTTGTACCAAGACTATCTAATCTCTCTTCATAACTAAAACTCTCCAGCCTACGCAACATCCTGGTAAATCTCCTCTGCACTCTTTCCAGTGCTATCACATCCCTCCAGAACTGCATACAATACTCTAGCTGTGGCCTAATCAATCTTTTATACAGTTCCAACATAACCTCCCTGCTCTTAAACTCTATGCCTCAGCTAATAAAGGCAAGAATACCATATCCTTCTTAACCACTATATCTACCTGCTCTGTTACCTTAATGGACTGGTGTACACCAATGTCCCTCTGATCTTCGATGTTTCCCAGGGTCCTGTCATTTTTCATGTATTCCCTTACCTTGTTTGTCCTTCCCAAGTACATCACCTCACACTTATCTGGATGGAATTCCACTTGCCACTGATCAACCCATCTGACCAGCCCGTCTATATTCTCCTGAAATCGAAGGCTATCCTCCTCACTATTTACCACACCACCAATTTCCATGTCATCTGCAAACTTACTGATCAACCCTCCTACATTATGGGTATTAACTGTGACATGTTTACAGGATGGTTCATCGAATTCAAGTTGGAGATAGGTGTGGCTCATGTCCAGTTTCGTGAAGCTTTGATCACCCGCCAATTTGGCATACAAACCCTCAATGCACACCATGGGGTACCCGTCCAGTATTGAGACTTTTTTGACAGTAGGTTTATAATCCCCGGGTGGCACGATGTCGCATTTGTTAGCACTGCTGTTTCATGGCACTGAGGTCACAGGTTAGGTCCTGGCCCCGGGTCATTGTTCATGTGGAGTTTGCACATTCTCCCCGTGTCTGCGTGGGTCTCACCCCACAACCCAAAGATGTGCAGGGTAGGTGGATTGCCCATGCTAAATTGCCCCTGAATTGGAAAAAAAAGGACTGATTTGTTGAGTTTGAGGACAGGACCTATGGTTGCGGCCACTCCATGAACTGCGCTGGCTGTATTATTCCAAGGTTTTCCAACTGCTCAATCTCAGTTTCCACCTTCTCAAAGCAACGAGAATAGGACTGGCCGTGCTCTGAAGTATTTTAGCATGGCATCGGGATCAACATAAGGCCCTCTTGAAAGGCCTTGGTATATTTATTAATAACCTTATATAATCCATCAATTCCCAATTTAAAAATTTTAATCCAAGCCAGCCGGATCTTCTGGAGCCAAACCCTGCCCATGAGACTTGATCCTGACCTTCACACAACTGTGAATGGGAGTCGGGCTGACTGCTGTCTTTAAGCTACCAGGGTCATGGTGGTATCCATAATTTTCAATGCTTCTCCCAAATACATGGCTAGTCTGGCCCCTGTACCTCTTAGGTTCAAGGGCAGAATATCCATTCCAAGGCAATCGAATGTCTGTTCCCCAAACTAGCATAAGGGCATTTTACTTGAATGCTCGGAGCATTCAAAACAAAGGGCGCAATCTTCTGGTCTCATAACACTCGCGCTCAAGTGTAACGAGGCTGGTGAATAGCGGGAGAGACCAAAACAAGATCCGCGCTGGGCTCCAAACAGTTTGCGATGAAACTAGCCCGCTCCCAAAGATGAAATCGGGATCTCGCCGTAGCATGGCGAGAAACAAATTATCACCACTTATGCCAATTTCCATACAATTAATGAGAGCGACCCCATATCCAACGGCCTCCTGTCATTCATCGGCCTCCCCAGCAAGTGCACACACTGGCAACAACTAGTACTCCTTTTGAAAAACTTGAACCTGGCGGAAGGGCTTCTGTGGGAGCCAAGGAGTAGCCACCTTTGCTCACAGGCAAAGATCCCGGGTGTGCTGGGCTTGCTATCCCAGTGATCGGTGGGGGGTTTGGGACCTCCACTGGGATGGGCTGCCGTGGGGGCGGGGGGGGGGAGCAATCACTCGTGGCACCACCATGCCAACCCCATTCTGGGAACAACCCTCGTCCCTGCCCGTCTGCCCCACTGATCACCCAATACCCCCACCGACCGCTGAAGACTCTGGCTGTGCAGCTGAAGGCTATCGCTAATGGGGAATTGGCGATCATGGATAAGTGAGCACTTGACGCATGCTAATTGGATTCCCGTGGGTGGGCGGGCCATGGAGCATGTGGGAGTTATTGCCTAGCATTTCAATTGCACCTTGACGCCTGGACACTGTGTTTGAACGTTACGGGAGGCAACATCACACACACAGCAGCCAACATCCGAACACCCAGGGGATGAGACACAGCTCCGGGGACTGTCCACAGCAGGACGCTGGGTGAGCGCCACAGAGAGGGGAGGTTTGCCTGGAGAGATGGGCAAAGAATCCTGAGGTCAGCCCGCATTGCAGAATAAAGTGTCAAGAGACAACATAACGGTTATGCAAAAAGTCATTTAATGTGCTGTACAATACCCCATTCCCGATAGTGCTCCCACTCAACCCCTCCAGCAGCCAACCCCACCCCTTCCCCACCATTTACCTCCCGTCCCCCCGCCCCCTTCCCCGGTGCCCTCTATGATCCTCAACTTTCCTGGCCCTCCTAGCTCCACCACTAAGTCTTGGTGTTTCTCCAGGATGCATATCTGAGGTGGAGGCAGCCAGCTGCTACCTTGTCCCCTGGCCCTCGATGCCCCTGGCGGGCGTCCTCGGGGGGCTCTGGGGCCTGAGGGCCCGGCTCACTTGGCGGCACATGCACCGCCGTGCTGCCCTGTCCCATGTGCTGACTGCGCGACGTGGCCTCAGAGTGGTGGAACTCAGGAGAGCTGGTGGCCACCGTCGCCACTCCATGGGACGGGTCCGGGTAGAACATAGAACATACAGTGCAGAAGGAGGCCATTCGGCCCATCGAGTCTGCACCGACCCACTTAAGCCCTCACTTCCACCCTATCCCTGTTACCCAATAACCCCTCCTAACCTTTTTGGTCACTAAGGGCAATTTATCATGGCCAATCCACCTAACCTGCGCGTCTTTGGACTGTGGGAGGAAACCGGAGCACCTGGAGGAAACTCACGCAGACACGGGTGAACGTGCAGACTCCGCACAGACAGTGACCCAGCGGGGAATCGAACCTGGCACCCTGGCGCTGTGAAGCCACAATGCTATCCACTTGGGCTACCGTGCTGCCCAGCGTTCTCTCTTCCCGATCGGTGCCCATAGGGCCCTGGGGTTCACCTGGGAACAGAAGCAACTGGTTTGAGACCCGGCTGCCCCTGCATCATCAGGCTCTGCCAGCCCTGGCAGACCCAACATGGTCCACACCATGGTGTTGACGCCCTCAGCGATATGCTCCTCAATGACTGGGACATGCTCTGCATTGCCTCAGCCATGCCCACCTGTGACTGGGACAAGTTCTGCAGCATCTCGGCCATGCCCATCTGAGAGTGGGACACGTCCTGCAGAACCTCATCAAGGTTAGCCTGGTACTGGGTGACATCCCCCAGCGAGTCAGACATTCTGCTGATATCCTCAGCCATGGCAGTCACTGACTGTCCGACACATTGGACACCTTCACTCATGGTGCTGACGCTGTGCACCAGGCTTTCCACTGCGGTCGCCACCCTAGCAGTGATGGCCTCGGTGCCATGCATTGCCGGCACCATCTCCTGTGCCCGTAGTCTCTGGGACTCCTCCAAGCGGCTATGGTTCTGCTAGAGAGATGCTGACATCTGACTCTGAATGGCCCGGCCGCTCCCAATCATCTTCATCAGCTCTGGGTAACCCACTTCCATAGGCTCAGCACCAGGCTGGGACCCAGCTGGGTCTTGGGATCCAGCAGACTTCTGACTGCTGTCTTGCCTGGTGGTTCCTGCCTCCACCTGATGTACATTAGCAGCAGTGCGGTGCTCACCAGATTGTGCCCCAGGAGCCTGACCACTAACATGTCCTACCGAGGTGTGTATCTGCGCTGGTGGAGGGTGGGGATGAGAGCTGTGCCGTGGAGTCAGGAGAGGGGGCCGCCTGGGATGGGCCAGCACTGTCGTCTGCTGGACCTGTGGGAGAATTGACATGTAGTCAGTGGGAGGGATGGATCAGTCAGTAAGGTAATCACTACTCACGTTTGACAGGTCCCCCGGGTGGAATTCAGTGGTTCCTCACATCTGTGGCCTCCGCCAGCCTCCGCGTGGGTGATCGATTTGTCCTCAGCCACACCAGTCACATCCAGGGCCCGCATATCGAAGAAGATGAGGATTCTCAAGTCCAGCACCCCACCACCAATCTGGGCCCTCTCCCGCTGATTATGGGAGAGCTTTTCCTGAGGAGACACAGAGAGAGTATAATTAGCGACACGTGTGGTTCAATGGTGGGAGAGAGGGTGTGAAGGCAGGGTTGCCAGTTTTGTGAGAGGGAGGGCTGGGGTTCACTTGGAGAGTTGGAGGGTGGATGCACTTGGGGGGGTGGGGCTGGTATCTAGTCAGTCGTGCTGCTTGGTGTAGGTCGTTGACCTTCTTGCACTGCTGGCCAGTCCTCTTGTTCATACTGTTGGAACTAAAGGCTGCCCTCACCTTTTCCCAGGCAGCACTGTCTACCTTGTGGCTCATCTTCCAGGACCCCCGGGAGAACAGGACATCCCTCCTGGTCTCCACCGCATCCAGGAGCCTCCCCAAGCCAGCGTGCCAGAATCTTGGGGCGGTCTCCTTGGCGCCATTATTGCGAGCTGGCTGGGGTTGGCCGAACAAGTGCAGTTTAAGTGCTGCTCGACCTTGTTAGCGGGGTGGGGTGGGGAACTGGCGAACGCAGTACCGGTGAATCGGCTGGCGGGCAAGGTCCCGGTGAATTGACTGGCGAGGCATTATTTGCGGTGAGGCCTCCTTAAGTAGACCAATTGACATTGAATTGCATTGCCGGTTTCGCTGGGCCGAGTGCTGGGAAACACGCGGCAATTCCCGCTCGTTACAACACTTGGAAATTTTTCTGGACAATCATGCTCAAGGTAAATGAGTTAACGACACAAATCATCGCAAATGAATATAATTTAGTGGCCATTAGAGAGGGTTGCAGGGCGTTCATGACGAGGAGTTAATATCCAGGGTATCAGACTATTTGGAAGGACAGTCAGGAAGGTAATGGAGGTGGTGCACTCTGATATGTAAGGATGACATTAGGGCGGTAGTGACAGATGATATAGGGTCTATGGAGAAAAAGGTTGAATCCACTTCAGTGGAAATTAGAAATAGTAAGGAGAAAAGGGTCGCTGATAGGCATAGTCTATTGGTCACCAAGTAGTAACATTACGGTCGGGTGACAATAAACAAATAAATAACTGATGCATGTAAAAATGGTACAACAGTTGTCATGGGAGATTTTAATCTACATGTTGATTGGTCAAATCAGGTCAGTCAAGGCAGCCTTGAGGAAGAGTTCATAGAATGTATCAGCGGCAGTTTCCTTGAACAATCTGTAATGGGACCTACGAGGGAGCAAGTTATCCTAGAACTGGTCCTGTGTAACGAGACAGGAATAATTAATCTTCTCGGAAGGAACGATCACAGTATAGCTGACTTTAAAATATAGATGGAGGGTGAGAAGGTGCTGAACAAAGGACACTACATTTGGACGAGGGAGGAGTTGGCGAAGATAGACTGGGAGCAAAGACTTTATGGTGGGACAATTGAGGAACAATGGAGAACTGTTAAAGCCATTTTTCACAGTGCTCAGCAAAAGTATAAACCAGTGAAGAGGAAGGACTGTAGGAAAAGGAATAATCAGCCACGGATATCTAAGGGAATAAAGGGGGGTATCAAATTGAAAGTAAATGCATACAAAGTGGCACAGTTTAGTGGGAAACTAGAGAATTGGGAAATCTTTAAATGTCAACAAAAAGCCACAAAAAAAGCTAGAAAGTAAATTAAGTTAGATTATGAGAGTAAGCTAGCCACACTTTTTCGCTTTATATTTTTGTAGAAATGTTTGCTATCTGTTTTTATAAAAACATTTAGCAAAGGTTTCTACAAATCCATAAAATGAAAAAGTGTAGCTACGATAAACATTGGTCCTTTAGAGGAGGAGAAGGGGGATTTAATAATAGGAAACGGCCGAGGTATTGAACAGATATTTTGCGTCGGTCTTCACAGTGGAAGATACAAATAACATGCCAATAATTGATGACAAGGAGGCTATGGCATGTGAGGATATAAAAATGATCATTATCACTAAGGAGGTAGTGTTGGGCAAGCTAATGGAGCAAAAGGTAGACAAGTCTCCTGGCCCTGATGGACTGCATTCCAGGGTACTAAAAGAGATGGCGGGGAAATAGTAAATGCGCTCATGGTAACGTACCAAAATTCGCTCGACACTGGGGCAGTTCCGGCACATTGGAAAACAGCAAACTGTTTAAAATAGGAGGTAGACGAAAGGTGGGTAACTGTAGGCCTGTTATCTTAACTTCTGTAATGGGAAAAATACTTGAATCTATCATCAAGGAAGAAATAGCGAGACATCTGGATAGATACTGTCCCATTGGACAGACACAGCATGGGTTCATGAAAGGGAGATCATGTTTGACTCATTTATTGTAATTCTTTGAGGTGGACAATGGGGAACCAGTCCATGTGGTGTATCTGGATTTCCAGAAGGCATTTGACAAGGTGCCGCACAAAAGGCTTTTGCATAAGATAAGATGCATTGGCATGGATAGAAGATTGGTTAACAGACAGAAAACAAAGAGTGGGGATAAATGGATGCTTTTCTGTTTGGCGATCAGTGGCTAGTGGTGTGCCTCAGGGATCAGTTTTGGGACCGCAGTTGTTTACAATTTACATAGATGATTTGGAGTTGGGGACCAATTGTAATGTGTCAAATTTCAGAAATGACACTAAGTTGAGTGGTAAAGTATGCAGAGGACACTGAAAGTCTGCAGAGGGATAGACACAGAATAAGTGAGTGGGCAAGGGTCTGGCAGATGGAGTACAATGTTGGTACATGTGAGGTCATCCATTTTGGTTGGAATAAGAGCAAAATGGACTATTATTTAAATGATAAAAAATTGCAGCATGCTACTGTGCAGAGGGACCTGGGTGTCCTTGTGCACGAAGTTGGTTTGCAGATGCAGCAGATCATTAAGAAAACAGATGGAATTTTGTCCTTCATTGCCAGAGGGATGGAGTTTAAAAAAAGGGAGATTATGTTGCAGCTGTTTAGGATGCTGGTGAGGCCTCACCTGGGGTACTATGTGCAGTTCTGGTCTCCTTACTTAAGAAAGGATGCACTGGTACTGGAGGGGGTGTAGAGGAGATTCACTAGGTTGACTTCAGAGTTGAGAGGTTTGGCTTGTGAGGAGAGACTGAGTAGACTGGGACTATACTCATTGGAATTTAGAAGAATATGGGGAGATTGGATAGAAACATATAAAATTATGAAGGGAATAGTTAAGATAGAAGCAGGGAGGTTGTTTCCACCGGTGGGTGATACTATAACTAGGGGGCATAGCCTCAAAATAAGGGGGAGAAGATTTAGGACTGAGTTGAGGAGGAGCTTCTTCACCCAAAGGGTTGTAAATTAGTGGAAGTCCCTGCCCAGTGAAGCAGTTGAGGCTACCTCATTGGATATTTTTAAGGCAAAGATAGGTAGATTTTTGAACAGTAAGGAATTAAGGAAGTGGGCGGGTAAGTGGAGCTGAGTTCATTAAAAGATCAGCGATAATATTATTGAATGGTGGATCAGGCTCAAGGGGCCAAATGGCCTACTGCTGCTCCTAGTTCTTATGTTCTTATGAATAATCCTGACGTGACGTGTACTCTCCCGAATTGCCTACTTCTTGTGGTTCAGGAAATCCTCCCAGAGATACAGTATGACTTTAGGTCTTCCAGACAGACCTCAAAAACCTAACCTTGATGCCTCCATGCCAAAACGGAACTAGCCAACATTGATATACATTGTCTACAGTTTGCAGATGACTGCAGTGTCATTGCCCACTCTAAACCAGATTTGCAAGTCACTCATGATCTTTTCAATTCCGCATAAAAGAAATTCAGCCTGTCCCTGTGCTGCCAAACCAAGAACTCGTACATCAACCCACATCTGGTCAGCCAAATATTCCACCTCTCGTCTATGTTAAAGGAGAGAATCTGGAATATGTTGAACACTTCTCATTCCTTGGCAGGCACCTCTCTCAAAAGGCCACCATCGACAAATAGATCCAACACCCGATCAATGCACCAGTTTAGCCTTCTGCAAACTACGGCAGTGAATGTTTGACAAGACTTCTGGAAATCAACAAAATTCTTAGTACAGCTGTCAGCACCATGCTCCTGCACTGCAGTGAAACCTGGACTGGGCATCAGTGACACATAAGGACGGCAGTGAATTTCTATCAGCAATGCCGCCACCATATTTTCCCAATTCAACGGGAGGACCATCAAATGAACGCTAGTGTCCTTTTTGAAGCCAACTCCACAAGTATTCCGGAAAAACACGTACGAAGTCATCTTCGATGGACTGGACACTGTGTCCTCATGGTCCAAAATCATCTCCCCTACCAGGTTGTGTTCTCTTAACTCTCAAAGGTTGTGAAGGCATTAGAGAGAGTACAGAAAAGATGAATGAGAATTGTTCCAGAGATGATGAATTTCAGTTACGTAGCTGGATTAGAGAAGTTGGAACTGATCACCTGGGAGAAGAGAAGGATGAGCGAAGATTTGATAGAGGTAATCAAAATCATGCGCAGTCAGGACAGAGTAGATGGGGAGAAACTGTTTCCATTGGAGAAGAATTGAGTACCAGAGGGACAGATTTAAGGTAATTGGCAAAAGAAGCAATGACGACATAAGGGAAAACGTTTTCATGTAGCAAATAGTTAGGATCTGGAATGCACTGCCTGAGAGTGTGGTGGAGGCAGGTTTAATCAAGGTATTCAAAAGGGAATTGGATTATTATCTGATAAAGAAAAATGTGCAGGGTTACAAGGAGAAGGCGTGGCAGTGGCACTAGGTGAATTGCTTCTGTAGAGAGCCAGAACAGGCACTATGGGCTGATTGGCCTCCTTCTGGGCTGTAATCATTCTTGATTCTGTGATAAATGGCCAATGTTCCAGGGAGGAGAAATAAATTACTTCCAAGGTGCTTTGAAACTCTCTTTGAAACACGGCATCATTGACATTAATGACTGGGAGGAACTTGTGACCAGTGGCTCGGAATAGCGATAGCTTGTCCACCAAGCTGCATCACACTTTGATTTTCAGTGTAAGGATAGAGTCATTGAGGTCTACAGCACTGCATCTGCGCCAGTCAAAAATGACCAACTACCTATTCTAATCCCGTTTTCCAGCACTTCGCCCATAGCCATGTATGCCTTGGCATTGCATATGCACATCCAAAAAAGTTAAATGTTATGAGGGTCTCTGCCTCCACCACCCTTTCAGGCAGTGAGTTCCAGACTCCCACCACCCTCTGGGGAAATAGGTTTTTCCTCACATCCCCCCTCAATCTCCTGCCCCTTATCTTAAATCTATGCCCTCTGGTCATTGATCTCTCCCCCAAGGGGAAAGGTTTTGTCCTGTCTACTCTATCTATGCCCCTCATAATTATATACATCCCAATCATGTCCCCCCTAAGTCTCCTCTGCTCCAAGGAAAACAAATCCAGTCTATCAAATACCTCTTTATAGCTAAAATTCTCCAGCCCAGACAACATCCTGTAAACCTCCTCTGCACCCTTTCAAGTGCTATCACATCCCATTTATTGAATACAGTATTTCAAACCATGATAACATACAACCAAAACCAATAATCTAACCTAGCTGTTGTAAATTTTGGAGGTTTACTGGAAGAAGAAATATTTTCAGCACAGAAAAGGCCGTGGTCATTCAGCTCGTTGCATCCGCCATAGTTTGCTGTTGATCAATCCAAAGTTAATTTTGCTCCTTCTGCACCTACCCCTTCCCATCTCTGCTGTAAATACCCATCCATTCTTCCCTGGAAATTTTCAGATATCTCTGCCTCAACATTGCTTTTATAGTTGAATTCTCTTACCTCATTTCAAACTCGATTGGTGTGAGGTGAGGTCCAGGGGGATATGGCGACATCAGTCAAGACCTCTGGTCTCATTACTTTCTTCGTGATGAAGCAGGGCAGCGGTAGAGGAGGAAAGAAAAGGAAGCAAATTCTGCACCCCAGATCCCATTACCTCGTGTGATGTGCCACCCTATGTGCCCAAAGATATGCGGATCAGAATCGTCCTTTTCAGTCACCATGGCAGACACTCACGACCCTGACCAGATATCATCCTGTAATTGTGGGACAGCTGACATCAACAACTTCTCGCATCCACACCCAGCATGGATTTTTTGGAGTATCTGAGATAAAATTACATGCTCACTCTCCCTGATCTAATACATTTAGCCACCGAACCATTGAGACAACTTCCATACCTATGACAGATGTTTGTTAACAGATTACATTAGGATAAAATTTAGTCATTTGGTAGGACAGAGTGTTGCGAAAATAAGAGGCACATTGAAGCTTTCCATTTTGCATTCATCAGGACACTCCACAAGAATACCAGTGTAAAAGGAAAACAAAAACTTTATGCTGTATGAGAAGAGAAAGCTGATTGGTTGGCAACTGGATTCTAATTTGTGCAGGTGTTGCCATGGAGAATGCACCAGTTGATGGTAACTAACTGCCAAGCATTGTTAGAAATTTAAACGAGGCAGCCTGACGCTGACTGGTCAAGGTATTGCTCCAGGAAATTAATCAATGAATGGCTGTCACATATTTTGTTTAGCTAAACAAACACAATGCGTGTACATGTTATTTCTGTTTGTAAAGAACAGGGTCCTGTGTATCAACATATGTAGCTACCAGTATACACAAATGCGCCATGATACAAGCCAAATTGACAATCCTGAATTGGTTGTCAATGGGAGTCTTAGCACATTGAACGACATTTGCTAAATAATCCTCAATCATGGAACCACATCTAGTGTTGGACACTGTGTTTGGCAAGCACTGGTTGATTGGGTTCAGTCTGTACGGTATGATAAAATCATGAAGGTAAAATTAGTGCATGCACGCTGTGGAGTTTCACATTATTATTCATCATAACTGATCTCAACAATTGGTCAACAAAATAATACTGGATGGGAAACATTCTATCTTGAGACAGAAAAAACATATTTGGAGGATGAAACGTTTGTCACCAGGAGCAGGGATGGTGGTACAATCTGGAAAAAAATTCACCCTCCCCCTCCCCGTGCAGCTATGTGCCATATGTGCACGACATTCCTGCTGTGTAATGGATTGTGAGAGAAGGAACAAGCTGTGCTCTTAAATTTTCATTTGTGGAATGAACATTCAAAAAGTCTTGAACATTTGGCATGAGTACGCGTGTTCTTTCAACACGTTCGCAGTTAGAGTCTAACCTGGACCTTCATGCCATATACACACCTTACAAAGAATGGTACAGCAGATAAGAAGAGATGACACATCCCTAATGCAAATTCAGACTGCTTGCTCATAAAAATTTTGGACAACTTGATGACAATTTCCTTTAGAAATTCAGGACCACTTTATTAAAGCATTCATAGTGGGACAGGATGGAGATAGAAGAAGGCAAGAACTTGGATAAATGTAGCACCTTTTAATTCCCCTAAATGTTCCAAAACATTTTACAGCAAAGGAAGTACTTTTGAAATATATGCCATTATGCTAATTACTAATAACTAGATAATGGCCTGAACATTTGCTCCCAAGTTGGGAGTGCAGAGTCAGGACATTTTCTGACTCCGCAACACGGACAGAATTGCCCCAGAAGTTGGTATTTTCATTCCAGGATAGAGAGGTTCTCTGGGAAGTGGGCCAGGCGACCTCAGGAAGAGTGCAGAGGCTCCAGGTATGGAGGCAGGCTGGGCAGAAGGCCTGGCCTCGGTGCACCAACATTTTGTCAAAGATCTTTCAAAAGGAATTAAAACAAAAGTCAGCTCTCCAGTCCTTACCCATCGCACCCACTTACAGTGCCAACAAATATCCTATGCCCCATCCATGCTAACTCATGTCAACACATGCCCTCCCACACCCCCAACTGTTAGTCCTTGCACCTACCACGCCAACTCACCCAGTATCCACCATGGGTATACCTCAGTAGCCATGATGAGATGAAATAATCTAAAGTTCTAAGTGCCTATTGCAGACTTTATTCAAAAAACATTCATTTAGAAAAACCCAGTACCTACGTTTACATTCCTTCAGCTACATAATCCCTTATAAAGACAAGCATTGGAATTCACAGTGCCACTTTAAAGCAACTATAAGCATTTAAAGCAGTCAATCAAACTTTCAATCACCGTACTGTGATAATGAAAGGTTGTGGAATCAGTCATGCAGCACTAATCTAGTAATGGTAGTCCTCAGGCATATGTCAATAGAATGAAGTAGCACTCCATTAAAAAAAGGAGATTTAAAGGGCAGGTGTTTTAAATGCAGTGGTAGCTTGACAGACACTTTTGACATTTGCCTTTGGCAGTTACATTTGACACTTTTTGACAGTTCCTCTTGACAGCTCTCTTGACAGTTCCAATAGGTTTATGCACTTTTTCAGCATACTCATGTTCACTTTTAATAATCCCAAAAGCACCTTACCTCTCCCGGAAGACACCTTAGCTCTCCCAAAGGTGCCCAGGACTATATCCAAAGGGGTATCTTACCTCTCCAAGAAGGTACATCTGCAAAGAACTCTGCATAGTTTTGACCAGCTCTCACCAAGTCTAAACTGCACATGTATTTCCCACTCTTGGCAAACGAATACCAGACACAAAAGGAAGTAGCTGCTGTTTAATATGGGCATCTGCCTCCGTAACATGCACATGTACAGATCCCAACATTTGCCACCCATATGGAAATGGTAGGTGCCATAGTTGGGGGTGGGATTTCTAGATTTCAGCTGCTTTTACCATTTGGTGACATAACGTCTCGTCATCATTGTGAAACTCCAGGCCAATGTGTTTATTTTTTAATATTTTTTTTTTTTTTTGGATTTTCATTTCAGACCCCAAATAGGAATATTGTGAGAGGTTTTGGGCCGCGTATATAAGGAAGGATGTGCTGGCCTTGGACAGGATCCAGAGGAGGTTCACAAGAATGATCCCCAGAATGAAGGACTTGTCATATGAGGAGCTGTGAAGGACTCTGGGTCTAAATGCAATGGAGTTCAGAAGGATGAGGGATGGATCTCATTGAAACTTACAGAATTCTGAGACAGTGAATGTGGAGAGGATGTTTCCACTTGTAGGAGAAACTAGAACCCAAAGGCACAGCCTCAGACTGAAGGGACGATCCTTTAAAACAGAGATGAGGTGGAATTTCTTCAGCCAGAGGGTAGTGAATCTCTGGAACTCTTTGGCACAGAAGGCTGTGGAGGCCAAGTCACTTAGTGTTTTTAAGACAGAGATAGGTTCTTTATTAATAAGGGGATTAGGAGTTATGGGAAGAAGTCAGGAGAATGGGGATGAGAAACATATCAACCATGATTGAATGGTGGAGCAGACTTGATGGGGCGAATGGCCCAGTTCTGCTCCTATGTCTTATGGTCTTATAATGCACAATAGTACAAAACAAGACAGAATAAAACATCGGTACAAACATAAACCCCCGAAACATAGCCTGTCTCCTCCCACAATCTAACCGCCCCCCCCCTTTCCTTCTCCCCTTACCCCCACTTTCTAACATTGTTTTCTATTGGTTATTTACATTTGGCTGGTATCAGCATTGTTACATTAGTGTAAACTTACAGGAAGCAAGTATAAATAACAAGGGATCTATTGAGAATGTATAGTACAAAATATAGCCCAAATTTGAAATTAACGTATTTTGTTGCAAATATCCAGAGAACATATGTGCAGGTTTGGGGAGCCTGTTTGTTTCAAGCCCCCAGTGGTCAAGTACCCGACCTCTCTGTTCTACTATTTATGAGTGGCTCCCTGGTATTGAGGCATACCAGGGTTTGCTTGTGGTCCCTCAGGTGTGCCCTTCTTGTTGCTGTTTTTGGCACCCTTCTTGGGCTGTCCTCCCTTCCTCTGTGCCCTTTCGGTCCCTCTGCCCTATTTCCCCTGTGTTCTGGGTTGTGCCTTCTCTTCTCCTCACTTAGATCCCTTCCCCACCCCTCCTTCTTTGTCTATTTTGATCCCACACTTCCCTTATTGGTTGCTGGTTACGAACAGGTCCACAAACAAGCTGGTAAATTGCTTCCATGTTTTGTCGAAGCCCTCTTCCGATCCTTTAATGGCAAATTTTATTTTTTCCAATTTGAGGAATTTGTCTAGGTCAGACGGTCGGTCTGCGGCCTTAGGTGGCACTGCTGATTTCCAGCCGAGCAGGATTCTCCGGTGGGCGATGAGAGAGGCAAAGGCTCGGGCATCTGCCCCTCTCCCTGTGAAGAGATCTTGCTGTTCTGATACCCCGAGTACCACCACTTTTGGGCATGGCTCCACCCTCAGCCCCATGACCTTGGATATTCGAGTATTTGAAGGGGTGAATAGGGGTGCAGCCGTGGGCAGTGCTCAGAGGGGTGGCCCCGTGCAGGAGTTTTCTTCCATTTTTACCTGTTCTGCTCCCAGGTCTTTGATCCTAGGATTCTTTTTCCTCCACACAAACACCATGATCAATTTGGTTGGTGAAGAAGGCCTTGGAGTTGAAGATCATGAGGAATCTGAACAGGAAGAGGAACCTAGGCGGTACGTTCATTTTGATTGTCTTTACTCTCCTTGCCAGGGAGAGCGGGAGCACATCTCACCGCAGCAGGTCCCATTTTACCTTTTCCATTAGGCTCGACAAGTTCCATTTGTGGATCCGTACCGCAGTCGTGGACTATTTGTATTCCCAAGTATTGGAATCTAGTTTGGGTCAGCTTGAACGGCATTTTCCACAGCTCTGGTTCCTCTCCCACAGATTCACGGGGAATATTTTGCTTTTTTTCAGATTGGGTTTGTACCCTAGAAGGCTCCAAATTCCCTCAGGAGGTCCATTATTCCTCCCATGCTGGCTGGGGGTTTGAGGCGTAGAGGATAAGGTAATCTGCATAGAGCGATGTGCTCTCTTTTTTCTCTATGGATGCCTCTCTGCCCCTTTTCTGATCTGAGGATGTTGGCCAATGGCTTGAATGCCAGGGAAAATAGCAGCGGGGATAAGGGGCACCTCTGATTCGGTGCAGCTGAAAGTACTCAAAGCTGGTGGCGTCCATCCGTATGCTCACCATGGGAGCTTCAGCTATGAGGTGAATCTTGGCCTGAACCCAAACTGTTCTCATACCTCCATCCGACCCTGTCAAAGGACTTCTCTGCATCAAGGGAAATGATCACTTCTAGTGTCTCTTCCTCGGGCAGAGGCAAAGATACCAGCAGGTGACTGAGAATGAGTGCCAAAGGAGAGTGCAATGTTCGAGGTAGATGGTCTCTGAAATCTGTGCACTCATCAGTGCGACATCTGCGTCATTTCACAGGTGGCTGCACGTTAGTGCAATATCCAGGCGTCAGAGACCAGGGGCGAAATTCTCCCGAAACAGCGCGATGTCCACCGACTGGCGCCCAAAACGGCGCCAATCAGACGGGCATCGCGCCGCCCCAAAGGTGCGGAATGCTCCGCATCTTTGGGGGCCGAGCCCCAACATTGAGGGGCTAGGCCGACGCCAGACGAATTTCCGCCCCGCCAGCTGGCGGAAACGGCCTTTGTTGCCCCGCCAGCTGGCGCGGAAATGACATCTCGGGGCGGCGCATGGGCGGGAGCGTCAGCGGCCCCCAGCAGTGGAGGGGGTCTCTTCCCCCACGGCACAGGCCCTCCCGCGGATCGGTGGGCCCCGATCGCAGGCCAGGCCACCGTGGGGGCACCCCCCGGGGCCAGATCGCCCCGCGCCCCCCCCAGGACCCCGGAGCCCGCCCACGCCGCCTTGTCCCGCCGTTCAAAAGGTGGTTTAATCCACGCCGGCGGGACAGGCAATTTATCGGCGGGACTTCGGCCCATCCGGGCCGGAGAATCCAGCGGGGGACCCGCCAACCGGCGGGGCCCGATTCCCGCCCCCGCCGAATATCATTCTCCGACCCCCCCGCCGGGTTGGAGAATCGCCGGGGGCGGCCGTGAATCCCGCCCCTGCCGGTTGCCGAAGTCTCCGGTACCGGATATTCGGCGGGGCGGGAATCGGGCCGCGCCGGTTGGCGGGCCCCCCCCTCTGGATTCTCCGGCCCGGATGGGCCGAAGTCCCGCCGATAAATTGCCTGTCCCGCCGGCGTGGATTAAACCACCTTTTGAACGGCGGGACAAGACGGCGTGGGCGGGCTCCGGGGTCCTGGGGGGGGCGTGGGGCGATCTGGCCACGGGGGGTGCCCCCACGGTGGCCTGGCCCGCGATCGGGGCCCACCGATCCGCGGGCGGGCCTGTGCCGTGGGGGCACTCTTTCCCTTCCGCCTCCGCCACGGTCTCCACCATGACGGAGGCGGAAGAGACGCCCTCCACTGCGCATGCGCGGGAACTGTCAGCGGCCTCTAACGCTCCCGCGCATGCGCCGCCCCGAGATGTCATTTCCGCGCCAGCTGGCGAGGCAACAAAGGCCGTTTCCGCCAGCTGGCGGGGCGGAAATTCGTCCGGCGTCAGCCTAGCCCCTCAATGTTGGGGCTCGGCCCCCAAAGATGCGGAGCATTCCACACCTTTGGGGCGGCGCGATGCCCGTCTGATTGGCGCCGTTTTGGGCGCCAGTCGGCGGACATCGCGCCGTTTCGGGAGAATTTCGCCCCATGTTCACCCGTACTGGACAACACAAAAAATTCACAGCTGATAGTACTTTGTACATTCAGAGGGCACTGGATCCAGTGCCTGGACCAGTCAAGTGGTGCCATGCATTACCCTTCTGCAAGAATCTTGGTCATTGTGGTGATCTGCAGCACTCTTCATAACATGGTCCTTCAGGATGGTGAGGTCCTGGAAGGGGAGAGCTCATCAACAGAGGACCATGAGCAGAGGGTAGCAGAAGGGCAGAAATCGGAGGCAGAGGGAGATGATGATGTTGATGACCAGACAGATTCACTGGTGCATGACGAGACGACCGCCTCCTGCCACCCTCCAGGAAGAGGGCTTCCCTCCTCTCCCTCATGGATGTCAGGCCTTCGGCGCCTCTGTGGCATCTCACATCCCTGTGGTGCAAGGGCAGCTTTTGGTACAAACTCTCTTCCTCAAGACAATCAGCAGCCTTACTGGTGGCTGCCTTGGGTGTCTGATACCTGCCTCAATTCTAGACCTGACTAGGCGGGATTCTCCTGTGCGGGGACCAAGTCCCCGCGCTGGCGGGAAAACCGGCGTGAACCACTCCGGCGCCAACAGCCCCCATAAGTGTGGAATTCTCCGCACTTCCGGGGGCTAGAAGGACGCCAGAGTGTTTGGCGCCGCACTAGCCGGTGCCGAAGGGACTGCGCGAGTTAGCGCATGCGCCGAAGAGCCGGAGTGATCTTGCGCATGCGCAAAATCGCCAGTGTGGTTCCGCGCATACGCATACCGGCCGGCGTACTCTGGCGCATGCGCAGGGGGTTGTCGTCACCGCACCGCACATGGCGGAGCCCTACAGGGTTCGGCGCGGAAGGAAGGAGTGCCCCCACGGCACAGACCCACCTGCAGATCGATGGGCCCCAATCACGGGCCAAGCCACCGTGGGGACACCGCCGCTACCAACCTGTTTTGATTTACACCGGCGGGACCAGCTGAAAACGGACGGCCGCTCGGCCCATCGCGGGGCGGAGAACTGCCGGGGGGGCCACTGCCAACGGCCCTCGACCGGCGCGACGCGATTCCCGCCCCTGCCGTAAAACCCGCGTTGGAGAATTCGGCAGCCGGCATCAGAGCACCGGGGCAGTATTCACGCCACCCCCCCCCCCCCCCCCGGCGATTCTCCGATCCGGCGGGGGGTCGGAGAATCCCGCCCTTGTCTTACTATTTTACATCAGTTCGTAACCATGGTCTCGTAGATTCTGTTCAGTTTGACTTGAAATCTTCCTACTGCTTTGAATAAACCCTGTGCTGAGTCTTTTTGTTACAAATAATCAAGCAGAATTGACAGACACGATTTGTTTCACATTGACTGTAATTTGGTTACCCATCATGCACATATTTTAGCTTCAATTATTTTTGTGCTGTTGGAAATAGTGAGCAATCAGCAAGCCAGAAATGCCACACAGTTTGCATCAGTGTGAAGCAGTTTACTTTACAGCACTGCAGAATGTGTGATTTAATTTAGATTGAATTAAGGTAAATACTGTGATCACCACTAGGCGATAATTTCACACCACTTGAGTTTCACACCAGTAAAACTGCAACAAATGTGAGGTTAACTTTGCACTAGTTTTCCAATTCTCTATCTGCCCTGCCCGACATCCTCAGACAAATGACTCACACTGGTACACATTTCCACAAACGTTAGTTCTCTTCCTCAAGTAGTCATTAATTTGTGTGTAAGCTCAGACAGAAAAGCCGAGATAACACTGACTGGAAAATGTAAGCTTACACGCTGTTAGGATATCTGATAATTGATGGGGTGAGGGCCGTGAGTGGGGTGACGGGAAGGGTTCATCACAACCCAGCCCTGTCCAGCATACAAATACACATACATGCGCGCGCGCGCGCACACACACACACACACACACTTGGTTCATAAACCCTCAGAAGCAAGAGTCCGAGAAGTCATCGCCAAAGCAGTGATTCGGTCCGACGATGATGGGGTCAAATGCGAGTCCAAACCCTGCTCTACATTGGCAGCAGTTACCCAACTTTGATTTTGGCCTGATTAAGCAATTAGTGGCCAGATGGCACGCCTGGGTCTAATTAACAATGGCACGTGAGCTCTCAAGGCTGGAGGGTCACCAGGGGAGATTGAAGCAAGAATTTCACTTTTGAACCTTGTAGTAAGCCAGTTGTTTCATTGCTACATTAAGAATGTGATCTACCGGCCGCGTTCCGCCAGAATCCCGCCAGGCGGCACAGTGACACCGTGGTTAGCACTGCTGCTTCACAGCGCCAGGAACCCGGGTTCAATTCTGGTCTTGGGTGACTGTGTGGAGTTTGCACTTTCTCCCCGCGTCTGCGTGGGTTTCCTCCGGGTGCTCCGGTTAGATGTGCCGGGTAGGTCGATTGGCCATGCTAAATTGCCCCTTAGTGTCCAAAGATGTGTAGGTTACGTTAAGGGGTTCTTGGGACAGGACAGTGGAGAGGGCTTGGGTGGGCTGCTCTTTCAGAAGGTCGGTGTAAACTCGATGGGCCGAATGGCTCCTTCTGCACTGCAGGGATTCTATGTGATATGAGTCGGGGTGGGACGAGGCCAGTACATCCATCCCTCGGGGTTTCCGACGGCCATTACGCCTCGCGAAATCTAACCAGTCCTCGCGAGAAGTCGCAGTCTGGGTCTCGCCCACCATGGACGGGGACCAGTCTCAAATGGTTAAGTGAGTTTAAAAACTGACTTAGCTATGCCGACGCCAGATCAAACGTCCACCCAGCTTCCATTGGCCTTGCACGGGAGACTCCAGCCAAGTTCCAATTAGAACTGGTCCCCACAAATGGGAACCAGACATACTGGCTCTTGGGGGGATCGCCCAGGAGACCGGAGCCTCCGTGTGGTCGGCCTCTAGCCAGGCTGGCACTGCTGGTGCCACCTGGGCACTCTGGCTGTGCCATCCAGGTGTCACCCTGGGACTGCCAGGTTGCCCTGATGGCACTGCCAGGCTGTCAGGGGCACTGCCAGGGTGCCAGGCTGGCAGTACCAAGGTGCCAAGTTAGCATTGCGCTTGCACCATGGATTGGGCCCAGGATTGCCCTGCCGTTTGTGGTGGGATGTAGGGGTGGGGGGGAGGTGGGGGGGGGGGGGGGGGAGTGCAAGGACCCCCAAACAGATGAATTGGGACAATTTATTTGAAATGGCGTCCCATCTCTTCCTGCTCTGTGGAGCTCCGCTAGTCGGAACATCCTTAATGCAGGAAATTATGCTGAGTGCATCCATGGGGGGGGGGGGGGGGGGGGTGGGGGGGGGGTGGGGGGCGTTCACGGCTGGACCCAAAATAGCAACAAAGTGCCATAAGATAGTGGGTGCGCCGTGTCACTAATCCTGAGCAGAACGGACTTTGAATTCTTTGGTTAAATCGCATCCTAAAATTTAACTAAACTATGGGATCTGGTAAATGGAGGTCTCTTCATGTACCCATGATAGGGAAAGATGCAAAGGCATTGGCCTAAACAGCTATCTCGCACTTTCACACACATTGTAACAGCATCATGAGTTAAAGCTGTTTTCTATTGGAGCAGTCCCACAGCAGTGTTGCAAATTGTTTCAATGACTGGCATACTCCTACTCTCTTGTGCTGTTATTACTATGTTTGTCCCAGATTCCTTGTGCAGTTTAAGATACTTCTTTGGTATCATTTGGAAATTGGGGTAAGAAGCACATTTAAACTCCGAAGAGACATGGAAAAGACACCATCGGAAAGATGAAAACCAGCAAAGGACGAAAAGTTGAAAAGTCCTGACTTTTTAAACAAATAATACATTTTAAAAATAAACGGATGTAATTTGGACTGGCCAAGTCATTCACCAAAATGAGCCATCAGTGTCACTATACTGCATCTGAATGCTGCATGATTATGAAGCCACGTCGCAACAATTGCACGAAGGATCAGAAAAGTCTAATTCCAATGCTTTCCTGGCCGACCTTCCATTTACCACTCTACATAAATTTGAGTTCATCCAAAACCCTGCTCACTTATACCAAATTCCAATCACCATCACTCCTGTCTATGTTGCCCAAAATTGGCACCCGGTCCACCAATGCCTCAATTCTAAACTCTTAACCTTATTTTAAAATCCCTCCATGGCCTCATTCCTCATTCTTTAGCCTCCACTAACACTACAACCTAACAAAATTCCCGTGCACCTCCAATTCTAGCTTCTTTGCATCCCTGATGTTCAATCCTCCACTATTGGTGTCCATGTTTCTATCCATCCAGGTCCTAAGTGTTGCCATTTTAGTGAAGGAGAAGACCTGGGGCGAAATTCTCCGGTATCGGCGCGATGTCCGCCGACTGGCGCCTAAAACGGCGCAAATCAGTCGGGCATCGCGCCGCCCCAAAGGTGCGGAATGCTCCACATCTTTGGGGGCCGAGCCCCAACCTTAAGGGGCTAGGCCGGCGCCGGACGAATTTCCGCCCCGCCAGCTGGCGGAAAAGGCCTTTGGTGCCCCGCCAGCTGGCGCGGAAATGACATCTCCGGGCGGCACATGCGCGGGAGCGTTAGCGGCCGCTGACGGCATTCCCGCGCATGCGCAGTGGAGGGAGTCTCTTCCGCCTCCGCCATGGTGGAGACCGTGGCGAAGGCGGAAGGGAAAGAGTGCCCCCACGGCACAGGCCCGCCTGCGGATCGGTGGGCCCCGATCGCGGGCCAGGCCACCGTGGGGGCACCCCCCGGGGCCAGATCACCCCGCGCCCCCCACAGGACCCCGGAGCCCGCCCGCGCCGCCTTGTCCCGCTGGTAAGGTAGGTGGTTTCATCTACGCCGGCGGGACAGGCATTTTAGCGGCGGGACTTCGGCCCATCCAGGCTGGAGAATCGCGGGGGGGGGGGGGGGGGGCCGCCAACCGGCGCGGCGCGATTCCCGCCCCCGCCGAATTCGGCAACCGAACAACTGTAGAACCCCTCACTCACCCCCCTCAGCGTGAACTTTGTCTTCTCCAGAGGCAACAACTTCAGCAGGTCCCCCCGCCAAGCCAAGGCACAGGGTGGAGAAGCTGAACTCCACCCCATCAAGACCCGCCTGTGAGGAATCAGCAAGGCGAAAGCTAAAGCATCTGCCCCCGCACCCGGCTGCCGCTGTGGCCCCTCCAACACCCCGAGTATGGCTTCCAGGGGACCGGGCTCCACATTTACGTGTCAGACCCCTGAGATTGCACTGAACACCATCCTCCAAAGCCTTTCCCGCTTCGGACAGGACCAAAACACATGAAGATGGTTCGCAGGGCTCCTCCCACATCGTTCACCGACATCCTCCACCCCCTCAAACAGCCAGGTCATCCTTGATTTTGTGAGGTACGCCCTGTACACTACCTTCAGCTGTATTAGCCCCAACCTCGCGCACAAAGTCGACGCAGTCACCCTCCACAACACCTCACACCACAATCCCTCTTCCAGCACCCACCCCAGTTCCTCCTCCCACTTCGCCTTAACCGCCTCCATAGACATCCCCATCCTCCTCCAGAATCCTGACATAAATCACCGAGATGACCGTACTCTCCAACCCCAACCCCACTGACAGCACCACCTCCAACAGCGAGGAGGCAGGTACTATCAGGAAGGTTGGGAAAACCTTCCTCTCAAAAAGTCCCACACCTGCATACACCGAAATCTTTCCGCCTTGCCAGCCCAAACTATTCACCCAACTCCTCCAAATTCGCAAATCATCCTCCCAGGAACAGATCCTTCATTTCGGAATCCTCCACTTGTCCCATCCCCGGAACTTCGCATCCATCCTCTTCAGCTCAAATCCATCATTCCCCCTAATCAGCATCTCCCCTGACCCGGCCCCCAGCTTAAAGTGCTGTCTAAACTGCCTTCAAACCTTCAACGTGGCCACCACCAGTGCACTCGCCGAATACTTTCTTGGTGTCATTGGGAGCGGCGCCATTGCCAGGGCCCACAACCCTGACCCCCTACAAGAGCCCGCATCCATCTTTACCCACAGAGCAACCCCCCAACCCACCCCCGCCCTCCCTGCTCCAGCCCTGCATCTTCTTTGCATTTGGCACCCAATAATAATACAACTAATTTGGGAGGCCTAACCCCCCCGCCTGCCATCCCCTCTGCAGTATCACCCTCCTAATCTTGGCAACCTTTCCCCCCAAACAAATGTGGAGACCAACCAGTCCACGCCCCTGAAAAAAGACTTAGGCAAAAAGGCCGGCAGACATTGAAACAAAAACAGGAATCGTCGCAAAACATTCATCTTAACTGCCTGCACAGGACCGCCAACGGCAGAGGGAGATTGTCCCACCTCAGTAAATCAGCCTTCACCCTCTCCACCAACCTAGTCAATTAAACTTCCCAATCCCAGGCCACCTGTATGCCCAAATGCCTAAAATGAGATGCCGCCAGGCAAAATGGCAGCTCCCTCCACCCACCCATGCCATCGGCAGCCCCATGCCATCGGGAAACCCCTGGGCTGTCGGTAAAACGGAGCATCTCGCCGCCGGAGAATCCAGCCCCCTATGTCTCACCTCCCCCTCCTTCATTATCACCTTCCACAACCCCGAGCCCCTGAGCGTGATGGCCAAGGGCTCTATAGCCAATGCAAACAGAAGGGGTTTTGAGCCCTGGCTGCCCCTGCATCATCTGGCTCTGCCAGCCCTAGAAGTTACCCATGATCTGCACCATCATGTCAAAGCCCTCGGTGATGCTCCTCAGTGACTGGGACATGCTCTGCAGCACCTCGGCAATGTCCACGTGTGACTAGGACAAGCTCCGCAGCACCTCGGCCATTCCCATCTGAGACAGGACTGGTCCTGCAGAACCTCACCAAAATCAGTCTGGTACTGGGTGACATTTAATCGAGACCCTCAGCCATGGCCATCACTGACTGCGTGACACCTTGGACTCCTTCACTAATGGTGCTAACATCGTGCACCAGGCTCTCCACTGCGGTCGCCACCCTAGCAGCATTGGCCTCGTTGCCATGTTTGCCGGCGAAATCTTCTGCACCCGTAGCCTCTGGGACTCCTCCAAACAGCTATAGATCTGCTGGAGTGACGCTGACATCTCCCTCTGAATGTCCCGACTGCCCCCTAATGTCTCCATCAACTCCAGGTAACCCTGTTCCACAGGCTCAGCATCAGGCTGGGACCCAGCTGAGTCCTGGGATCCAGCAGCCCTCTGACTGCTGTCCCGCCTGGGGGTTCCTGCCTCCACCTAATGTGCATCATCAGCTATGAGGTATTCACCAGATTGTGCCCCAGAAACTTGACCACTAACATGTCTCACCAAGGTGTGTGTATCTGTGCTGGTGGAGGGTGGTGATGACAGCTGTGCTGCGACTATTATAACGGCATCCTCTGAGCTCTCCTCCGAGGTGGTTTCCTGGTAGGTTGGAGAGGGTGCCGCCCAGCATGGGCCAGCACCGTCGGCTGGAGGACCTGCGGGAGAATGCGCATGTGGTCACTGGGATGGGTGAGATATGCAGTTAGTAAGACAATAACACCTCCCGTTGACAGGTCCCATGGGTGGAGGCCGGTGGTTCCTCACCTCTGTGGCGTCCACCAGCCTCCGCATGGGTGATCGCTCTGTCCTCGGCCACCCCAGTCACCTCCAGGGCATGCTCCTCGAAGGAGGTGAGGATTCTTAGGTCTGGCACATCACCGACAGGCAGTCTGGGCCCTCTTCCGGTGATTATGGGAGAGCTGTTCTTGAGGAGACACAGGGAAGGCATCGTTAGCCACACGGATCGTTCACAGTGGTGGGAGGGGGGTTGGGAAGGGGGGGTTGGGGGTCGTTGAAGGAGGATGGGGGTGGAGGGAAGGTTGGGGCTTGAATGGAGAGTTGGGGAGAATGCTCCCTTGGGGGCGGATATGTCTCGGACCCGTGATGCCCGGTGTAGGTCATTGAACTTCTTACAGCACTGAAGGTCAGTCCTTCTGGTCACACTCCCTGCACTCATAGCTGCCGCCACCTCATCCCAAACAGCACTGGCTGCCCTTTGGCTACCCCTCCGCGACCCCCAGGGGAATAGGACATCCCACCTTGCCTCCATGGCATCTGGGAGCCTCCGTGGGTCTGCATCCCCGAATCTTGGGGCTGGTCTCCTCGGTGCCAATGTTGCGAGCTGGCTGGGGTTGGCTGAGCAAGTGCAGCTTAAATGCTGCTCGACCATGTTGGTGGGGGGCTTTGCATCCTGATTCGCACTGGCAAAATTAACAATGCCATACCTTAAGAAATATTTTTCCCCCTGCTTTGGCTGCTCTGTTCTGTGTGCTTACTGGTCATGCTGTGTGTCAATCACTGCCTGTCTGCACTCCATTGTATACATAGATGTATATTATGACATCTCACCCCCTTTTTTTTCAATTCTGTATTGCGTGTGTTGAGATAATAAATATTAGGTGCATGTGCGTGTGGATGTGTATATGTGCGTGACTATATACAGAATGTGCTAAAATTACCTTATGTACACAGGAAGGTGTCACTAGTGAAAATATAGGGCAGATGAAACAGTAACAACGATATTTACAGAGGTCAAAACGATAAGGTAACACAGTTGTGCAAAAGGTCAGTCTATAAGTTTAGTCTCTGCGGCGGGCGACAAATTCTGGTTGACCGCCGCAAGGGTGGATCAGGGGCCGCCTGCACTTGGATAGGTGGGACCACCGCCAATGCGGCTTGCTGGTAGATCGGTGGCCTCGTGGTAGGGCACGTCCAGAGGAAGCATTGTGTGAGGCAGGACATCATGGTTAGGTGGCGGACGTGGAACTCTGCGCAGCGCCCGTCTGTTGCGCCGTAGGAAGGAGCCATCAGCCATGCGGACGAGGAACGATCTCGGGTCCACTTGCTTGACCACCACAGCTCTGGCGGACCAGCCGCCGTCAGGCAACTGCACACGAACACGATCAGTTGGGACCAGCTCGGGGAGATCCGTGGCATGAGCGTCGTATGCTGATTTCTGTTGGGCCGGAGACTGCTGCATCTTTGTATGACCGTGAAGTGGTCAAGGTCAGGAACATGGATGGCTGGAACCGTGGTTCGCAGAGTGCGATTCATGAGCATCTGCGCGAGGGAAAACCCAGTGGACAGCGGGGATGCTCTGTATGCCAGCAGCGCCAGGTTGAAGTCGGAGTCTGTGTCTGCAGCCTTGCATAGTAATCTCTTGACGATAGGGACCCCTTTTTCGGCCTTCCCGTTTGACTGCGGGTAGTGGAGGCTGGAGGTTACATGACGAAAGTTGTAAGGGGGGCAAAATCAGACCATCCCTGGCTGTAAAAACCGGGACCATTGTCACTCATCACTGTGAGCGGTATCCCATGCCTGGCAAATGTTTCTTTGCATGCTTTAATCACCGCCTTCGACGTGAGGTCGGACAGTTTCACCACATCTGGGTAATTGGAGAAGTAGACGCCCAGGAGGACATAGTCACGCCCCTTGGTGTGGAAAAGGTCGACACCGACTTTGGACCATGGGGTGGTCACTATTTCATGTTGCTGCAGAGTTTCTTAGGGTTGAGCTGGCTGAAATTTCTGACATGTGGGGCAGTTCAGGAACGTGTTGGCAATGTCTGGTCTGATGCCCGGCCAATAGACTGCCTCGCGAGCACTGCGTCGACATTTCTCGACCCACAGGTGACCCTCATGGAGTTGGCCGAGCACCATAGCTCGCATGCTCTGCGGAATCACAATCCTATCGAGCTTCATGAGGATGCCGTCCACCACCGTCAGGTCGTCCTTGACGTTGTAAAACTGGGGACACTGTCCCTTCTGCCAGCCATTCGTGAGGTACTGCATCACACGCTGTAGCAGAGAATCCTTGGCCGTTTCCTCACGAATTTGGATGACCCTCTCATCAGTAGCCAGAAGGTTGGAGGCACACAATTGCACCTGCACATCGATTTGGCAGACAAAGTCAGTTTGCTCACATGGTGTGGTGAGAGACCTGGAAAGGGCATCTGCAACAGTGTGTACTTTGCCTGGCATGTAGACAAGTTCAAAGTCATAGCGGCATAGCTTGAGAAGTATTCGTTGTAACCGAAAAAGCAAGAGGGTAGCCAGGGAAAGGGTTTGCCCACTGAAGGATAGGCAAGGGAATCTATGTGTGGAGCCAGAGGAAATGGGCGAGGTACTAAATGAATACTTTGCATTAGTATTCACCAAAGAGAAGGAATTGGTAAGATGTTGAGTCTGGAGAAGGGTGTGTCGATAGCCTGGGTCAAATTGAGATCCAAAAAGACGATGTGTTGGGCGTCTTGAAAAATATTAAGGTAGTTAAGTCCCCAGGGCCTGATGGGATCTACCCCAGAATAATGACGGAGGCTAGAGAGGAAATTGCTGAGGCCTTGACAGAAATCTTTGGATCCTCACTGTCTTCAGGTGATGTCCCGGAGGACTGGAGAATAGCCAATGTTGTTCCTCTGTTTAAGAAGAGTAGCAAGGATAATCCAGGGAACAACAGGCCGGTGAGCCTTACGTCAGTGGTAGGGAAATTACTGGAGAGAATTCCTCGAGACAGGATCTATTCCCATTTGGAAGCAAATGGACGTATTAGTGAGAGGCAGCATGGTTTTGTGAAGGGGAGGTTGTGTCTCACTAACTTGATAGTGTTTTTCGAGGTGGTCACAAAGAAGACTGATGCAGCTCGGGCAGTGGATGTTGTCTACATGGACTTCAGTAAGGCCTTTGACAAGGTCCCTCATGGTAGACTAGTACAAAAGGTGAAGTCACTCGGGATCAGGGGTGAGCTGGCAAGGTGGATACAGAACTGGCTAGGTCATAGAAGGCAGAGAGTAGCAATGGAAGGATGCTTTTCTAATTGGAGGGCTATGACTAGTGATGTTCCGCAGGGATCAGTGCTGGGACCTTTGCTGTTTGTAGTATATATAAATGATTTGGAGGAAAATGTAACTGGTCTGATTAGTAAGTTTGCAGACGGCACAAAGGTTGGTGGAATTGCGGAAAGCGATGAGGACTGTCAGAGGATACAGCAGGATTTAGATTGTTTGGAGACTTGGGCGGAGAGATGGCAGATGGAGTTTAATCCGGACAAATGTGAGGTAATGCGTTTTGGAAGGTCTAATGCAGGTAGGGAATATACAGTGAATGGTAGAACCCGCAAGAGTATTGAAAGTCAGGGAGATCTAGGTGTACCGGTCCACAGGTCACTGAAAGGAGCAACACAGGTGGAGAAGGTAATCAAGAAGGCATACGGCATGCTTGCCTTCATTGGCCGGGGCATTGAGTATAAGAATTGGCAAGTCATGTTGCAGCTGTATAGAACCTTAGTTAGGCCACACTTGGAGTATAGTGTTCAATTCTGGTCGTCACACTACCAGAAGGATGTGGTGGCTTTCGAGAGGGTGAAGAAGAGATTTACCAGAATGTTGCCTGGTATGGAGAGCATTAGCTATGAGGAGCGGTTGAATAAACTCGGTTTGTTCTCACTGGAACGACGGAGGTTGAGGGGCGACCTGATAGAGGTCTACAAAATTATGAGGGGCATAGACAGAGTGGATAGTCAGAGGCTTTTCCCCAGGGTAGAGGGGTAAATTACTAGGGGGCATAGGTTTACGGTGCGAGGGGCAAGGTTTAGAGTAGATGTCCGAGGCAAGTTTTTTACACAGAGGGTAGTGGGTGCCTGGAACTCACTACCGGAGGAGGTGGTGGAAGCAGGGACGATAGTGACATTTAAGGGGCATCTTGACAAATACATGAATAGGATGTGACTGGAGGGATACGGACCCAGGAAGTGTAGAAGATTGTAGTTTAGTCGGGCAGCATGGTCGGCACGGGCTTGGAGGGCCGAAGGGCCTGTTCCTGTGCTGTACTTTTCTTTGTTCTTTGTTCTTGAGGCGTCACGTCATTCAAATCCTTCTGGATTCTGTGGACTAGTGGCCTGTGGTCCGTCTCAACCATGAATTTTGGGAGGCCATACACATAGTCGGGAAATTTGAAGATTCCCGTTACGAGGCCCAGGCATTCCTTCGCGATCTGAGCGTACCGTTGCTCAGTGGGCATCATGCCTCTGGAGGCATACGCAACTGGGGCCCATGAGGAGGAGTCATCCCATTGGAGGAGCACCGCCCCAATACCGTTCTGGCTCACATTAGTGGATATTTTGGTCTCTTTGATAGGGTCAAAGAACGCCAGAACCGGGGCTCTGGTGAGTTTTGCCCTCAGCTAACACCACTCGTTCTCATGAGCGGGCAGCCACTGGAGTTCCATCGACTTTTTGACGAGATGGCGGAGGGCTGTGGTGTGTGCCGCCGTGTTGGGAATGTACTTCCCGAGGAAGTTGACCATTCCTAGAAAGCGGAGGACCACCTTCTTGTCCTCTGGGGTCTTCATGGCGTTGATCGCCGAGACCTTGTCAGCATCTGGCCGCACACCTTGCTGCGAGATGTGGTCACCAAGGAATTTGATTTCTCATTGACCGAACGAGCACTTGGCTCTGTTGAGTTGGAGGCCATGCTCATGGATTCTGTGGAATACCTGCTTGAGGCGATCGATGTGTTCTTGAGGAGTTGTGGACCAGATTATGACATCGTCAACATACACGCGCACCCCCTCGATACCCTCCATCATCTGTTCCATGATGCGGTGAAATACTGAGGCAGAGATGATGCCAAAAGGCATCCAGTTGTAGCTGTAGCGACCGAACGGGGTATTTAATGTGCACAGCTTGTGACTGGATGCACCCAGCTGTATTTGCCAGAACCCCTTGGAGGCGTCCAGCTTCGTAAAGAGTTTGGCATGAGCCATCTCGCTGGTCAACTCCTCTCGTTTTGGTATCGGGTAATGTTCCCTCATCATGTTGCGGTTTAAATCTTTGGGGTCGATGCAGATTCGAAGCTCCCCTGACGGCTTCTTGACGCAGACCATGGAGCTTACCCAGTCCGTGGGTTCTGTGACCTTTGATATGATGCCCTGGTCCTGGAGATCTTGTAACTGCTGCTTGAGGCGGTCCTTGAGGGGTGCCGGCACCCGACGTGGTGCGTGGATCACAGGGGTGGCGTTTGGTTTGAGCAGGATTTTGTATTGGTATGGGAGTGTGCCCATTCCGTCGAACACCCACTGGTACTGCGTGATGATGTCATCAATTTCAGCCTGGAAGTTTATATCAGGTGAGGCCGTCACCTGTGAGGATGACATGGTGTGGACTCACTGAACCAAGTTCAGGAGTTTGCCGGCCCGAGCACCGAGCAAGGATGCTCTGTCAGGTCCCATGATTTCAAATCGCAGTGTTGCTTCAAATGACTTATTGGAAACTCCGAGTTGGCATGAGCCACTGGCAGCTATGGCATTGCCATTGTAGTCAAGGAGCTGGCAGAACGGTGGAAGAATGCTTGGTCTGACGCGGATGGTGTCAAAATCGGATTTGCAGATGAGGTTCGCCAATGCACCGGTGTCCAGTTTGAACCGGATGCGAGCCTTGTTGACTGTGAGGACAGCACACCACTCGTCGTCGGGATCCACGTTGAGTATCGGGAGGTGCTTTGCTGTCTTGGAGAAAGACACCTAGATTCACCTAAGGAGCAGCGCTCCGAAAGCTAGTGACATCGAAACAAACCTGTTGGACTTTAACCTGGTGTTGTAAGACTTCGTACTGTGCTCACCCCAGTCCAACGCCGGCATCTCCACATCTTGTCTTGGAGAAAGGCAGCGCATGCTTCGTAATGATGCCCACCCAGTATGGAGATTTGAGGCACGCAGCATCAGGATCTGTTGGGCTGTCGGGGTCAGAGTCTGGCATGACCTGCTGTATTGAACGGACGCTTCTGCACCGCGACCGGGATCATTGGATGCTGGGCAGTGGAGCAGATCTGCAAAGAGCTGCGTAGTGGCCAAGCTTGCCACACTGTAGACACCGTCGTGATTTTGCAGGACATTGCCGCTTTAAATGGGCGGAGCCACAATTCGGACACGTCATGACGGCAACGTGCATGCGCAGTGCGGTTGAAAGACGTACGCACCTGCGCAGTCTGGTCGTCGGTCTCGCTGTCCCCTCGGTAGTGGCGCGCATGCGCAGGGGCCCGGGAAAAGCATGCGGAATGGCCACTCTCATTGATACTTAGGCCCTGCATTTGTGCGATGGCCTGCACCCGTTCCGCCTTGTGGGAGGTTAGCTTTGCCGTTTCTGCCGCCCTGATGTGGGAGTACCGATTGTTAGCATGTTCATGGAGAACGCACGTTTTGATGGCGATGGGGTGTGGGTGAGCTGCTTGACTTTCAGGAGCTGCTGGCAAAGGGAATCGGAGTGGACCCCGAAAACGATCTGATCCCGGATCATGGAATCAGTGGTCGAGTCATAGTTACATGACTGCGCGAGGATGCGGAGATGGGTCAGAAAGGATTGAAAAGGTTCATCCTTACTCTGAAGCCTCTGCTGGAAAATGTACCATTCAAAGCTCTCATTCACCTCAATGTCGCAGTGGCTGTCGAACTTTAGTAGGACTGTTTTAAACTTAGTCTTGTCTTCGTCTTCAGCGAATGTAAGGGAGTTGTAGATGTGGATGGCGTGGCCCCCGGCTGTGGAGAGGAATAGTGGATCTGCCTGCCGACCGATGCGGCCTCAAGGTCGGTGGCTTCTGAATAGAGTTGGAACTTTTGTTTGAAGATCTTCTAACTTGCACCGAGGTTGCCAGCGATGTGGAGCTGCGGAGGAAGGCGGACGTTTTCCATGTCACCGGATGGCTGTTTGCTGGTCAACGCTGATTCACTCAAGGTAGGTCCGTCTATTTGCTGTCAACGCTGATTCACTCAAGGTAGGTCCGTCAATTTTCAGCATCACTCACTGGTACCATGATGTGTTGGGTAGGCTGGGTCGACGTGGACTTCACTTGATGCAGTGTAGCGCGAGACAGACCTCCAACACTTGATAAGATGCAACACGATTTTATTTAACATCTAAACTATTGTACATGTTCAACTGTGGGTTGACACTATGCTGACTTGACTGGAGACCTGATACTAGCCTAACCAGGCTTACTAGCTACCACATGGTGTTTGCACTGGCCAGCTCACTAACTCTGACTGTCTCAGAGGGTGGGTCCCGAGAGAGCGGGAAAACTGGTGCCCTCTGGCTTTCTCGTGGTCGTGTCCTGTCTGGTGATTGGCTGCTCTGTTCTGTGTGCTTACTGGTCATCCTGTGTGTCAATCACTGCCTATCTGCACTCTATTGTATACATAGATGTATATTATGACATACAGAGCATGTGACCTGTTCTCTGCCACAGCTTCTGTCCCTGGGACAGCGTGCTGACATCAGGAAGAGGCAGTCTGCCCCACTGGGCTCCGGGCCTGTGCACTGCTCGAATCTGCTAAGGGATGCATGGGATGGCCGGCATTCTTGAAAGCCGGATGCGACCAGCATTTTTAAAAGCTGGTCACAGCCATTGGGCACTTCTTTCTGCGATCTGGAACTTGGCAACCGATCGTTTCATGACCTTCCAGGCACCCGCCCGCGACCCACCCCTGGGTCGCGATCCTGAGTTTGAAAATGACTGAACTAGACCAATGCACAATATATCCTATTTGTCTCACACTTTCATGTTCATTCTTTTCAAATTGTACTTCAATTCTTAAAATGATGATATTCTTTCTGTTTTTCACATTTTTTTCAAATTCAGGTTCAATTTAGCATGGCCAATCCACCTACCCTGCACATCTTTGGGTTGTGGGGGTGAGACCCATGCAGACGTATTCATTCTGTTTCAGTGCCACATATGGTAACACATTCCATGATCTAATAACTCTGAGTACAAAAACATTTCTTCTCACTTCCCCCACATTTTTTTGGTGATAATCCTGACTCTTGGTCGAATTGTTATCAATTCACAAACCAGGGGAAACAATCTTTCATTATTTGCTCTTTCAGTCTTTCATAATGTTGATGCTGCTTAATCTTCTTGGCTATAGATGCATGTCCCAACTTATTTGAGCCTTTCTTAATAACCATAACCTCGGATTCCTGGGAGTATTGAGCTCAGGTGACTGAAGGAAGGTTGACCGATCTCTGAGGACAATGTCGATCTGGAAGCGCAGGTGAGGAGTTCATGGTTCTTTGCAACATCCATCAGTGTGAGAATCATACAGAATGTTACACAATAACAATGGTGTGTATTGGTGAACGTTACTGAGTGGGATTTATCGGCTGTTCATGCCAGCAGGAAATTCCAGTCCCACGCCAGTGCTCGGGCTCCCCGGCGACGAGGGGTACAGTCAATGGGAAATCCAGTTGGACTTCCGGTTGCGGCTATGCATAGCTAAGCCGCACGATTCGGCAACTCCCGCTATCACAGACTTTCGGGCTCTTTAGAGGAACCCCAACAGGAATTTTTTTGAAGACGACCCGTGGGGAAGGGAAGAGCGAGGTCCCCCTTCAACTTTTATGGACCGGACCAGAAGTGAAACGGGCAAAAAAGCGGCATTGGAGCAGCGGGAGAAGCGAGGGAAGAAAAGCAAAATGGCGGCGGCCGGGGACAAAGCGGAATGTGGGCCGGAGCTGCAGGAGTTCATCAAGCGCTGCTTCAAGGAGCTGCGGAAGGAGATGCTGGCGCCTATTTTGTCAGCGATTGAAGGACTAGGGATGACCCAGAAGGCCCACGAGGTAAAGATCCAGGAGGTGCAGAAAAGAGTCAGTGAGAATGAGGACGAGATCTTGGGCCTGGCGGTGAGAGTGGAGGAGCACGAGGCGCTGCACAAGAGGTGGGCGGGAAGATTCAAAGACCTGGAGAACAGGTCGAGGAGAAAGAACCTGCGGATCCTGGGTCTTCCTGAAGGAGTGGAGGGGGCCGATGCCGGGGCATATGCGAGCACGATGCTCGAGGCGATGATGGGCGCGGAGGCCTCTTCGAGGCCGCTGGAGCTGGATGGGGCACACCGGGTGCTGGCGAGGAGGCCCAAGGCAAACGAGCCGCCAAGGGCGATGGTGATGAGGTTTCACCGTTTCACGGACAGAGAGAGGGTCTTGAAATGGGCCAAGAAGGAGCGGAGCAGCAGGTGGGACAATGCAGAGATCCGAATATACCCAGACTGGAGCACGGAGGTGGCAAAGAGGAGAGTGGGTTTCAACCGGGCCAAGGCGGTGTTGCACCGGAAAGGAGTGAGATTCGGAATGCTGCAGCCAGCGCGATTGTGGGTCACATATAAGGATCAGCACCAATATTTTGAAATGCCTGAAGAGGCGTGAACCTTTATTCAAACCGAAAAGTTGGACTCAAACTGAGGGTTTGTGAGGGTGGGAGGGATGTTTGATGGTTGTTGTATATAGGGGGTCAATCATGCGCAGGAAATGTTACATGGGCTGGGGGAGAGAGACAAGGCCGCGACAGAAGCTGCGCCAGAGGGGGCGGGGTAGGCTTAGGAAAGCGCGGGATTTTCCCCTTTTCCCCACGCTAGGGAAGAAAGGCGGGAGGGGGAATGGAGGAACGCACACTGATTGGGAGATTCCCACACGGGGAGGTCAATGGGATGGCGGGGGAAGCCGGGGTCAGCAGGTGTCAGCTGACTTACGGGAGTGATACGGGGGGAGCAAAAAAGCTAGACATGGGTCTAGCGGGGGGGGAGGGGAGGGGGGGGTGAAAAGGGTTGCTGCTGCACTGGCCGAAGGGGAATGGGGCACAGAAGAGGTGGTCGGGGCGGGGGTCTCCCTGCTGGGGGACAGGAGGGTGAAGGCGGCGCGGACACGGGACTGGCCTAGAAAAGGAGATGGCTAGTCGGCGGGGGGGGGGGGAAGGGTTGCTGCTGCACTGGCCGAAGGGGAGTGGGACACAGAAGAGGTGGTCGGGGTGGGGGTCTCCCTGCTGGGGGACAGGAGGGTGAGGGCGGCGCGGACACGGGACTGGCCTAGAAAAGGAGATGGCTAGTTCGCGCACTTAAAGGGACTGAAGGCAGATGTGGTCATGCTCCAAGAGGCACATTTGAAGGTGGCGGACCAGGTCAGGTTAAGAAAGGGATGGGTAGGACAGGTATTCCATTCGGGGCTGGACGCGAAGAACAGAGGAGTGGCAATATTGGTGGGGAAGCGGGTGTCGCTTGAGGCCAAGAATATCGTAGTGGACAACGGAGGGCGATATGTGATGGTGAGCGGTAAGTTGCAGGGGACGTGGGTGGTATTGGTAAATGTATACGCCCCGAACTGGGATGATGCCGGATTCATGAAGCACATGTTGAGGCGCATTCCGGACGTGGAGGTAGGAGGCGTGATAATGGGTGGGGATTTCAATATGTTGTTGGACCCAGCACTGGACCACTCCAGATTGAGGACTGGAAAGAGGCCGGCGGCGGCCAAGGTGCTTAGGGGGTTTATGGATCAGATGGGGGGAGTGGACCCGTGGAGGTTTGCCAGGCCGCAGGCCAGGGAATCTTTTTTCTCCCACGTGCACAAAGCCTACTCCCGGATAGATTTTTTTGTTCTGGGCAGGGCGCTGATCCCGAAAGTGGAGGGAACGGAGTATTCGGCCATAGCCGTTTCAGATCACGCCCCGCACTGGGTGGAACTGGAGTTGGGAGAGGAGAGGGACCAATGCCCGCTGTGGCGGCTGGATGTGGGACTGCTGGCAGATGAGGTGGTGTGTGGGAAGGTGAGGGGGTGCATCGAAAGGTACTTGGAGGCCAATGACAACGGGGAGGTGCGGGTGGGGGTGGTATGGGAGGCGTTGAAGGCGGTGATCAGGGGAGAGCTAATCTCCATTAGGGCTCATAGGGAGAAGATAGAGGGCATGGAAAGGGAGAGGTTAGTGGGGGAGATTTTAAGAGTGGACAGGAGATACGCAGAGGCCCCTGAGGAGGGATTACTTGGGGAAAGACGACGTCTCCAGACGGAGTTTGATCTGTTGACCACAGGGAAGGCAGAGGCACAGTGGAGGAAGGCGCAGGGGGCGACCTACGAGTATGGGGAGAAGGTGAGTCGGATGCTGGCACACCAGCTCCGTAAGAGGATGGCAGCGAGGGAAATAGGGGGAGTCAAGGATGGAA
This sequence comes from Scyliorhinus torazame, assembly GCF_047496885.1. Taxonomy (NCBI): domain Eukaryota; kingdom Metazoa; phylum Chordata; class Chondrichthyes; order Carcharhiniformes; family Scyliorhinidae; genus Scyliorhinus; species Scyliorhinus torazame. The sequence continues at coordinate 167,978,668 of NC_092716.1, read as the reverse complement.
GGGGAGCCACGGTGCGGAGTGTGACGAAAATAAACGAGGCATTCAAGGCCTTCTATGAGCAGCTGTACAGATCCCAGCCCCCAGCGGGGGAAGAGGGGATAAGACGATTCCTAGACCAATTGAGATTCCCGAGGGTGGAGGAGCAAGAGGTGGCTGGTTTGGGGGCACCAATTGGATTGGAGGAGCTGAGCAAGGGTTTGGGGAGTATGCAGGCAGGGAAGGCCACGGGACCGGACGGGTTCCCGGTGGAGTTCTACAGGAAGTACGTAGACCTGTTGGCCCCGATACTAGTGAGGACCTTTAATGAGGCAAGGGAGAAAGGGTCCCTGCCCCCGACAATGTCGGAGGCGACGATTTCTTTGATCCTAAAGCGGGACAAGGACCCACTGCAATGTGGATCGTACAGGCCGATCTCGCTCTTCAACGTGGATGCTAAGTTGCTGGCAAAAGTGCTGGCTACGAGGATCGAGGACTGTGTCCCGGGGGTGATCCATGAGGACCAGACAGGATTTGTAAAGGGAAGGCAACTAAACACCAATGTGCGGCGGCTCTTAAACGTGATAATGATGCCATCGGTGGAGGGAGAGGCGGAGATAGTGGCAGCTATGGACGCGGAGAAGGCCTTTGACCGAGTAGAGTGGGAGTATCTCTGGGAAGTGCTGTGTAGGTTTGGGTTCGGGGGAGGGTTTATTAGTTGGGTTAAGCTCCTTTACAGAGCCCCGGTGGCGAGTGTGGTGACGAATCGGCGGAGGTCGGAGTACTTTCGGCTGGGGATGCCCCGTCCCCCCTGTTGTTTGCATTGGCGATTGAACCCTTGGCCATGTCATTGAGGGAGTCTAGGAAATGGAGGGGGGTGGTCCGAGGGGGAGAAAAGCATCGGGTGTCGCTTTATGCGGATGACCTGTTGCTGTATGTGGCGGATCCAGTGGAGGGGATGGTGGAGGTCATGCAGACTCTAAGGGAGTTTGGGGATTTTTCGGGAGGGAAGAGTGAGTTTTTGTAGTACAGGCAGGGGCCGAAGAAAGAGGGATAGGCGATCTACCGCTGAGGAGGGCGGAGGGGAGCTTTCGGTACCTGGGGATCCAGATAGCCAGGATTTGGGGGGCCCTACATAAACTGAATCTGACGAGGTTGGTGGAGCAGATGGAGGAGGACTTCAAAAGATCGATACATGTTACCGCTCTCGCTAGCGGGTAGAGTGCAGTCGGTCAAAATGGTGGTCCTTCCGAGGTTTCTTTTTGTGTTTCAGTGTCTTCCCATCGTGATCACCAAGGCCTTTTTTAAGAGAGTAGGCAGGTGTATTATGGGGTTTGTGTGGGCAAATAGGACTCCGAGGGTAAGGAGAGGGTTTCTGGAACGCAGTAGGGACCGAGGAGGGTTGGCACTGCCAACCTAAGGAGCTACTACTGGGCAGCAAATGTGGCGATGATCCGTAAGTGGGTGATGGAGGGAGAGGGGGCGGCATGGAAGAGGGTGGAGATGGCGTCCTGTAAAGGAACGAGCCTTGGTGCGCTGGTGACGGCACCGCTGCCACTCTCGCCATCAAAGTATATCACGGGCCCGGTGGTGGCGGCAACGCTAAAGATCTGGGGCCAGTGGAGACGGCACAGGGGTGCAATGGGAGCCTCGGTGTGGTCCCCGATCAGGGGTAACTATCGGTTTGTCCCGGGGAGGATGAACTGTGCTGGCATCGGGCGGGGATTAGAAGAATGGGGGACCTGTTCATTGATGGGACGTTTGCGAGCCTAGGGGCACTGGAGGAGAAGTTTGAGATACCCCCGGGAAATGCTTTTAGATACATGCAGGTGAGGGCGTTTGTGAGGCGGCAGGTGAGGGAGTTCCCGTTGCTCCTGGCACAGGAAATTCAAGACAGGGTGATCTCGGGTGTATGGGTCGGGGAGTGCAAGGTGTCGGCAATATACCAGGAGATGAAAGAAGAGGGGGAAGCATTGGTAGAGGAGCTGAAGGGTAAATGGGAGGAGGAGCTGGGGGAGGAGATTGAGGAGGGGTTATGGGCTGATGCCCTAGGTAGGGTTAATTCCTCCTCCTCGTGTGCCAGGCTCAGCCTGATACAATTTAAAGTGGTCCACAGAGCGCGCTTGACGGGGGCGAGGTTGAGTAGGTTCTTTGGGGTAGAGGACAGATGTGGAAGGTGCTCACGGAGTCCGGCGAACCATGTCCATATGTTCTGGCCTTGCCCGGCACTGGAGGGATTCTGGAGAGGAGTGGCGGGAGCAATATCTCAGGTGGTGAAAATCCGGGTCAAGCCAAGCTGGGGGCTAGCAATATTTGGAGTAGTGGACGAGCCGGGAGTGCAGGCGGCAAAAGAGGCCGGAATTCTGGCCTTTGCGTCCCTAGTAGCCCGGCGAAGGATCTTGCTAATGTGGAAGGAGGCGAAGTCCCCCAGCGTGGAGGCCTGGATAAACGACATGGCTGGGTTCATTAAGCTGGAGAGGATAAAGTTTGCCTTGAGAGGGTCTGCGCAGGGGTTCTACAGGCAGTGGCAACCGTTCCTAGACTATCTCGCGGAGCGTTAGAGGAAGGTCGGTCAGCAGCAGCAGCAACCCAGGGGGCGGGGGGGGGGGATGTCCTGTGGAGGGGGGGAGGGAGGGAGGGGGGAAGGGGGTCTGCCTAGTGGGTGTTTGAGCAAGAGAACACATGAAAGATTTGGAAACTGGCATGTACGGGAGAGAGCCAGTGTGCAAAGCTCTGTAACATATCGTTTTACCCTTTAGATATCTTGCTATGTGCGATTTCTTTCTATTTTGTTACATTGCTGGTCGCGCTCCGTGCTGTACAGCGCTGCCTGGGATGTTTGCTCTGGCCACAAAAAATAATACTTGGACCCCCCAGAATTGGCTGGCTGCCAATTTTTTTGTTTGTAAGGGTGGAAAATTGTGTTAAAAAACTTTAATAAATTTTTTTTTTTAAAAAAGGGAAATCCAGTTGACAATGGCGGGACCGGTTAATTTCACTGGCAGGCCGCCTCCCCTGCCGAAAAGCACACAGCACGGTGGTCAGTAAATCCCGCCCACTGTACACATGAGTCAGAATTATAGAATACCGAGATCTATCAAGAATACAGGGTTGTTTGGGTATAATCATGATGTGGAGATGCCGGCGTTGGACTGGGGTGAGCACAGTAAGAAGTTTTACAACACCAGGTTAAAGTCCAACAGGTTTGTTTCAAACACTAGCTTTCGGAGCACTGCTCCTTCCTCAGGTGAATGAAGAGGTCTGTTCCAGAAACATACACTTATTTAACTGCAAATGCTCACATTCAAAGCATTGTCTTGTATCTTTGAATTTGTCTATATATATGTTTCTGGAACATACCTCCCATTCTGGTTCCAGCTGCAGGAGGCACAACATTTTGTGCAATAAAGCCTCGATTGTTTCACCATTCACGTCTCGTGGTAATTGAGGTACATCAATTTATTGCACAAGATTTTAAAAGATGAACATCTTAATCAAGCCTGATCGCCTGCAGCTGAGCCGCACGCAGCCAATACCACGTCCACCTTCGACACTGGCTAGCCTGCTTCGAAGGCTACCTCAGAGCAGCCACTGAAGACCTCTCGAACCTACAGAAGCTCCAAGTCCTCTACTCACGGGTGAGCCCTGAAATATTTCCCCTCATCCGGGATACGCTCACCAACACAGAAGTGATGACGCTACTAAAGGGACATTACTTTAATTCGGTGAATCAAGTGTTCGCCAAGCACCTCCTGGCCACGAGACGGCAACTCCCGGGGAAGACTCTGGACAATTTCTTGCGGGCTCTACAGATTTTCGGTAGGAACTGTGACTGCCAGGCAGTTTCGGCAGTCCAACACATCAAACTATTAATCAGAGACGCTTATGTCACGGGCATGAAGTCTACATACGTTCGCCAGCGACTATTGGAAGGGGGTACGCTCGATCTTGCAGAGATTAGGCAGCTTGCTAATTCACTAGAAGTGGTCTCCCGTAACCTGGAGGCCTACACCTCCGACCGGGCGGCACCCTCATGGGCATCGTGGGCCCCACCAGCTGCCGACTTGAGCTCACCGCAAGCCTGCGCCGCGCGGCAGCCAGCCAATTCTGGGGGGTCCAAGTATTATTTTTTGTGGCCAGAGCAAACATCCCAGGCAGCGCTGTACAGCACGGAGCGCGACCAGCAATGTGTGTGGGAAGAAGGGACACTTTGTTTCCGTTTGCCAGGCCCGGTCGGTCGGCACTATTTCCAGGCCCGGCATTGCTACACCCTCCACGTGTGTTCCAGTGGCGCCGCCATCTTCTCCACCACAAGCCACATGTGGCCCATGGGTGCCGCCATCTTTGATGCCGCCCGCCAGGTGCGCCCTGTGGGCGCCGCCATCTTCGGTGCCATTTTGGACCGCGCCTCAGGACCCCTGCTCATCTGGCCGTTCGCTGCCAACTGATAACTCCGCCACCGCTGATCAGCCCGGGACCTCCCAGCATCTTCCACAGCTCGCCTCCAACACCCTGGATCAGTCTCGGACCCGCAACCTCGCAACTGCTACGACGACTGTAAAGATCAACGGGCACGAGACGACCTGCCTCTTTGACTCCGGGAGCACAGAGTTTCATCCACCTTGCTACGGTAAGGTGCTGCTCCCTCCCGGTACTCCCCGTCACCCAGAAAATCTCCCTGGCCTCCGGATCCCATTCCGTGGAAATCCGGGGGTACTGTGTCGCGACCCTCATCGTTCAGGGCGTAGAGTTCACCAACTTCAGGCTCTACGTCCTCCCCCACCTCTGCGCTGCCCTGTCACTAGGCCTTGATTTTCAATGCCACCTCCAAAGCCTTACTTTGAAATTCGACGGACCCTTGCCCCCCCGTCACCGTCTGCGGCCTCACGACCCTTAAGGTCGATCCACCTTCCCTGTTTGCAAACATCACCCCGGACTGCAAGCCTGTCGCCACTAGGAGCAGACGGTACAGTGCCCAAGGCAGGACCTTCATCAGGTCAGAGGTCCAATGGCTTCTGCGGGAGGGGATCATTGAGGCCAGTAACAGCCCCTGGGGAGCTCAAGTGGTGGTATTGAAGACTGGGGAGAAGCACAGGATGGTCATTGACTGCAGTCAGACCATCAACCGGTACACGCAGCTTGATGTGTACCCCCTCCCACGCATATCTGACATGGTCAATCAGATTACGCAGTATCGAGTCTTCTCCACAGTAGACTTGAAGTCCGCCTACTACCAGCTCCCCATCCGCTCGGAGGACCGCCAATACACTGCGTTCGAAGCAGATGGCCGCCTCTATCATTTCCTTAGAGTTCCCTTTGGTGTCACCAATGGGGTCTTGGTCTTCCAGCGAGAGATGGACCGAATGGTTGACCAGTACGGGCTGCGGGCCACCTTCCCGTACCTAGATAATGTCACTATCTTCGGCCATGATTCGCAGGACCTCAACGCAAACCTCAAAAATTCCTCCATGCCGCCAAACTCCTTAACCTCACCTACAATAAGGAGAAATGCGTGTTCCGCACCAACCGCTTAGCTATCCTTGGCTACGTAGTGGAAAATGGAGTCCTAGGGGCCGACCCCGACTGCATGCTGGAACTCCCCCTCCCCCACTGCTCCAAAGCCCTGAAACGATGCCTGGGGTTTTTCTCATATTACTCCCAGTGGGTCCCTAATTACCACACCAAGGCAGACATCGCCAAGGCCACGATGCACGCAGTCGACGAGACCCTCCCCTTTCAGGTGGAGAGCGATGCATCAGACGTAACTCTGGTCGCCACCCTCAACCAGGCGAGCAGACCCGTGGCTTTCTTTTCCCGCACCCTCCATGCCTCCGAAATTCGGCACTCCCCTGTCGAAAAGGAAGCCCAAGCCATTGTGGAAGCTGTGCGACATTGGCGGCATTACCTGGCCGACAGGAGATTCACTTTCCTCACTGACCAACGGTCGGTTGCCTTCATGTTCAACAATACTCAGCGGGTCAAGATCAAAAATGACAAGATCTTGAGGTGGAGGATCGAGCTCTCCACCTATAACTATGAGATCTTGTATCGCCCAGGGAAGCTCAATGAGCTCCCTGATGTCCTAACCCGCGATACATGTGCCAGCGCACAAGTGGACCGACTCCGGGCTCTCCACAATGACCTCTGCCAACCTGCCTTACTCCATTGAGGAGGTCAGGGCTGTAACCAGAGACTGCCAAGTCTGCACAGAGTGCAAGCCGCACTTCTACAGGCCAGATAGAGCACACCTGGTGAAGGCCTCCCTGATGTGACCATCAATTCACTCGAAGACACGTGAAGAAGTAAACCGTGGTTTTAATCAGCTTAGGACTGAGCCTGCCTGTGACCGGTACAACACTGAAGGCGGCCCCGCAGGTCGGCAGATCTTATACTTCCCGTAAAGGGGGTGGAGCCATGGGCTGAGCCATGGGCGGAGCCCGTACATGCACCAACATATCCCCTGTGGGTGAAGCCACACAATGGCCGATAGGTAGAGCCCACAGGGTTAATAACGTAACACAGTGCACTGGTGAATTATCAGTAATTATACATTCACCAAACTCCCGCCCCTTTGAGCGCCTCAGCATGGACTTCAAACGGCCCCTCTCCTCCACCGACCGCAACATGTACTTTCTCAACGTAATTGATGAGTACTCCCGGTTCCCTTTCGCCATCCCATGCCCCGACATGACTTCTGCCATGGTCATCAAAGTTCTGCACAGCATCTTCACTCTGTTCGGTTTCCCCACCTACATCCACCTTCATGAGTGATGAGCTGTGTCAGTTCCTGCTCAGCAAGGGCATCGCCTCGAGCAGGACGACCAGCTACAACCCCCGGGGAAACAGGCAGGTGGAGAGGGAGAACGGGATGGTCTGGTAGGCCGTCCTGCTGGCCCTTCGGTCTAGAAATCTCCCAGTCTCCCGCTGGCAGGAGGTCCTCCGCGACGCGCTCCACTCCATCCGGTCGCTCCTGTGCACTGCCACTAATAAGACGCCTCACGAATGTGTGTTTGCCTTCCCCAGGAAGTCCACCTCCGGGGACTCGCTCCCAACATGGCTGACAGTTCCTGGACCCGTCCTCCTCCGGAAGCATGTGCGGAGACATAAATCGGATCCCTTGGTTGAGAAAGTTCACCTCCTCCCTGTAAACCCGCAGTACGCCTACGTGGCACACCCCGACAGGCGACAGGACAGAGTCTCCCTCCGGGACCTGGCACCCACTGGGTCCCCACTCACAACCCCCGACCTGTCACCGCTCCTCTCCCCCCCCCCCCCCGGTTGCCTCATTCACCCCAGCGCCACACACACTCCCACCAGCGAACCTCACTGCAGCCCCCACCCCAGCAGGATCCGTCCCCTCACTGGGTCTACTAAGGGGTGACGAAGACGAGGACAACACGCTCCCGGAGTCGCAGGTGACCACGTCAGTGCCCACATCATCACCAGGACGGAGGCAATCGCAGCGGAGGGTCAGAGCTCCCGACAGACTCAATCTGTAATGTTTTTCTTCACCCCCGCCGGACTCTTTGTTTAAACAGGAGGTGAGTGGGGTAAACACCACAAGTAATACATTGCATGTATTGCGGTACTGCCCATGTATTACAGGTACCACAGTAAATCCCAGCCTGCTATCTCTTCCCAGCAGGCAGCGGATAAAAGTGTATGTTCTCCTGTGCTGCTCCCATTCTGGTTCCAGCTGCAGGAGGCACAACATCTTGTGCAATAAAGCCTCGATTGTTTCACCATTCTCGTCTTGTGGTCATTGACGCTACATCAAAGGCAAACAGGTCTAATCGAATCAGAGCAACGGAACTGGGAAGGAAGAAACAGATAAACAATCAGCATGGGATATAGCTGCGTAAAGTAGAGATAATCATACTCAAGTATAAGAAGGACATTTTAAAGAAATAAAGATGACATGTGCATTGCTGAGACAATGGGATCCCTAAGTGAAAAGTGAGAACATTGAGCGATGGAAACCCAGTGAACGATGGAAACCCAGCGGTCAGGTTTGAAATCGAAATGAGTTCGAAACTTATAAAGAACTCACTGGAAAAGTACCGTAGCCTACCTTCCTGAAAAAAGGTCCTGAAAAAGGTCCTCTTTTCCTGAAAAAAAGAACAGTAAGAAGCCTTACAACACCAGTTTAAAGTACAGCAGGTTTGTTTTGATTCACTAGCTTTCGGAACACAGCTCCTTCCTCAGGTGAATCCTCAGGTCATTCACCTGAGGAAGGAGCTGTGCTCCGAAAGCTAGTGATTCGAAACAAACCTGTTGGACTTTAACCTGGTGTTGTAAGACTTCTTACTGTGCTCACCCCAGTCCAACGCCGGCATCTCCACATCATGAAAAAAAGAAAACAGAGATACCTCACATCACCAACTGCATCACCAACTGCCCACGGTAAGGGTTGAGCTGGACAGAAATGCTTGCTTTTGAAGGTATGATTGCTTCACACTGATGCAAAATGCACAGCATCACTAGTTGACAAGATTCCCTTCCCTTCCTGTCACTATAGCAGCTGTATCCAATTATCTCATTAAGGAGAAGTGAGTGTGTGAGTTGACCTTGTCCTTGGGTGATGGATGACAAGTCCTTCAACATGATTGTTTTAGGCTTACTGTCACCAGAAGCAAAGAAATAATTTAAACAATTAAACAATTTATAAACATATTTTTCTTTCCTTTCCAAAGCTCATGCTTTTGTGATATATTTACGTTGACTAATGAGATTATGATTCATTGGTGGTTAGGTGGTCATGGGCAGCGGGGAGCTCCATTCAGCAAGATAAGAGGCAGTGCCGCTTTGATCCGCGATGTACATGAACCAGCCTGGAGAGTTTTAGTCCTGTGAGATTTTTCTGATATACTATTCTGTTACAAATCATTTTGGTTCCACTAAACTAGAAAGGAAGAGGACCCAATTTATTTTCAATGATAAATAAACTTTAATAAAAATGAAAAAGAAATCAAAGTGCTGAAATAAGAACAGAAAATACCAGACACAAAGGCACCTCACATACAAAAGAGACAATAAGTAAACGGATGAACTCACTAATCCTACACTGAGCACTGAGCTGTGCTTGAAGTCAAATGTTGGTAGTAAGTACAGTGTTGCAACTCTATCTCTGACCTATACTCCCTTGAAGCATGCATGCTACTGGGAGAGTGGGAGCAGTGACTTATCAAACCAAAATACTTAACACATTACCTTACTTTTGCAAATACTGGATTTTGACTGATCTGCTGTTTAGAACATACATTGTGCCTATTTGGCCATATTTTTTCAAAGGCGAGGGAACTTTTCAGTTTGTGCTCTGTTACACATCATTGACATGATGGGTAGAAATTTCCCAGCTAGGTGGGGGCAAGTGGAAAGATTCCAGAAAACTATGTCAGGTCGGGACTCTGATGTCACCCCGCCCTCTTCCTGCTTTCCCTGCAATGGGTTTCAAATACTGCAAATAACCCCCTTAGATCTGAAGGGAAAGCAATAGAGGTGATGATAAAGGAAATTAAGAGCATTTTAAACATGAATTCTGTCATGATATCCATATTAACATATCATGGTGCAATCACACACACACACTGATAGACAGGTAGATGGACCAATCAACACACACACAACATCACAGCCAATCACCAGTGAGAGCACACGCACTATAAAACAGGGAACACCGCAGTTTCTGCTCATTCTACCAGGAGATAGCTCAGAGCACAGAGCTCACAGCGCGCCACTCAGACATACACCATGTGCTGAGTGCCTCACTAAGATAGTGCTAGGGCTGGGTCCACAGGTTAGCTGGTGAAGTACGAACCACAGCCAGAAGTTAATAGTTATTATTATACAGAATAATAAAACAGAGTTGTACCATCTACAACCGTGTTGGTTCATTTGTGTACCGGAACACCCAACACGACAAATCTTTCCTAAATGCGCATGGCTTTCTTACCGTGTCTGCACCTCACCAAAATCATCAAGACGAGAGCACAGCAGGAAGTGTTTCCTCAGTAAAACGGCCAAGCAAGGAAGGTTTGCTCAGCTACACTGGGAAGCCTAGCTAGGCCATTCGGAGTTGCTGTTCAAAGCATTTCTCCCAGAAAGTGCAATCCATGCTTGACAGGTTGCCAACTTTTAGGAAGGCACATCACCTGTCCAGCACTTCGCTCACCTTCAGCTAGATTTTCCTGCTGCCAGCTTTCACAATACATGGGAGCAGCTAATGCAGCTAGACCCTGCATCTCTGCCGAGGAGAAATTGCAGAAGCAAGCCCACAGAATCACAGAATTTACAGTGCAGAAGGAGGCCATTCGGCCCATCGAGACTGCACCGGCCCTTGGAAAGAGCACCCTGCCTATCCCCGCACCTCCACCCTATCCCTGCACCTCCACCCTATCCCCGTAACCCCACCTTACCTTTTTATTTTGGACACTAAGGGCAATTTAGCATAGGTAATCCACCTAATCCCGCACATCTTTGGATCATGGGAGGAAACCAGAGCACCCGGAGGAAACCCACGCAGACACGGGGAGAACGTGTAGACTCCGCACAGACAGTGACCCAAGTCGGGAATCAAACCTGGGACCCTGGCGCTGTGAAGCCATTGTGCTAATCACTATGCTGCCGTGCTGCCCACTGTGACCAGAACCAAAAATTGCCACCAGCAGCAGGAGCCACATCAGAAGGACATTGCTGGGGGATAAACATTGAATTCCAGCTGAAAGGACACGGCATCCGCAACACAAGGGGCGGAATTCAGCCCAAATATTTTGAAGTGTCATTTTGGGCGGGTTTGGCAGAGTGTCTCCCGTTAGCTTTTTGGGTGAAATCTACACCGCTATTCAACCAGACCTAGGGCTCGACTTAACAGCTGTGTCGCGCTTCAGCAAGAATGCAACACGGCGATTAGATCATGGGAGAGGACAAAATGAGGAACCGTGCCGGGCGCTGATTGGTTTGCGATCTAACTGACCTGTCACTTTGGCGACAAACCAATAATCACCAATTAATGCCAATTTCCATACGATTAACATGAACGACCCCCTATCTCAAGTCCTCTTATGATCTAACTGTCTGCCCTAAGTGGTCATGGGGGCACCGGTTAATACACCTTTTAAAAATGTGAAGCTGGCAGAATGGCTGCTGTGGGGATCCGAGGAGGTGAGCAGCCATCTTGAATCCCAGGCAGTGAGTTTGGGCGCACTGAGATTGCTGCCCCAGTGCTCGGAGGGGGCTGCCCCTGGGCTGGGGGAGTGGGTGTCTCACTGCCTCCAGGTCCGCCATGCCACCCCCTGGATCGTGTGTACCCACAACGAGAGCAACTCCAGCTCCTGCCCATCTGTCCCACCAACCAACACTCACTGACTGTGGTGGTCTCCCGCCGAGCCGCTCAAGACTATTATTAAGAGGGAATTGGAGGGCAGCAGGGTGGCGCAGTGGTTAGCACTGCTGTCTGCGGCGCTCGAATCGCGGCCCTGGGTCACTGTCCGTGTGGAGTTTGCACATTATCCCCGTGTCTGCGTGGGTTTCACCCCTGTAGCGCACAATGACTTACGAGAGAGACGAATAGAGGTGAAGTCGATGAGGCTTTATTAAGCGTGACTTGTTCCCAGCAGTTCAGTAACAGACTGGAGCTGCGGGGAGAAGCCCAGGTTCTTATACTCCGCCTTCAGGGCGGAGCTAGGGATCAACAGCCAACCAGGACCCGGGATCTGTCAGCCAATGGCATCACGGCTTCACAGTCCCACATGACCCCTAATGCATACTACCACATTCACCCCTTGTTAAAAATGAACCCAGCGGGGTGGTGCTTCGCATGGTGGTAGGGGTTTACAAGGCTGGTCCTGGGAGGAGAAAATTTTTGGCATGTCTTTTCAATGCTCTACACTTTGCCCTACATTGGGCTATGTACAGGGTTTGTGAACTATTTACAAAATTCGTAAGAGGAAAAAAAAGAACATTCTCGTTAAAGTCCACAACATTCTTGTGTTACCCCGATGCCACGAGTAGAGCGGGCGGTCTGGTCTTCCTTGTTGATCGCCTCAGCACCGGTGGTGGTGCAGGTGCTTGTTCCCGTGTTGTCGTCTCCGGGAGCTTTTCGGTGTCTGCTTCAGTTTCACTCCTGGTCGGACATGGGAGGAGGACCGATCCTCCCGGGAAGGGGGCGGTCGCGGGGTGCGCCGGTGGCAGGGAGGGGGTGATCGGTGTCGGGGGGGGGGTGTGCTTTTTGCCGGCGGGCGCCAGGTCTCGCAGGGAGACCGTGTCCTGTCGGCCGTCGGGGTACGCCACGTAGGTGTACTGCGGGTTCGCGTGGAGGAGATGAACCCTCTCGACCAACGGGTCCGACTTGTGCGCCCGCACGTGTTTACGGAGCAAGATGGGTCCTGGGGCCACCAGCCAGGTCGGCAGCGACGTTCCGGAGGAGGACTTCCTGGGGAAGACAAGGAGGCGCTCATGAGGCGTTTGGTTAGTGGTGGTACACAGCAGCGACTGGATGGAGTGGAGAGCGTCCGGGAGGACCTCCTGCCACCGTGAAACTGGGAGATCTCTGGACCGTAGGGCCAGTAGGACGATCTTCCAGACCGTGCCATTCTCCCTCTCTACTTGCCCGTTGCCCCGGGGGTTGTAGCTGGTCGTCCTGCTCGAGGCTATGCCCTTGCTGAGCAGGAACTGGCGCAGCTCGTCACTCATGAAGGAGGACCCCCTGTCGCTATGGATATATGCGGGGCAACCGAACAGTGCGAATATAGTGCTCAGGGCTTTAATAACTGTGGCCGCTGTCATGTCGGGGCAGGGGATGGCGAAAGGGAAACGAGAGTACTCGTCCACCACGTTCAGGAAGTATGTGTTTCGGTCGGTGGAGGGGAGGGGCCCTTTGAAATCCAGACTGAGGCGTTCAAAGGGGCGGGAAGCCTTGATCAGGTGCGCTCTATCTGGCCTGAAAAAATGCGGTTTGCACTCAGCGCAGATGTGGCAGTTCCTGGTGACAGTACAGACCTCCTCCACGGAGTAGGGGAGGTTGCGGGACTTTATAAAATGGTAGAACCGAGTGACCCCCGGGTGGCAGAGGTCCTCGTGGAGGGTTTGGAGACGGTTTATTTGTGCGTTGGCACATGTGCCGCGGGACAGGGCATCGGACGGCTCGTTCAGCTTTCCGGGTCGGTACAAGATCTCGTAGTTGAAGGTGGAGAGCTCGATCCTCCACCTTAAGATCTTGTCATTTTTAATTTTGCCCCGCTGTGCATTATCGAACATGAAAGCTACCGACCGTTGGTCAGTGAGGAGTGTGAATCTCCTGCCGGCCAGGTAATGCCTCCAATGTCGCACAGCTTCAACTATGGCTTGGGCTTCCTTTTCCACTGAGGAGTGGCGGATTTCTGAGGCATGGAGGGTTCGGGAGAAGAAGGCCACGGGTCTGCCCGCTTGGTTAAGGGTGGCCGCTAGAGCTACATCGGAGGCGTCGCTCTCGACCTGGAAGGGGAGGGACTCGTCGATGGCACGCATCGTGGCCTTTGCGATATCCGCTTTGATGCGGCTGAAGGCCTGGCGAGCCTCTGTCGACAGGGGGAAGGTAGTAGTCTGTATTAGTGGGCGGGCCTTGTCTGCATACTGGGGGACCCACTGGGCGTAATATGAAAAAAAACCCAGGCATCGTTTCAGGGCTTTGGAGCAGTGGGGAAGGGGAAATTCCATAAGGGGGCGCATGCGTTCGGGGTCGGGGCCTATTATCCCATTGCGCACTACGTATCCCAGGATGGCCAGCCGGTTTGTGCTAAACACGCACTTGTCCTCGTTGTATGTGAGGTTCAAGGCATTTGCGGTCTGGAGGAATTTTTGGAGGTTGGCGTCGTGGTCCTGCTGATTGTGGCCGCAGATGGTTACGTTGTCGAGATATGGGAACGTGGCCTGTAACCCGTGTTGATCAACCATTCGGTCCATCTCCCGTTGGAAGACCGAGACCCCGTTTGTGACGCCAAATGGGACCCTTAGGAAGTGGTATAGTCGCCCATCTGCCTCGAAGGCTGTGTACTTGCGGTCACTTGGGCGGATGGGGAGCTGGTGATAGGCGGACTTGAGGTCCACGGTGGAGAAGACCTTATATTGGGCAATCCGATTTACCATGTCGGATATGCGGGGGAGAGGGTACGCATCTAGCTGTGTGTACCTGTTGATGGTCTGGCTATAGTCTATGACCATCCTTTGCTTCTCCCCGGTCTTTACTACTACCACCTGTGCTCTCCAGGGACTATTGCTGGCCTGGATTATGCCATCCTTCAGCAACCGCTGGACTTCGGACCGGATAAATGTCCGGTCCTGGGCGCTGTACCGTCTGCTCCTAGTGGCGACGGGTTTGCAATCCGGGGTGAGGTTTGCAAACAAGGATGGCGGTTCAACTTTGAGGGTTGCGAGGCCGCAGATAGTGAGTGGGGGTATTGGGCCGCCGAATTGAAACGTTAGGCTCCGCAGGTTGCACTGGAAATCTAATCCAAGTAATGTGGGCGCGCAGAGTTGGGGGAGGACGTAGAGCCTGTAGTTTTTAAACTCACTCCCTTGCACCGTTAGGGTCACTATGCAGAACCCTTTGATCTCTACGGAGTGGGATCCTGCAGCTAGGGAAATCTTTTGCGTACTGGGACGGATGGTCAAAAAACAGCGTCTTACCGTGTCGGGGTGGATGAAGCTTTCGGTGCTCCCGGAGTCGATCAGGCATGGTGTCTCGTGTCCGTTGATCAGCACCGTTGTTGTCGTCATCTGGAGCGTCCGGGGCCGTGCTTGACCCAGCGTCACCGAGGCCAGATGTGGTCGTAGTGTCTCAGCGTCTTCTTCGGACCCCGTGGAGCCGTCGATGCTGGGGTCCATTGTTGTCATCCAAGATGGCGGCATCCATGAATCGCACGCGGCCGGGGGTGGACAAAATGGCCGCCCCCACGGATCGCACATGGTCGGGGGTGGACAAAATGGCCACCCCCATGCATCGCACATGGCTGGAGGGTCACAAGATGGCGGCGCCCATCCTCCCCTCGTGGTGGCCGGGACCCAAAATGGCGGCGCCCGCGGGTCGCACATGGGGCGCTGGGGGGGTTGGGGAGCGTTTGGGATGCGCTGGACTCTTTCTTCTCCGGGGACAGCGGCGACCCCCCGGGACCGGCACACAGCCGCGAAATGGCCCTTTTTCCCGCAGCTCTTGCCGCGCGGGCCGGGCAGCGCTGCCGGGGGTGTTTCGTCTGCCCGCAGAAATAGCAGCGGGCCCCCCCGGGATGGTCTGGCATCTTAACCGCGCAAGCCTGTGAGGGGGGGGGAGGGGGTTTGTCGCGACGGGGGTACACGGAGCCCAAGGGGCTGCCGCACGCTCGGGGCCGTAGGCGCGGGCGTTTTGCGAGGCCACATCTAGGGAAGCTGCAATGACCCGTGCCTCTGAGAGTCGTAGCGACTCTTTTTCTAAAAGTCTTTGGCGGATTTGGGGAGAGTTCATACCTGCCACAAACGCATCGCGAATTAACATGTCCATGTGTTCCGTCGCGTTTACCGGCGGGCAGCCGCAGCCCCGTCCCAAAATTAGCAGCGCGGCGTAGAACTCTTCTAGCGATTCTCCGGGGCTTTGCCGTCTCGTTGCGAGTTGGTAGCGTGCATAGACCTGGTTCACTGGACGAATGTAGACGCTCTTTAGTGCTGCGAGCGCCGTCGAGAAATCCTCTGCATCTTCTATGAGAGGGTAAATTTCCGGGCTTACCCTTGAGTGCAGGACCTGTAGTTTCTGGTCTTCTGTGATCCGGCCGGGGGCCGTTCGGAGGTAGCCTTCGAAACAAGTCTGCCAGTGTTTAAAATCTGCTGCCGCGTTCACTGCGTGGGGGCTGATCCGCAGGCATTCCGGGGCGATCCTGAACTCCATAGTCCTTTAAGCATGCTTAATAAATTGTAGCGCACAATGACTTATGAGAGAGATGAATAGAGGTGAAGTCGATGAGGCTTTATTAAGCGTGACTTGTTCCCAGCAGTTCAGCAACAGACTGGAGCTGCGGGGAGAAGCCCAGGTTCTTATACTCTGCCTTCAGGGCGGAGCTAGGGATCAACAGCCAACCAGGACCCGGGATCTGTCAGCCAATGGCATCACGGCTTCACAGTCCCACATGACCCCTAATGCATACTACCACAACCCCCACAACCCAAAGATGTGCTGGTTAGTTGGATTGGCCACGCTAAATTGCCCCTTAACTAGAAAAAAAATAATTGGGTACTCTAAATTTTAAAAATAAAAGAGTGAATTGGCAATCATAGCAAACTGAGCACTTCACATCCATCAAGTGGATTCCCATGGGTAGACGGGCCTTGTTGCATGTGAGAGTTATTGCCTAGCATCCCAATCAGACCGTGAGGCTGGGACACTTTGCCTGAACTCTGGGGGGTCTCAACACACAGACGCAGCAGCCAACATCCAAACAGTCAGGGGCTAGGCCTCAGCACTGGGGACATGCCCACGACCAGAGGGTGCATGTGTGCACCAGTCAACGAACCGGTGCCCGGTCCTGTTAACGTTACCAGCGGGTGGCTGGGGTGCTGGGTTTGGGGTCCGGTGGCCAGGGGGCCCCGCTGTGGTCAGGGGTGCATGGGCAGGGTTGGTTGGATGGTACCCTGAGGGATGGCAGGGAATGTGAGGTGGGGGAGCCATGGGGTACTGGAGGGTCCCGGGGTGGGAGCCATCGCCGGTTGTAAGTCTCTCACCCTATCCAATTCCTTACAGATTTACATTATGGATCGAAAGAGAAAATGCTGGAAAATCTCAGCTGGTCTGGCAGCATCTGTAGGGAGAGAAAAGAGCTAACGTTTCGAGTCCAATGACTCTGTCAAAACTGACATTATGGATGATATCTTGGACCACGCTGAAGCTGCCCTCACGGTGCTAGTGGCAGGCCAGGCTGTCAGACATGGGAGGAGGTAGCGGCAGCAGCGTCAAAAGAGACTCAAGGCAGCGGCACATATTCAGGGCAC
The DNA here is from genome assembly GCF_047496885.1 of Scyliorhinus torazame. Classification (NCBI taxonomy): domain Eukaryota; kingdom Metazoa; phylum Chordata; class Chondrichthyes; order Carcharhiniformes; family Scyliorhinidae; genus Scyliorhinus; species Scyliorhinus torazame. The sequence continues at coordinate 167,961,706 of NC_092716.1, read as the reverse complement.
CACCCTGAAACTCAGCCGCTTATCAGGCCAGGGAGGGACGCACAGGGCGAGGCCGGCGTTGGCCCAAGGTGTCCAGGCATCGCTGGCATCAGAAGTGGAGGCAGCCTCCTGCTTACCGTGTCCTGTGGCCTTTGATGCACCTGACAGGCGTCCTCCGGGGGCCCTGGGGCCGGAGGGCCCCAGCCCAGCCCAATTGCCAGCGCCACATGCCTCGCCGGGCCACCCTGTTCCACAGGCTGATTCTGAGACTCCTGTTGGGAGGGGGAGGCGGGGGGAGGGGAGGGAGGAATTCTGGGGAGCTGGTGTCTGCCGACACCACCCCTTGGGAAGGTTCTGGGTTGGCACGCAGCTCCCCCTCCTCCCAGTCGCTACCCTTGGGCCTGGGTGGGGGGTGGCTCCAGATGTCCCTGCGTCATCTGGCTCTGCCAACCCTGGTGGCTCACCAATGTCTACATCATAGTGTTGACGCCCTCAGCAATGCACCTCAGTGATCAGACATGCTCTGGAATGCCCCGGCAAGGTCCACCTGGGACTGGGACTGATCCTCCTGTGACTCGGACATGCTGCCGAGGCCCTCAGTCATGGCCTTCACTGACTGAGCCACGCCTTGGACAACACCACTCATGATGCTGACGTTGTGCACCAAGCTCTCCACTGCGGTCGCCACCCTAGCAGTGTTGGCCTTGGTACCACACATTGCCGGCACCACCTCCTGCGCACACAGCCTTTGTGACTCCTCCAAATGGCTGTGAACTTGCTGGAGTGTTGCTGAGGTCCTCCTCTGAATCTCACGGCTGCACCTTATCAATTGCATCAGTTCTGGCTAAATCTGGTCCAGAGGCTCAGCAACTGACTGGGACCCAGCTGGATCCTGGAATCCAGCAGATCTCAGACAGTTGTCCCCCTTGGACATTTCTGCCTCCACCTGATGTGCATCACAAACAGTGTGGTGCCCCAGAAGCCTGTCCACTACTTTTGCCCGAGGTGTGTGTCTCTGCACTGGTGGAGAGAGGGTTGACAGCTGTGATGCATCAATGGTGGTCTCCCCGCAGCTCCCCTCCGAGGTGTTCCCTTGGAACATGGGAGGATGAGGTCGGGGGGAGCACATAAGAACATGGAACAAGAGTATGCTACCTGGCCCCTTGAGCCTGCTCTGCCATTCAATAAGATCATGGTTGATTCTTTTTGTGGGCTCAGCTCCATTTACCCGCCCGCTCACCATAATCCTTAATTCCTTTACTGTTCAAAAATCTATTTATCTTTACCTTAAAAACATTCCACAAGGTAGCACGGTAACACAAGTGGATAGCACTGTGGCTTCACAGCGCCAGGGTCCCAGGTTTGATTCCCCGCTGGGTCACTGTCTGTGCGGAGTTTGCACGTTCTCCCCGTGACTGCGTGGGTTTCCTCCGGGTGCTCCGGTTTCCTCTCACAGTCCAAAGACCCAAAGACGTGCAGGTTAGGTGGATTGACCATGATAAATTACCCTTAGTGACCAAAAAGGTTAGGAGGGGTTATTGGGTTACGGGGATAGGGTGGAAGTGAGGGCTTAAGTGGGTCGGTGCAGACTCGATGGGGCGAATGGCCTCCTTCTACGCTGTATGTTCTATGTTCTAAGGTAGCCTCAACTGCTTCAGGGAATTCCACAGATTTACAACCTTTTGCGTGAAGAAGGTCCTCCTCACCTCAGTCCTAAATCTGCTCCCCCTTATTTTGAGGCTATGCCCCTAGTTCTAGTTTCACCTGCCGTTTTGAACAACCTCTCTGCTTCTATCTTAACTATTCCCTTCATAATTTTATATATTGCTATCAGATCCCCCCTCATTCTTCTAAATTCCAATGAGTATAGTCCCAGTCTGCTCAGTCTCTCCTCTTAAGCCAATCTTCTAAACTCTGGAATCAACCTAGTGAACCTCCTCTGCACCCCCTCCAGTGTCAATACATCCTTTCTCAAGTAAGGAGACCCAAACTGTACACAGTACTCCAGGTCTGGCCTCACCAGCACCTGATACAGCTGCAACATAACCTCCCTGCTTTTAAACTCCATCCCTCTGGCAATGAAGGACACAATTCCATTTGCCTTCCTAATTACCTGCTGCACATGCGAACCAAGTTTTTGTGATTCATGCACAAGGACATCCAGGGACCTATGCACAGCAGCATGCTGCAATTTCTTACCATTTAAGGAACAGTCCAGATCCCCGGATGGGCCGGCACCATCGGATGGAGATCCTGCGGCAGAATGGACATGTGGTCAGTGGGAGTGAAGAATCATTATGTCCGGCATCAACAACTTACGTGTGACAGGTCATCTGAATGGGGGCCAGTGGATCCTCACCTCTGTGCCAATATGCCATCCTCTACATCGGTGACCGATATGTCCTAGGCCACTCCGCGACCGCCAAGGCCTGTTCCTGGTAGGGGGTGAGGATTCTGATGTCCAGCACCCCGCCACCTGTCTGGGCCCTCTTCCGTCTGTTGTGGGCCAACTTCTCCTGTGGGGACACAAAGAGGGCATCGTGAGCTGCATGCTTCGTGCATCTGGGGTGGGAGCAGGAACTGGTGGCAGTTGGACATGGGTGGGCTGGGGCACAACGTGGTGCTGGGTGGGGGCGGTGCGAGGTGCATGGTCATCGGGGGGCAGGGGTGGCACGCGGGCCTACTGCCAAGGGGCCGGTGCCAACTGTCCCATGCGGCCCAGCGGAGGTCGTTGATATTCTTATGGTACTGGGTGCCAGTCCTCCTGGTGACACTCCCCAAGCTGACGGCTGTTGCCACTTCCTTCCAGGCAACACTGGCTACCCTGTGGCTGACCTTCTGAGCCCCTCGGGGGAACAGAACATCCTGTCTGTCCTCCACCACATGAGTGAAATGAAATGATTGAAATGAAAATCACTTATTGTCACAAGTAGGCTTCAAATGAAGTTACTGCGAAAAGCCCCTAGTCGCCACATTCCGGCGCCTGTTCGGGGAGGCTGTTACGGGAATCGAACCGTGCTGCTGGCCTGCCTTGGTCTGCTTTCAAAGCCAGCGATTTAGCCCTGTGCTAAACAGCCCCTAAACATCTGGCCAGGTCGGCACCCCGAAACTTGGAACTAGACAGTTAGAAAAGGGCAGCACGGTAGCATTGTGGATAGCACAATTGTTTCACAGCTCCAGGGTCCCAGGTTCGATTCCGGCTTGGGTCACTGTCTGTGCGGAGTCTGCACGTCCTCCCCGTGTGTGCGTGGGTTTCCTCTGGGTGCTCCGGTTTCCTCCCACAGTCCAAAAATGTGCAGGTTAGGTGGATTGGCCATGATAAATTGCCCTTAGTGTCCAAAATTGCCCTTAGTGTTGGGTGGGATTCCTGGGTTATGGGGATAGGGTGGAGTTGTTGACCTTGGGTGGGGTGCTCTTTCCAAGAGCTGGTGCAGACTTGATGGGCCGAATGGCCTCCTTCTGCACTGTAAATTCTATGAGCATTTTGGGGCCTGATAATCTGCAGCCTTTTCCACTCGAACAGTAACTTTGGTGGGATTCTGGCTGAAGAGCCACAAATTAGGCTAATTTTTGGATATTCAGGTGCAAACAAGAAAAATAGTATATGGCAGGTACAGAGGGACATTATCAGAGAGATCTCTATTGATGCCAGAGGATTTCCCACACTGCCAAATTCCGGAAGCTCAACTGCAATTCTGCCAAACCGCAAATGCGTCCTCAGTGCCGCCAAAGCCCCAAAACAAACTTTAATTTCCTACAATCAACGGAGCTTCACTGTAGAGATTGAGAGAGCTTCAATACTGTTGATTCCTGCATAGTGTGGCAAAGAGCACTCTGACATTCCGCCACTTCCTGGTGGTGGGAACCCCTGCAAGGCATCTGCTGGCTCTTGAAATGCCAATCTCCTGGGAACTTGTCACAGAGCCAGGGTGGGCCAAATGGAATCAGTCACTGAAAATTATTGGCCTTGATGCAACTTTTAATGAGTATAAACACCCCTATTGTTATGACATTGTGGATCGTAAATAATGCTATGGGGGATCTAATTGTAACTTACAAACAGTTATCTATGGCCCATATTGCTTATCTGTCACACTTACTTCCAGTGTCTGACTTATTTGTCACAATTTTAGACATCAGTTTGAACCAATCAGTAATGAAGAGGGAGGAACCATGTAAATAAAAGCAAGACAAATAGCTGTTTGAGCTGCCTGTCTGAGGCTGCCAAAGCTGTGGGAGACAATCTGCGAAATAGCTGGTAAGGAAGACCACCAAAAGTCAAAAACGTAAACCAATCGAATCACCCAAAACAATTTCAAAATTGACAGTGACCCCCAGCCCCATAACTACTGTTAATCTTTTTTTTAAAAATAAATTCAGTGTACCCAATTAATTTTTTTCCAATTAAGGGGCAATTTAGTGTGTTCAATCCACCTACCTTGCACATCTTTGGGTTGTGGGGGCGAAACCCATGCAAACACGGGGAGAATGTGCAAACGCCACATGGACAGTGACCCTAACTACTGTTAAACATGAGGGGCTAGAAATCTGTCTTGAGGCATTATTGCCAATGGGCAGTATCGGATTAGTCAGCCATCATACACATTTAATATTTAATTCCATTGACTGCATTGGAACTTAATATCACTGGCTTTATATAACGGGAGGCCAATCAGTTTCACCCAGTTAGCACCATGCCAGAGGGAAATCTCTATCCCAGTACCTTGCATGCCACCTTATACCTGTGCTCATCTTCAAAGTGGTAATGGATAAAAATTAAAGGGTTAAAGGAACATATATAAAACACAAAAGTCTATGGGGCAGGATTCTCCTCTTACTGATGCCGAAATCACGAAACGCGATTGGGCGGAGAATAGCTTCCGACGCCGAAATCGGGGTAGGCGCCGGTTTGACGCCAAATCGGGATTCTCCAGCATCCCGAAAATGGCGTAAATGCGTCGCTTGCCGCGTGAGGTGAAAGTACAGTCGGCATATCATTAGCGGGCCTGACACCCGATGCTCATGGGGCCTCCGCAATTCACCTCCGATGGGCTGATTTCCCGACTGCGTCGTTCACATGTTCTAAAAATCGTGAACTTGACGTCCTGGCTGCTGAGCAAGAAAAAGGAGGTAGGAAATGGCGTGGAGTGAATGCAGGCTGCTGGCCTGGACACCGGCCATGCTGGCTGCGGCGGAGGGGAGGGGGAGGGTGGGCCGAGCAGCCGGGATGCCCCCCCCACAGGACTGGGGCCCAGGCACCGACCGCCATCTTACTTCACACCCACTGACCACCCACCCCAGCCCCTGGTTCTACACAGTGGCACCGGCCGTGTAGATGCGCCCACCCCCGTCCCCAAGCACCCCACCCAATTGGCAGCCAACCAGCGGGGTACTGCCCAGGGCCACACACAAGGCAGACCCCAGTGAGGGCAGTGCCAGCCAATGGTGCCACTGGCAACAGGGATGGGCGCCAGGACCGGAGGCATCGACAGGGCAGGGCTGGTGTCTGCAGTGCCAAACGAGACCACCGTGTAGCCCAAGGTACCTGGATGGGCACGGGAGTATGCACAATGCTAACATGTTGGCCTTTCACTCCCTGCAGACATTGGCATTTGGACACCAACCTGCGATGCTGGCTGCTGTGGTGATGGCCGCAGCCCTGCGAGATATCCTGCGGCCGCGTGAGCGGGGGCCGCTCAGAGAGGCGGGGGAAGATGCAGCAGAGGAACGGGCTGCAGAGGATCGGGCTGCAGAGGGGCAGGTGGCAGCCACATAGGCTGGAGGACGGGCCGCCCAACAGGCTGAGGAGGAGCAGGTGCCATGGAGACCCCGTGTGTACCGTCGCGCATGTCATTCGAGGAACTGCTGGACTGGGCATGCCACCAGAGACTGCGGAACAGCAGAGAGGCTGTGCGGTACATCTGCCAGATGATGGCACACCAGTCACTGCGGGGCTATGGCGGAGGAAACCCGCTCCCGGTGACGGTCAAGGTGACGATTGCCCTCAACCTTTACTCCATGGGGTCCTTCCAGGTGCCGAGTGGGGACCTATCCTGGATCTCACGGGCACAGGTGCATCCGTGCCATCATGGATGCCCTATATGCCCAGGCGGACCACTACACCCAATTCCATGTTGACAGAGCCCACCAGGATGCCCGGGCAGTGGCGTTCGCTGCCATCGCCGGGATGCCCTGGGTACACGGGGTGATCGATGGCATGCATGTCGCCCGGCGGGCTCCGGCAGATAACAGGCTACTCGTCACCAACCGAAAGGGGTTTCACTCCATGAACATACAGCTGCGCATCGTGCACGTCTGCGCCTGATACCTGGGCAGTGTACATGACTCACTCATCCTGGCAGACTCAGTGAACCCAGATGTGCTTGAGGGGCAACCCTCCCCCCGGCTGAGGGGTTGGCTGCTGGGCGACAGGGGTTACCCGCTGCGGTCGTGGCTGATATGCCTATCCGGAGGCCACAGACCAACATGGGGACCCAATACAATGACGCCTTTACAGCGACCAGGAGTGTGGTCAAGCAGTGCTTCGGCATCCTCACGATGTGCTTCAGGAGCCTGGACCGCCCTGGAGGGGCTCTCCAGTACGAGGCTGAGAGGGTCGCCCGCATCGTTGTGGCCTGCTGCATCCGCCTACAGTAGAGGGGCGATGTGCTGGAGAAGGAGGATGAGGAGAAAGGGCAGGCCTCGTCCGACATGGAGAGGACGGTCCACCTACAGGGCCTGCACTGTCCCCCAACCCCGACTCCCCCCAGCCAGCACTGACCAGCCTACCCCCACACACAGCACACAGAGCGCTGAGGCAGGTTTCAACGGTGTTAACAGGTATTTATTGTGGAGAAATATATACAGTCTGTGCCCTAGCCCCTATAAGTCAACTGTGCCCTGAACCCATGCCAACTTAACTGGTGTCTAACTTTCTGGCCTTACGGGCCCCAACACTACGTCTAGTGGTTCCCCAGATGGTACAGCAGGGGTGGAGATGCCCTGCTGTGACTCCTGCCCTGCGACAAGGGTCCCCGTTGGCGCACATATCCTGGGGCGACCCGGCCTGCATTGGCCCGGTCTCTGCTCGGGAATTCCGGTTGGTGTCCTGTACAACCCGCTGCCCACCAGATGCACCAGAGACAGGAGGGGGGAGTCCAAGGTGCTGCGGTGTTGCGGCACCTCCCCTGAAGGAGTAACCGGCACGGCCCCCAGGCTATTACATGGGACGGGGGTGCGAGCGGAGCCATCCCCTGAGTCCCCCCCCCAAGTCACCTGCCACTGCCAGTCCTGCAGGTCGGCTATGGTCTCGACCAGGGTCTGCACATTCACGGCCATGGAACACAGAGAGGGGACCATCTCCTCTTGGACTGCGCCACATCACGCTGTGACTGTGCCTCCACCCTGAGGGTCGGTGCCACATCAGCCAGTGACTGGGTCACCTCCCTCTGGGGCTGGGACACCTCCGTCTGGGGCTGGGACACCTCCGTCTGGGGCTGGGACACCTCCGTCTGGGGCTGGGACACCTCCGTCTGGGGCTGGGACACCTCCGTCTGGGGCTGGCGTCTGGGGCTGGGACACCTCCGTCTGGGGCTGGGACACCTCCCTCTGGGGCTGGGACACCTCCCTCTGGGGCTGGGACACCTCCCTCTGGGGCTGGGACACCTCCCTCTGGGGCTGGGACACCTCCCTCTGGGGCTGGGACAACTCCCTCCGTCTGGGGCTGGAACACCTCCCTCAGTCTGGGGCTGAGACACCTCCCTCCGTCTGGGGCTGGAACACCTCCCCCAGTCTGGGGCTGAGACACCTCCCTCCGTCTGGGGCTGGGACACCTCCCTCCGTCTGGGGCTGGGACACCTCCGTCTGGGGCTGGGACACCGTCTGGTGCTGGCATCTGAGGCTGGGACACCTCCGCCTGGGGCTGGGACACCTCTCTCTGCAGCTGGGACACCTCCGTCTGGGGCTGGGAGACCTCCCTCTGGGACTGGGACACCTCTGTCTGGGACTGGGACACCTCCCTCTGGGGCTGGGACACCTCCCTCCGTCTGGGGCTGGAACACCTCCCTCAGTCTGGGGCTGAGACACCTCCCTCCGTCTGGGGCTGGAACACCTCCCTCAGTCTGGGGCTGAGACACCTCCCTCCGTCTGGGGCTGGGACACCTCCCTCCGTCTGGGGCTGGGACACCTCCCTCCGTCTGGGGCTGGGACACCTCTCTCCGTCTGGGGCTGGGACACCGTCTGGTGCTGGCATCTGAGGCTGGGACACCTCCGTCTGGGGCTGGCATCTGAGGCTGGGACACCTCCGTCTGGGGCTGGGACACCTCCCTCTGCAGCTGGGACACCTCCGTCTGGGGCTGGGAGACCTCCCTCTGGGACTGGGACACCTCCCTCTGGGACTGGGACACCTCCCTCTGGGGCTGGGACACCTCCCTCCGTCTGGGGCAGGAACACATCCCTCCATCTGGGGCTGGGACACCTCCCTCCGTCTGGGCTGGGACACCTCCCTCCATCTGGGGCTGGGACACCTCCATCTGGGGCAGGGGCACCTCCCTCTGGGGCTGGGACACCTCTGTCTGGGACTGGGACACCTCCCTCTGGGGCTGGGACACCTCCCTCCGTCTGGGGCTGGAACACCTCCCTCCATCTGGGGCTGGGACACCTCCCTGCGTCTGGGCTGGGACACCTCCATCTGGGGCTGGGACACCTCCCTCTGGGGCTGGGACACCTCTGTCTGGGACTGGGACACCTCCCTCTGGGGCTGGGACACCTCCCTCCGTCTGGGGCTGGAACACCTCCCTCCATCTGGGGCTGGGACACCTCCCTCCATCTGGGGCTGGGACACCTACATCTGGGGCAGGGGCACCTCCCCCTGCGGCTGGGACATTTCCATCTGAGGCTGGAACACCTCACTCTGTGGCTGGGACACCTCCGTCTGGAGATGGGCGCCCTCCCTCTCTCTGGGGCTGGGACACCTCCCTCTCTCTGAGGCTGGGACACCTCCCTCCCTCTTGGGCTGGGACACCTCCGACTGGGGCTGTGACACCTCCGACTGGGGCTGGGACACCTCCGACTGGGGCTGGGACACCTCCGACTGGGGCTGGGACACCTCCGTCTGGGGCCGGGACACCTCCGTCTGGGGCCGGGACACCTCCGTCTGGGGCCGGGACACCTCCCACTGGGGCTGGGACACCTCCCGCTGGGGCTGGGATACCTCCGTCTGGGGCTGGCGTCTGGGGCTGGGACACCTCCGTCTGGGGCCGGGACACCTCCCTCTGGGGCTGGGACACCTCCCACTGGGGCTGGGACACCTCCGTCTGGGGCTGGGACACCTCCGTCTGGGGCTGGGACACCTCCGTCTGGGGCTGGGACACCTCCGTCTGGGGCTGGGACACCTCCCTCTGGGACTGGGACACCTCCCTCTGGGACTGGGACACCTCCCTCTGGGGCTGGGACACCTCCCTCTGGGGCTGGGACACCTCCCTCCGTCTGGGGCTGGGACACCTCCCTCCGTCTGGGGCTGGGACACCTCCCTCCGTCTGGGGCTGGGACACCTCCCTCAGTCTGGGGCTGAGACACCTCAGTCTGGGGCTGAGACACCTCCGTCTGGGGCTGGGACACCTCCGTCTGGGGCTGGCATCTGAGGCTGGGACACCTCCGTCTGGGGCTGGGACACCTCCCTCTGCAGCTGGGACACCTCCCTCTGGGGCTGGGACACCTCCCTCTGGGGCTGGGACACCTCCCTCTGGGACTGGGACACCTCCCTCTGGGGCTGGGACACCTCCCTCTGGGGCTGGGACACCTCCCTCCGTCTGGGGCTGGAACACATCCCTCCGTCTGGGGCTGGAACACATCCCTCCGTCTGGGGCTGGGACACCGCCCTCCGTCTGGGCTGGGACACCTCCCTCCATCTGGGGCTGGGATACCTCCGTCTGGGGCCGGGACACCTCCCGCTGGGGCTGGGACACCTCCGTCTGGGGCTGGGATACCTCCGTCTGGGGCTGGGATACCTCCCTCTGGGGCTGGGACACCTCCGTCTGGGGCTGGGACACCTCCCTCTGGGGCTGGGATACCTCCGTCTGGGGCTGGGACACCTCCCGCTGGGGCTGGGACACCTCCGTCTGGGGCTGGGACACCTCCGACTGGGGCTGGAACACCTCCCTCTGGGGCTGGAACACCTCCCTCTGGGGCTGGGACACCTCCCTCTGGGACTGGGACACCTCCCTCTGGGACTGGGACACCTCCGTCTGGGGCTGGAACACCTCCGTCTGGGGCTGGAACACCTCCCTCTGGGGCTGGGACACCTCCGTCTGGGGCTGGGACATCTCCGTCTGGGGCTGGGACACCTCCGTCTGGGGCTGGGACACCTCCGTCTGGGGCTGGGACACCTCCGTCTGGGGCTGGGACACCTCACTCTGGGACTGGGACACCTCCCTCTGGGGCTGGGACACCTCCCTCTGCAGCTGGGACACCTCCCTCTGGGGCTGGGTCACCTCCCTCAGTCTGGGGCTGGGACACCTCCGTCTGGGGCTGGAACACCTCCCTCAGTCTGGGGCTGGAACACCTCCCTCAGTCTGGGGCTGGGACACCTCCGTCTGGGGCTGGGACACCTCCGTCTGGGGCTGGCATCTGAGGCTGGGACACCTCCGTCTGGGGCTGGGACACCTCCCTCTGCAGCTGGGTCACCTCCCTCGGTCTGGGGCTGGGACACCTCCGTCTGGGGCTGGAACACCTCCCTCAGTCTGGGGCTGGGAGACCTCCCTCTGGGACTGGGACACCTCTGTCTGGGACTGGGACACCTCCGTCTGGGGCTGGGACACCTCCCTCCATCTGGGGCTGGGACACCTCCCTCCGTCTGGGCTGGGACACCTCCCTCCATCTGGGGCCGGGACACCTCCATCTGGGGCAGGGGCACCTCCCCCTGCGGCTGGGACACCTCCATCTGAGGCTGGAACACCTCACTCTGTGGCTGGGACACCTCCGTCTGGAGATGGGCCCCCTCCCTCTCTCTGGGGCTGGGACACCTCCCTCCCTCGTGGGCTGGGACACCTCCGACTGGGGCTGGGACACCTCCGACTGGGGCTGGGACACCTCCGTCTGGGGCCGGGACACCTCCGTCTGGGGCCGGGACACCTCTGTCTGGGGCGGGGACACCTCCGTCTGGGGCGGGGACACCTCCGTCTGGGGCCGTGACACCTCCGTCTGGGGCCGGGACACCTCCGTCTGGGGCTGGGACACCTCCCTCTGGGGCTGGGATACCTCCGTCTGGGGCTGGCGTCTGGGGCTCGGACACCTCCGTCTGGGGCTGGGACACCTCCCTCTGCAGCTGGGACACCTCCCACTGGGGCTGGGACACCTCCGTCTGGGGCTGGGACACCTCCGTCTGGGACTGGGACACCTCTGTCTGGGGCTGGGACACCTCCCTCTGGGACTGGGACACCTCTGTCTGGGACTGGGACACCTCCCTCTGGGACTGGGACACCTCTGTCTGGGGCTGGGACATCTCCCTCCATCTGGGGCTGGAACACCTCCCTCAGTCTGGGGCTGAGACACCTCCGTCTGGGGCTGGGACACCTCCGTCTGGGGCTGGCATCTGAGGCTGGGACACCTCCGTCTGGGGCTGGGACACCTCCCTCTGCAGCTGGGACACCTCCCTCTGCGGCTGGGACACCTCCCTCTGGGACTGGGACACCTCCCTCTGGGGCTGGGACACCTCCCTCTGGGGCTGGGACACTTCCCTCTGGGGCTGGGACGCCTCCCTCTGGGGCTGGGACGCCTCCCTCCGTCTGGGGCTGGAACACATCCCTCCGTCTGGGCTGGGACACCTCCCTCCATCTGGGGCTGGGACACCTCCATCTGGGGCAGGGGCACCTCCCCCTGCGGATGGACACTTCCATCTGAAGCTGGAACACCTCACTCTGTGGTTGGGACACCTCCGTCTGGGGATGGGCCCCCTCCCTCTCTCTGGGGCTGGGACACCTCCCTCTCTCTGAGGCTGGGACGCCTCACTCTATGGCTGGGACACCTCCCTTTCTCTGGGGCTGGGACACCTCCCTCCCTCTTGGGCTGGGAGACCTCCGACTGGGGCTGTGACACCTCCGACTGGGGCTGGGATACCTCCGACTGGGGCTGGGACACCTCCGACTGGGGCTGGGACACCCCCGACTGGGGCTGGGACACCTCCGACTGGGGCTGGGACACCTCCGACTGGGGCTGGGACACATCCGACTCGGGCTGGGACACCTCCGACTGGGGCTGGGACACCTCCGACTGGGGCTGGGACACCTCCGACTGGGGCTGGGACACCTCCCTCTGCAGCTGGGACACCTCCGTCTGGGGCTGGGACACCTCCGTCTGGGGCTGGGTCACCTCCGTCTGGGGCTGGGACACCTCTGTCTGGGACTGGGACTCCTCCCTCTGGGGCTGGGACACCTCCCTCCATCTGGGGCTGGAACACCTCCCTCCATCTGGGGCTGGAACACCTCCCTCCGTCTGGGGCTGGAACACCTCCCTCCGTCTGGGGCTGGAACACCTCCCTCCGTCTGGGGCTGGGACACCTCCTCCTGGGGCTGGGACACCTCCGTCTGGGGCTGGGACACCTCCGTCTGGGGCAGGGACACCTCTGTCTGGGGCTGGGTCACCTCCGTCTGGGGCTGGGACACCTCCGTCTGGGGCTGGGACACCTCCGTCTGGGGCTGGGACACCTCCGTCTGGGGCTGGGACACCTCCGTCTGGGGTTGGGGCGCCTCCGTCTGGGGTTGGGACATCTCCATCTGGGGCAGGGGCACCTCCCCCTGGAGCTGGGACACTTCCATCTGAGGCTGGGACACCTCCAGCTGTGACTGGGCATGCTGAGGAGCGCCGCTGAATTTTCCAGGTGGCTCTGACACATGGCTGCCTGAGAGAGGGCAGCCCTGTCCTGGGCCTTGGTCCCCGGCTGCTCAGAATGGCCCAGGCCATGGACACTCTGACCCATAGCCGACACCGTCACGGGCCACTGCCTCCACCACGTACAGCACCCGTGCGGTGCCGGCCTAGGTGGCGCGCATGACTGGCACCGGCCCCTGCTCCTGCACGCAGATGGACTCCTCCACCTTCGCATGCAGGTGGTGATGCCCGCCGTCATACCCTCCTGTAGTCCCTGGGTCTCTGACTACACCTGCACTGTGGGTGGGACTAGTGTTCCAGAAGCCCGGGACATGTCTGGATGGCAGTTGGTTCCTGGAGCTGAGTTGCTCTCCGACCAAACTAAATCAATCGGCTGCTCCTACCTCCACCTGCTGTACTAGATGCAACGTGTGGTGCGCACCAGATAGTGTCCCAGGAGCCTCTTCACAAATGTGCCCGACCGAGATGATAGTCTCTGGGATGCTGGAGACAGCAGTGACAGAAAGTCCGTGTTCTCCTCCGACCCAAGCTCCGGGGTGTCCGGAGTCTCGGGCAGAGGGCTGGTGTTCGGGCTGCTCTCCCCGTCAGTGCACGGCCGTCTGGGGGGCACCGGTTCTGGCACTGGCACCCATTTTTACCAACCGGCCAACCTTCGGGACCCAACCAGGGCGACCTTCGCAACCCATGCCGGCCGACCTTCGCGACCCACGCTGGCCGACCTGCGCGACCCACCATTTTCTCTTACCTTGTTTGCTGCTGACAAAAATGGAGGAAATGGTTTTGGGACCCTTTGGCCCTCGTACACGCTCCTCCAATGGAACCTGTTGGATGAAGGTGAAGCCTTCTGGTGTCGGAAGGTATGGAGTCTCCATCTGTCCAAAGTTCTGAATTTTTTTCCTGTAAAATGATATCAAATAAAAAGCCCCATCCCCGAACTTTTAAAAAAAATAAAATAAAATGAGTAAAATAAATGAAAAAAATGAATAAAACCCCCCCGAACTTGTAAAAAAAAATGAATAAAATAAATGAAAAAAATGAATAAAACCCCTATGAACTTATAAAAAAAAAAAAAAAATGAAAAAAATGAATAAAACCCCCCGAAAAATGTATAAAAACCGCTACAGAACTTGTAAAACAAAAAGCTGCAACCGTTTAAAAAAATAGCGGCCGCACTGCACATGCGTGCCCGATCATCGTGCGCACATGCGCAATGCAGCCAAATTTTTTTTTTTTTTTTTAAACGTGTTCGCGGCCGTTTGCAGCCGGCGTTATGAAAAGCAGGCTGCTGCGCGGGGATTTGCGCGATCGGGAGTGCCGCGGACAACGGTTCCGCGACCCTTCCGACACCCACCCATGACCCACCCGTGCCTTTGCCTCGTCTTCCGGAATGCTAATGCAGTACTGTAGCTGCAACAAGATTGATGCAGTGCTGCTGACTTTCAGGTTTGGAGACTGCAGCTGGCCTTGCAGTGCAAGCTCAATCAGTTCCCATCCTACAAAGCCCAGCTTTGGAGTGTACCGTCATCTACAAGGCACAAGTCAGAAGTGTTATGGAATATCCTCCACTAACCTGGACGAATGTAGCTCCAACAACACTCAAGAAGCTCACCACCATCTCGGACAATGCAGCTCACTTGATTGCTACCCCATCCACCATCCTAAATGTTCATTCTCTCCATGACTGGAAAATGGTGGCAATAGTGTCTATCATCTCAAAATGCACTGCAACAACTCACCAAAGATTTTTTGCCTGAACCTTCCAAACCCGTAAATATAAGCACATGGGAACACCATCACTGGAACACCATCACCTTTATGCTCCTGCCAAGTCACACAGCAAACTGATTTGAAGTATATCACTTTCCCTTCAATATTTCTAGGTCAAATTCCTGGAACTCCTACTTAACAGCTGTGTGGGAGTACCTTCACCACATGGACTGCAGTGGTCAAGAAGGCGGCTCATTACCACTTTCTGAAGGAGCAAGTGACATTATCTGATGTGGTTTTAAGTCTATATAAGACTGTTGCCAGATGTGGACTAAGAATAAGTCAATTACAACATATGAAAATCCATGCATTTTTTTGAATTGCAATATCCCTTGTCATTGTTATAGTTACGTGACAACAATAACCTGTAGAAATGAGCCATTTCCAAGAATGAGCATGAAGGCACTGGAGGCATTCGTGGCAACTTCTGACATGTGGACACAGGGGTCAGAAAGGATGGCCTTAAAGAAAACCCTGATGTCTTCTAAATGAGGTGTCAGGTGTTTCAGAGGTTCTGTCATTAACAGATGATCTCCATTGCTATTTCATGTAAAATTAAGCTCTTAAGCATATTGTGTAAGAATGTACTGCTGGCACACAACTAATAAGGAAATTCATCCAAATTTCTGAACAAGTGGAAAGGGAACAAGTTCCTGAATTGATGGCTTCCCAACCCACACTTGATCAGTTTCTGCCAGGAAAGCTCTTTTGCCAGCTGGAATTTCCAAACTTATATTACAAATATTGGACGGTCAAAATTAAATAAACCAAAAATGACTGTCTTTGTGTGGGCTTATCATGGCAGCCAAGAGCAATCATCAACTTAAATGCCAACTGGTTTCACGTCAAATGCTGCAACTGTCATACAACAGTCTTTACGAATTGCACACGGCAGCATGACCCTCCTGTTTGCCAAAATTACACAATCGTTTTTTAAACTCCTGTGTCTAAGTGTGCTGTACAGAGTTCAGTGATACCAAAGCACCAAGCTACCTTTAGAATGGCATTGAGGCTTGTCATACAGGCACAAGGGTCAATGTGCTGATGCAAGGCAGGTCAGTGGGTTGTAAAGAGGAGCGCACTGCAACTAAAAAAAAATCTATTTTGTATCTACAAGGTTTGGTGGGTGTTTCAATATCCAGGCTAAAAGATGAATATTGGTAGCATTTACATGGAAATAGGAATAGCACTTATATGATGCCTCTTCGATGAGCACTCTACCTTAGTTAATTACATTGGTCATAGACAATCTTTTATTTCATGAGGCTATTAACTGTGGTGAATATAAAACTGTGAAATATTACTTAGGTTTAGTATATTTACTCGTATTTAATTCTGTTGCAAGAAGGGTTC
Source organism: Scyliorhinus torazame (assembly GCF_047496885.1). Lineage (NCBI taxonomy): Eukaryota > Metazoa > Chordata > Chondrichthyes > Carcharhiniformes > Scyliorhinidae > Scyliorhinus > Scyliorhinus torazame. Next base: position 167,945,722 of record NC_092716.1, on the reverse strand, counting down.
TGTCGTTAAACAGCAGAAAGACGTACTTAACGCCTTTCATGTCCTCAAGGCATCCCAAAGTGCTTTACAGTGAATTAAGTACTGCCTTGCCTTTATATAGCGCTTTCAGGTCCTAAAGGCATCGTAAAGTGCTTTACAACAAATCAAGTACTTTTGAAGTGCTGTTGTAATTTAGGAAACACAACAGCCATTTTGCGCAGAGCAAGGTCCCTCTTCAGCAATGTGCTAATGAACAGATAATCTGTTTGTAATTAAGTTGATTGTGGGTCAAATATTGGTGAGGACACCTGCTATTTTTCCAATATCGCAGAATCTTTTACATCTACCTGAGAGGGCAGATGGGCACTTGGTTTAATGCATCACCCAAAAGTAGCCGTTTAAACAAAGGTGTATTATAAAGTCCAGTGATGCACTATTGGATAGGAATTAGAAAATTGAAACCAGTGGTGAGATACAAAATATGTGGGACTAAATTGGGCCGTATAACGCTACTCGGCCAAGTCAGACTGAAAAATGTGGCCTGTGGTCAAATCAAGGGATGCCTTCTTGGTAAAGGCATTTATGCGGGTGCGTGCCTAATGATCATTGGCAGCGTGCAGGACAGCAAGATGATGTTGTAAGTTGAAATGAAATGAAAATCGCTTATTGTCACAAGTAGGCTTCAAATGAAGTTACTGTGAAAAGCCCCTAGTCGCCACATTCCGGCGCCTGTTCGGGGAGGCTGGTACGGGAATTGAACCGTGCTGCTGGCCTGCCTTGGTCTGCTTTAAAAGCCAGCGATTTAGCCCAGTGTGCTAAACCAGTTAGTCTGCAATGTGACTATTATGTAGGAACAGGTCTTGCCAATACCCATCAGAGGAAACTGCTTTAGAGCAGGATCACAAAGGTGCCAGGGAGGAGGAAGAGGAAGGAAGACGACTACAATATAGACAACTTTGCTTGCCCAGGGGCAACATGATCCGATTAATCATCAACGATACTACTAATGTCAAAAACGCACCAACAGTTTGCCCAGTCCTTAGCTTTCCTCAGTCATTTACCATCACATCTTCCTCTGGAACAAAGGGTCATTCAGCCACTAGAACCTGTCCTATCTATTCAGTAGGACCACAGCTGATTTACATCTTAACTCCGTCCAACTACCTCGATTCCACAAACTTTTATACATTTAAATAAAAACAAAAAGTTTGGGAAAAGTTAACATTTTGTTTTTCTTTCTCCACAGATACTCCCAAGACCTGCTGAGCATTTCCAACTGCCACAGTTTTGTTCACTCATTCAATCAACCAATGCTTATGTCTTCCCTATCCGTTACTCTCCAACCCTGCTCTTGTGCATGGTGTTTCACCACATGTCGATCTTTCCCCTACCTGACACAGGGAATTTATCAGTCCTCTGGAACATTATCAAAATGGTAGCAGAAGGCATCAGGTCAGAAGGAATAACAGTGACTTGACACCTGCAGAGGTGGGCAGCCAATTAATCCAATTAACTATCTATTTATGAACATCTCACACACACCCAGCAGCAATTTTCTGGTGGGAAGACCACCAGGCAGATTAATACTGCCTCCCAGCAGCTCCTGGGGAGATATCAGTGCTTGGGGATGGCTCCCTCCTTTCTGGATGCTTAATGGCGCACAGAGGGGATACCCAGTAGAACTGGCTTCCCCCGTGGCTCCGGGACCGCTGCGGGTCTATCCCTCCGATCACCAGAGTCTGCCTGGCCCCCAACACTTCAAGAAAATTTCTTCCTGGCATCTCAAGTTGGAGGGAATCCTTTCTTCCCCTTGCAACCTCAGCTGTGCCACCTCAATCCATGGCGCTGTCTTAATGGGAAAATGGTTTCTGCAGTGCCTCTTAATAGGCAGTCACCAGTACAATCGTTTCAGGGTCCTGTCTTACTTCCACGCGGACTTGGAACCTGCATTTCATCCTGATGGCGGGTCACTCAGTGCGGCAGTAAAATTCCGTCCCTCATCTCCAAAACACCCACAGTATCAGCCATTGAACTGTTCCTTTCAATTGAGTGGTGCTGTTTTTTCTTCTTCCGGGACTTATTCTCCTGCCACTTTTGACTAGAAATGTTCCACATCTGAATATCTGAAATGAATAAAGGACCAGGGTTGGATTATGGCTATGGGAGAGGAGAAAATAATGCGTGTGTGCTTTCACCACCTGCAGCTTGTAAGTCAGTTGAGCTTGTGAGATGAGGGAGAAATGGGAAAAGAGGAGCATTATACCACCATCATCAATATCTCCAGTCTCATCAGTGGCCAAAGCCACCATAATGCCCCTTCTAACGATGGCCAGCACTGCCTCCACCCAGGGGTTAAAACATGTTGCCACATCTAACCTCCTCCAGTTCGGTGTTAATACCTCCTGTTATGTGCCACGTGTTCCTGCAAGAAAGAGGGAACTATGTCAGTGAGTGTAGTGCAATATTTTTACATCATGTGGCTATCCTGACTGAATAGCTGCCCGTGTTGACATGCTGTGAGGTTTGGGTGCAAGACTTGCAACAGTGCTAAGGTGTGGTAAAACATATGAATTGAAGGATTAAGGATTGATCGATAGAGACTGTTGGTTAGTAAGTGATGGAGGTCCACTGAATGAGGCCAGCGGTGTTGTTGGTTGGATATGCCGCTTGAAGACAGAATTCAAACATCATGGTTACTGATATCAAATCATTAAATCTCTTCCTGTTCTATATCCAAGTCATTAGAACAACATATCTGGCATTGAACTCCACTGCTATTTCTTCCCACTGCCTCCTGAGCACATGTAGGCTCTCCTGATCCGTGTAAATTCAGAATGTTTCTCCTCCTCTTCAAGGCCTCCAGTCATTGTCAGAAAATCTTGGTGCACAGCAACTTAATTTGTTGCCTGTAGCATAATGGCAGCACGGTAGCACAGTGGTTAGCACTGTTGCTTCACAGCACCAGGGACCCGGGTTCAATTCCCGGCTTGGGTCATTGTCTGTGCGGAGTCTGCATGTTCTCCCCGTGTCTGCATGAGTTTCCTCCAGGTGCTCCAGTTTCCTCCCACAAGTCCTGAAAGACGTGCTTGTTAGGTGAATTGGACTTCCTGAATTCTCCCTCAGTTTACCTGAACAGGCGCCGGAGTGTGCGACTAGGGGATTTTCACAATAACTTCATTGCACTGTTAATGTAAGCCTACTTGTGTCACTAATAAAGATTATTATTATTAATGAACAGGTAAGAGTTATTCATGTACCACAATATATATGTTTTTGAGGTTACCCAGTTTAACCTATGATATCCCCCAGAATCAAACTATTATGTCCCTAACAAAAACAGAAAATACTGGACAATCTCAGCAGGTCTGACAGCATCTGTGGAGAGAAAAGGGAGCTAACGCTGAGTATGGGTGACTCTTTGTCAAAGTCCCTAATGTCAGTCAGTGCCTCACTTCCTGTGTTTTGTGCCTTCTTTTCTGATTTTGAGGATTACCATAACATATTAATCAGCTCATAAAAATCTCTCTCTGTTCATCATTTAACAGGCATTGGAAATTTTCAAAAGCAGTTGTCTTGATATGATGTGTTTTGGGCCAAATGTACATTTTTTTTTCCCTGCAAAGCTCAATCACCATGCAGCAGGAAAGCAGATTCTCCAGGCAGCTTTCTCTCCTGCAGAAATTTGGAACTGTTGAAAGACTGCAGTGGAGGATATATGAATAGCTACAGACAGATATGTCTTTTACAACCATGCCATTTTGGGTGATTTGCTTTCTTCAATCCAGTGTTAATGTAACACGTGCTCAGACTAACTAAAAATTTTAAATGTGCTTGTATTTAAATGGTGAATTAACATTTGCTTTGTTTTGGAACCATTTAAATGACTGCCACCTTTGCCTAATGATAACTTGCTGCTGTCAGGTGAAATGTTGGGACGTGTGATAAGGGGCTATACAAATGTAATTTTTTGCTTATTTATATAAAACATAATTGCTTGATTTTACTATGGAGTCTGGACCAGAACCCTCTTCTCATTGACCGTATGCGGAACTTTCCAACAGCTTTTATTTTCATGTTCCGTGTGGTCATCTGACAATGTCCAACAGCATGGCCTAAGAACACGATTAGGGTTTTTGCAAATTCACTTTTTAGGCAAGTTTACCACCAAGGCAGACTCTCTTAATCAATTGAACAATCCCTTCAAATGTTCTGAATGCTCTTTCCACATTTGGCTGAACACCACCAGGTCGTCCATGTACACTGCAAAATTCTTTAATCCAGATATGGCGTTATTGGTTAGTTTTTGGAATGTGCAGGCATATTCTTCATTCCGAACGGCATGACTCTAAACTGGTACAGGCCATTTGGCATTACAAAAGCTGAAACTTCCTTCACCTTTTCCGATAAAGGTACTTGACTATTAATAAGTCAATTTTGGTCATGAAATTTGCATGTCACACCTTTTCAATACAATCTTCCAAACGAGGAATTGGATACAAATCTGACTTCATTACTGAATTGACTAGCCTACAATCTACACAGAATCATTCCATCTGGCTCTGGAACCATCACAATAGGTGGGCTTCTATCACTGCAACTCACTTCAATTATATAATTCTTAAGCATACTTTCAATCCACTTTTGAACCTGTGCCAACTTGAGTGGATTCACACTCCAACCACAGTAGGCACCATTCCTACCTGTTATCCAGCTATATCATTACACAGGATAAACTGTACCCTTGAAACAGGTAATTTCTCTACTACTTCTACCACCCTTCATCATTTTCACTGGATTCTCTAACCTTACTTTACATGATGGAATACTATTCACTTCACCATTAATTCCACATATTGCCACCTTTTCTGGCAATACTCTTTGTGAACTATATATCTCCTTATCTCTCACCATTAAAGATTGACTTGCACCTGTTTCATTTAAAAATTTAACCTCCTTACCTACTCCACCTTGTACACGAGTAAACCTTACCCTCAGAAATAAAATCCCAAGATCTCACACCTGTTTATTAATCAATCTCTGAACAGGTTGTACACACTTTTGCACCGTTTCAGCTGCAACCATGGTTTATTTTGCCATTTTAATAAATCCCACTGGCGTATCCTGGTTTAAAGAGTCTATCTTTTCAGTACTTTTCTTAAGTCGCCAACACAAACCTCCTTTGCTTTGACCACTGTAGATTTTTATTCTTCACAGACTGAAAGCGATGTCAAAAACTAAACCTAGATTTATGAAATAATTAACATTTTCTGCCATTTATGCTGCTTGTCTCGCCGTCTTAACCCTTTGGTCTTCCACGTGTGTTCTCACTATTGCAGGAAGTGTATCTTTAAATTCCTTCAAATTAGTCATTTCCCTAAGAGCTTCATACATTTGGACTATTTTTAATGCTTGTACCCACCGATCAAAATTATTTTGTTTGTTTCTTTCAAATTCTACATAGGTCTGACCTGATTTTTTCCTTATATTCCTAAACTTCTGTCTAAAACGTCTGGCACGCGTCAATATGCACTTAAGATTGCTTTTCTCACCTCATCATAATCCCTAGATACCTTCTCTGACAGATGCAAACACTTCACTAGCTCTAGTTACTAGTTTTGATTGAACCAACAATACCCACATGGTTTTTGGCCAATTCAATTGTTTAGCTACTTTCTCAAAAGCTATGAAAAATGCTTCTGCATCTGTCTTATCAAACCTTGACAGTCCTTGAACATATTTAAACATATACCCATTAGGATTGGACTGGGAAGGATTACTCCTGCCTCTTGACTTTCCTTAACTTCTGCCTTTAATTCCAACCTTCTAAATTGATATTCTCTCTCTCCTTTTCCCTTTCTTCTCTTGCTCACCTTTCCATTTCCGAATTTCAATTTCCTTTGAAAAGCTCTTTCTCTTTCTTTTTGCTGCATTTCTAATTATTTCACTTGTAATTGAATTTTCGCTAATTCCATTGATTCATTCCTTGACCCAGGCTGTGCTTCTAGCATTTCTTCCAAATTTAAATGCTGAGTGATCGCTTCAATTACCTCTACCTTCCTCATCCCTGCCGATAAATTCAACTGCAACTGCCCGCCAATTCCAAAAATGTTGTTTAATCCACCTTTTGTAACCAATGTTCTTCCATACCCGGGAACCTTTTAGCCTCTGAAAGAACCATTTTTTGAGTCACTCCCTATAAACTGAGAGTATCAACACCTCAAATCAACAGTTCTCCAAATTTGCTGCACTTACACTCTCTAATCCCAAGTCAAACAAGAAATTATACTTTTTAAATCCCGCCAAGAGTCCCCAATTATTATGAGGTGCAGACCAGAACCCCAATTTTTGGTTAAGATCCTGGACTAGAACTCAAATTTTCACTCTGGAAAACTGTGAGAAAATGTTACTGGACCACAGGAGTGATAACGCTGACCAGCAGACAACTTTTATGGTAAAGCAGAGTTTAATTTAAGCACAGAATTGAACATAATAGCCACAAAAGAATAGCTCATATTTAACAGTTACAACATTTTAATTGTTTTCTAACTCTGCCTCTATATAGATATACACATATATTCCAATTAAGCAAATCCTAAATACGACTAGAACCAAACTGAACCCTCAAGGTCCAGCTTGGTGTTCCAGAAGCAACTGACAGACTGCCCCTCCCATTAACTATACTACCTGCAATCTAAAAGCATACCACATTCTTGTGTCTTGTTACAAAAGGTTACATTGTCCCAGCAAACATCAATAATTTTTAATCAAGAAAAAAACACTACATACAAACTTTAAAATATGAAAATTTCTTATATTCATCACAATATCCAAAACAATAGATGTGAATATGATTAGTTAAATATAACAAACAGTTAAACCGATTGACTGATCAATTCAGAAACCACTTTTGTATTCACATCCCCTGAGTTACACAGAATTTTCTGATAATTCTCGGATTTTCAACATTCTATGCGCCATCCCATATATTTGAATGTTGTCTCCAAATAATGTAGTGGGTTCTGGGAGGCTGAGTCAGATGGTGGTGGGTTCAAGTCTCACTACAGATGCTTGATTAAAAAACCAGGGCTGGGTTCATTTTTGAGGTGAGATATTAAACCTAGAGCCTATATACCTTCTCAGAATAATGTAAAAATCCCACAGTAGTAGAAGAGCAGTGGATCTCCCCAGTGTCCTATTTCACAATCATAAATAAATAAACAAAACTGCTCATTATCTTATTGCAATAAGATAGTGGGATCTTGCTGAGTGGAAATCAGCTGCTGTGTTTCCTACGTTACAACTATATTTACACTTTGAAAGTACTTTGTGGGTTATAAATTGCATTGAAATGTCCTGGGATTGCAAAAGGTACCAACAAAATACAAGTCTTTCTTTAATTACGGTTCCCCACCTGGATGTTGGCCCTTCGTGCATGAGGCTTTTCAGACTATTCCATCTTACAGGGAGGAAAGCAAAAAGCTGCTAAAATCCATGAACCACACATTAGCATGCAGGAAATCTGCTGTGATTTCTTGCTTGAGATAGCACACATTCACATAGACATTACAGATACAACCTATTGATAACAGAGATGCTTCTTCAGAGGTCCCAGAAATGTTGGGAATCTGCGGAAAGACAATTGTGGAGAATACTGAAATTTATCTCCCCAAAAATAATAAAATAGTAAAATAATAACATTCTTTGAAAGAAGAGTAATTGATTTGGCTTTGAAATTCTGAATTTCCCGTTGCTTCTGAATATTACAAATATTGTAAAGCGCTGATAGGGAAAAAATATTCTGGAAAAGTGAGAGAAAGAAAATAAACAGCAAACAGATCAGCATATTATTTAGGAAAGTAAGTTAATGCAAGTATGTAAATTAATAGGGAGGTTTTTTGCTGTAATTCCACTTTCATCAATAATTGCTCAAATGCATTTTTAAATCAACGTTCAAGTTATCTGTACACCAGGGTTCCTGATCCTCATCAGTCATACTTAGTTATTTCGTACTAGCTGTTCTCACATCAGATTGTTTGCAGGCAATCTGGGGTTTGGAGTATTGTTTAGAGATAAATTGCACTGAACTAGGCCTGTCTCTTTAAGGCCGTTGCTCAAACAACACCTGTGGGGAAGTGGTCAAACAATCCACACCACAAGGTCAATTGGAGGTTGATTGTAGCAGGAAGTGTCTGAAGCTTGGCAACTGCTTATAAATCGATGGCTGCTTCCTTCAGAGAAAATCCAGATTATCAAGATTAAAAGAAACTTGAAGGAAACTATGGGTGTAACAAAAGTTCAATTATTTTTTATATACAAAATTGCATTAAAATGCAGCGGACCACATCTTATAGAACCATAGAAAAGTTACAGCACAGAAGGAGGCCATTCGGCCCATTTTGCCCAACCCAAGGATACTCAGGTGCCCATTCTAATCCCACGTTCCTGCACCCGGTCCATAGCCCTGTAGCTGCAGCACTTAAGGTGCAGATCCAGATACTTTTAAAAAAGTTTAGGGTCTCTGCCTCCACCACCGGGCAGTGAATTCCATACTCCCACTAACCCTTTATGTTTCCTTACTGTAGCCATTACCACTCCCTTTGACTTTTATACTATGAAGCTGTCAGTCATTTAATCTCTTTTGCTCTTCACCTCATCACACATCTTCCATTTTCTTCTGTCCCCCCACTTACACTTGTTCAAAACACTTCTATCACGCCTCAGTTCTGATGAAGGGTCCTCTACCTGAAATGTTTCTTTCTCCACAGGTACTGTCTGGTTTGCTGAGTGTTTCGTGCATTTTCTGTTTTTAATTTCAACCTTTTCTAATTTCTATTCAAAATTTCTATATCTGTCTAGCCACTTGTCCATTATAATTTAGATTTTGTTCTTTATTGGCTCAAGCAGCTGCAGAAAATCAGAACTAAGGTAAAAACGTTAGACATCAAATAAAATTGAGGAAGTTAGTTAGAAGAGTTGTAAGAAAAAAAAACCTGAAGACGAGTCAGGAAAACACATCAACAGAAATTTGCCAATCACTGATGAAGAAGCTGGATCGCGCCTGAAAACGTGGCTGTTCCTTCTGATGCAGGTAGCAGACAAACTTTGTATTGCTTGATCATTTCTATGATTGTAGTGTGCAGCCAGGACTAAATGCGCTGCCAATTAGCTGTATGGATGCGGTGGCAAAGTGGTACTGTCACTGTCCTAGTAATCTGGGGTCCCAGGTTCAAATCCTGCCACAGATGGTGAAATTAGAATTCAATAAAAATCTGGAATTAAAAATGACCATGAATCGATTGTCGTAAGAACCCATCTGGTTCACTAATGTCATTTAGGAAAGGAAATCTGCCATCCTTACCTGGTCTGGCTTATATGCGACTTGTCATGTGAGAGTACCTTTAAAAAATGGGTGTGTATATAAATATCTGTAGTGAGAGTACCTTTAAGAAATGGGTGTTTACTTCTGCAGTGATGTCAGAGAATGGGTGGAGCTGGGCTGTCCGTCAGTTTTTTACTTTCATTTTCGGCTGTTTGCTGCAGGGTGTGTTTTAGTTTCGTTTTCAGAGCTGGATAGCTGCAGTCACAGCCAGAAGGTGTATGAATCTCTCTCTGTAATCTGAAGACTGTAAATCGAACCTGGTGATTTAAAACTAATAGCAGTAGTGACTTCAACCTGATGTGCTTCTGGTAAAAGGTGTTTTAAGTTGTATGGATGTTAAAAAGGAAAGCTTAAAGGTTTACTTAGTGTTGTGGTCTTTGGGGGTTGTATTTGAATTAATGGTTGCTAAGATGTTCACTGTATATTTTAAAAAGGTTAACTTGAGTTCATAGAATAAACATTGTTTTGCTTTAAAAATACTTTTCAATTTCTGCTGTACCACACCTGTGGAGTGGGCCGTGTGCTCCCCATACCACAATCTATTAAAAGTTGTGGGTCAGGTGAACTCCATGATACACTTTGGGGTTCTCTGAACTGTTGCCCATAACAAATTGGGGCTCAAGGAGGATAAAAGTCCATCTATCAGATTGGCTTTATGAACTTAAAGACAGTGAGGGGTGAGCATATTGTGGTTGCTTTTCAGGTGTGGTATTCTAGTTTAAGTGGGGAGTGTGTTGTGGACAACGGTTCTTTCAGAGGCTCTGAAGTTTTTGGGGGTGGAGACGGTCACACGCAGTACCTTACGGACAGAGACTAAAAGCAGACGGTTAGATTTGGCAAAAAACATTGCCGTTAACATTACCTGACAAAATGCAAAAAGTTGAGGTAATTATGGCGGTGGCTAAGCAGTTAAAATTGCCTGAGATACAGTCTGACTCATTAGAAATGGCAAAGATACAGTTGCAGATTAAGCAACTGGAACATGAAAAAGAATTAAAGCAGATTGAATATGTAATGAGAGAAAAAGAAAGAGAAAGGCAGATACAGATCGGGGGAAAAGAAAAGTAGAGAGAAGAAAGAAACAAAGCCAGAATAGCCCTAGCAGAACAAAAAGAAATAGATAGAGAGGAAAGGGAAAAAGAGAGAGAGTTTGAACTTCAGAAAATGGCTATGAAACATGACAGTCAGTTAAATTGGCAGACGTAAAGGGAAACGTCCAGTTCAAGGATAGTGATGAGGATAGTGAGAAAGAGCATCATAGTCGGAGGCTTGGTGGGGATCTATTTAAATATGTCCAAGCATTGCCAAGGTCTGATGAGAAGGAGGTGGAAGCCTTTTTCATTTCATTTGAGAAGGTGGCTAAACAAATTAAATGGTCACAGGACATGTGGATATTACTGATTCAAACAAAGCTGGTAGGTAGGGCTAGTGAAGTGTTTGCATCACTACCGGAGGAGGTATCTGGGATGTATGAGGATGTGAAAAAAGTCCATCTTAAGTGCATATGAACTAGTGCCTGAAGCTTACAGACAAAGGTTTAGAAATTTAAGAAAGAATTTGGTCAAACATACATGGAGTTTGAAAGGCTCAATAATAGACCAAACGTATGACGCTCTCAGAGAAATTATACTTTTGGAGGAGTTTAAAAATTCAATTCCTGATGGAGTGAGAATTCTGTGGAAGAACAGAGGGTTAAAACTGCGAGATTAGCAGCAAAAATGGCAGATGATTATGAATTAGTTCATAAATCAAAGATTGGTTTCTGACATCAGTTTCAGTCGGTGAGGGATAGAAACTGGGGACATGAGAAATACTCAAGTGGTAAAGGTAAAGGTGATCTGATGGGAGACAATAAAGAGAGTGTACCTCAGATTAAAAAAGAAATCCAGGAGGGTGGAAAAGAAATGAAAAGTTTCAAATGTTTTCACTGTAATAAACTAGGCCATGTAAAGTCACAGTGTTGGTGGTTGAAGAAAATCACTGGGAAGGCTGATGTGGTAAAACAGGATAAGACAGTGGGGTTTGTGAAAGTGGTAAAAGAAAGCCCAAGTGAAGTGAAGGAGGTGCAAAAGATTGTCCAGCCTGATCAAGAGGTGATTGATAAGAAGGTGCCAGATCTCTTTAAAGAATTTACTTGTGTATGTAAAGTTGACTCATGTGTATCAGGATGAGCAGGTAAAGAAGTCACAATTTTAAGAGATATGGGAGCTAGTCAATCTTTAATGATAAGAGATGAGGAGTTATGTAGTTTGGGAAGAATGTTGCCAGAAAAGGTGGTAATATGTGGAATTCAGGATGAGAGGACTGGTGTTCAATGATGTAAGGTAAGATTGGAAAGTCCAGTGAAGAGTGGTGAAGTGGTAGTAAGAGTAATAGAGAAACTATCTTGTCCAGGACTACAGTTTATCTTGGGTAATGATATAGCTGGATCGCAGGTGGGAGTGATGCCGACTGTGGTTGATAAGCCAGTGGAAAATCAGACAACTGAAGTGTTGAAGAACGAATATCCTGGGATTTTTCTGGATTGTGTAGTAACAAGGTCGCAAAGTCACAGGTTAAGACAAGAGGATAAATCAAAGACTGAAGATGAAGTTGATGTGAAATTATCAGAAAAGATTTTTGATCAGATGGTTGAAAAAGAACAAGAACAGGTGGAGGATGAGATGGATATTTTTAGTTCAGGAAAATTGGCGGAGTTACAACAGAAAGATGTAGAAAAACGGATGTATCAGAAAGCATATACGGAAGAGGAATCTGAGAGTATACCAGAGTGTTATTACCGTAAAAGTGATGTCTTGATGAGAAAATGGAGACCTTTACATATGCAGGCGGATGAAAAGTGGACAGAGGTTCATCAAGTAGCATTGCCGGTAGTGTATAGAAAAGAGGTGTTGCGAGTTGCACATGAGGTACCAGTGGGAGGTCATTTGGGAATAAGGAAAACTCAAGCTAAAATCCAGAAACATTTTTATTGGCCTGGACTACATAAAGATGTGGTTAAATTTTGTCAATCATGTCACACATGTCAAGTGACAGGGAAACCTCAAGCAGTGATAAAACCAGCACCCTTAATACCCATTACAGCATTCGAGGAATCTTTTACAAGAGTCCTAATTGATTGCGTAGGACCGCTTCCTAAAACAAAAAGTGGGAATCAATATCTTTTGACGATAATGGATGTGTCTACTAGGTTTCCAGAGGCCATTCCAGTACGTAATATTACAGCTACAAGGATTGTGGAGGAGTTACTTAAATTCTTTACTAGATGTGGACTACCCACAGAAACACAATCGGATCAAGGATCAAACTTTACTTCAAGGTTATTCAAAGAAGTTATGGATAGCTTAGGAATAAAACAATTTAAATCAACTGCGTACCATTCAGAATCGCAGGGAGCGTTAGAAAGGTGGCATCAGACATTAAAGACAATGTTGAGAGCTTATTGTCAAGATTATCCAGAGGATTGTAATAAAGGAACTCCATTCGTACTGTTTGCAATTAGGGTTGCACCTAATGATTCAACCAAATTTAGTCCCTTTGAACTAATTGTTGGTCATGAGGTAAGAGGACCACTTAAATTTATTAAAGAAAAATTGCTGAGTGAGAAATCAGAACTTACATTATTGGATTACGTGTCAAATTTTAGGGAACGATTAAATAGAGCAGGTGAATTGGCTGGACAACATTTAAAAGTTGCACAAAATGTAATGAAATTGGTAGCGGACAAGAAATCCAAAGTTCGTAGTTTTGCCAGTGGAGATAAAGTTTTAGTGTTGTTACCAGTGGTAGGTGAACCTTTAAAAGCAAGGTTTTGTGGGCCTTATCAGATTGAAAGGAAATTAAGCGAGGTAAATTATGTGGTAAAAACACCAGATAAAAGGAAGACTCAACGAGTGTGTCATGTGAATATGCTTAAAAGGTACTTTGAAAGGGAAGGAGAGAAAAAGGAGGAGGCCTTAATGATTCTAACTCAAAGTGACGAACCAAATCCAGATGACTGTGAATTTGACATACCTCAAATTAAATTGGAAAACGAGGATATTCTTAAAAATTGGGATAAATTGTTGAGTTACCTTCCAGAGGGAAAACGGACTGACCTGAAAGAGTTATTGATATCACATGGGCAAATTTGTGGAGATAAATTGGGAAGTACTAAAATGGTTATACATGAAATGAAATGAAATGAAAATCGCTTATTGTCACAAGTAGGCTTCAAATGAAGTTACTGTGAAAAGCCCCTAGTCGCCACATTCCGGCGCCTGTTCGGGGAGGCTGTTACGGGAATTGAACCGTGCTGCTGGCCTGCCTTGGTCTGCTTTCAAAGCCAGCGATTTAGCCCTGTATGATGGAGATGTGGGAAATGCTGTTCCAATCAAACAACATCCATACAGACTTAACCCTTTAAAATTGGCACAGGTTAACAAAGAGGTTGAGAGTATGCTTAAAAATGACATAATTGAAGTGGGTTGCAGCCAATGGAGCTCACCCATAGTGATGGTACCAAAACCAGATGGTACCCAACGGTTGTGTGTAGACTGTAGAAAGGTTAATGCAGTTACAAGAACGGACTCTTATCCTATCCCACGTTTGGAGGATTGCATTGAGAAAGTGGGACAATCAGCTTTTATTTCCAAACTGGATTTACTTAAAGGTTACTGGCAGGTACCTTTATCGAAAAGGGTTTCAGTTTTTGTGACTCCAGATGGTATATACCAATTCAAAGGTATGCCAGTTGACAGGAAAACGGTCCCAGCCACATTTCAGCGGTTGACTAACAAAGTTGTTTCAGGATTACCCAATTGTGCGGTATACATCGACGATCTGGTAATTTTCAGCCAGACATGGAAAGAACATTTAAAACATCTGATGGAGTTATTCGATCAACTTCAGGAGGCGGGTTTGGTGATAAACCTCGCCAAAAGTGAATTTGGAAAAGCCCAAGTCACTTTCCTTGAGGAGTTTCCGATCCCCTCAAGACGAAGGGAAATAATGCGATATCTTGGCATGATTGGATTTGATCGAACATTTGTGCAAAGGTTTTGTAGCGTGGTTGCTCGACTGATGGACTTGCTGAAGCAACGTTGAAAATTTCTGGACAGCAGACTTTCAACAGGCATTTGACGGCCTGAAAGCTATGATAACCAATGCACCTGTGTTGGAGAATTGCAATGGACTCTGTGATCATATTGAACTAAAGTATATGATTTTAAAGAGAAATGCTGAGCCGTAGAGAAATGGACGGATCATGCAGAGACCTTCTTGTTCAAAGGGACTGTCAATCGAGAAGGATTCCAGTTGGGGGAAGAAGAAGAAAATTGTACTATATTTTTAGACCTGTTTGCGTGTGTTGTTTTTTGAAACAAAAGAGTATATTTACTGTGTGCATTTCGTAAAGAATGGTGAAAAATGAAACCACCTGGAAGTTGATGTGGTTTTTTTTCTTGGGGGGAGGTGTAATGTGAGAGTACCTTTAAGAAATGGATGTTTATAAATGGGTGTGTATATAAATATCTGTAGTGAGAGTACCTTTAGGAAATGGGTGTTCAGTACTGCAGTGATGTCAGAGAGTGGGTAGAGCTGGGCTATCTGTCGGCTTTTTACTTTCGTTTTAGGCTGTTTGCTGCAGGGTGTGTTTTAGTTTTGTTTTCAGAGCTGGATAGCTGCAGTCACAGCCAGGTGTATGAATGTCTCTCTGTAATCTAAAGACTGTAAATGGATCCTGGTGATTTAAAACTAATAACAGTAGTGACTTTAACCTGATGTGCTTCTGGTAAAAGGTGTTTTAAGTCGCCTGGATGTTAAAAAGGAAAGCTTAAAGGTTTACTTAGTGTTGTAGCCTTTGGGGGTTGTATTTGAATTAATGGTTGCTAAGATGTTCACTGTATGTTTTAAAAAGGTTAACTTGAGTTCATAGAATAAACATTGTTTTGCTTTAGAAAATACTTTTCAATTTCTGCTGTACCACACCTGTAGAGTGGGTCGTGTGCTCCCCATGCCACAATCTATTAAATGTTGTGGATCAGGAGAACTCCATGATACACTTTGGGGTTCTCTAAACCCTGGCCCATAACAGACTCCAGACCCACATTAATGTGGTTGACTCTTAACTGACCTTCAAGGACAATTAGGGATGGGCACTAAATGTTGGCACAGCCAGCGACTCCTATGTCCCATGAACAAATGTTTTAAAAATATCTCAACAAGGGGTCCAAAATGCATGCATGGTGAGCTCCACTTAAAGCTAGCCTGCAGTTCTTAAAGGTGATGTAAAATAAAAGCAAAATACTGCAGACGCTGAAAGTGTTGGTAAATCTCAGCAGGTCTGGCGGCATCTGTGAGGGGAGAAAAAGAGTTAACGGGCTGAATTTTATGGCATTGTCACGGGGTTGGTGGGGCTAGAAAATGCGGTGAGCCATTCAAAAGTCCATTGACTTTCACGGGACTGCTGGCAGAAAATTACACCCAATGTTTCGGGTCCATCATGGTTCTTAAGGGGAGGTGCATTCTCACTATACAGGCCTGGAAGTGGCGAGGGAAGAGTTTCTTCGCAGGAAGCACACAAGAAGAGGACAAGCTTCTGACACAGCACTCAAAGCCTTGGTACAAGAGATCGAAGAAAGGAAGAAAATCCTTTAGCCTGAGGGACCAGGGTGTCTCCAGGCATCATGGAGGTCGGAGGAAGACATAGCTGTGTGATCTATAGCTGTTGTGGAGCCCCAAGGATAGCATGTCCAACTACCTCACATAAGACGTTACGGTCATTGAATGCATTTTAAATGTCACATTTACCTCAAACTCTGCTCCATTCACCACCCCTCTTCACTCATCAACCAGCAATCTGTAACAATAACCACTTCAACCTCATGATAACAGGTTTACCTCCTCATCAACACAGTTCACACAGTTACCCACTTCCCCCACTCCTTCCCACCAGAAATCTCATCCTTGTGCGTTTCCCCATTCAGATACCCAAGAACTGTAACCTGGCCGTACAGCTGCAAAAGATGATAGATGAAGAAAGAGACTGATGATTAAGAAATGCTGTCATTCGATCTCACACTCACAGCCACCAGCCCTGATACTAACACTACACATATACTATACGTAGTTTATTGCCAGAACCTGTATGTGCAAACACATGATCATGAGTGACCTGCAGTCAGGGTAAGGGCAAAGGGTAGCATAGGATTCCAGCTTGCTACAGAATCCATAGAATCCCTACAGTGCAGAAGGAGGCCATTTGGCCCATCAAGTCTGCATGGACCCTCTAAAAGAATTATAGAATTTACAGTGCAGAATGAGGCCATTTGGTCCATCGAGGCTGCACTGGCCCTTGGAAAGAGCACCCCCTTAAGCCCACCTCATTCCCGTAACCCCACCTAAGCATTTTGGATACTAAGTGCAATTTAGCAGCCCCTTAAGCCCACCTCATTCCAGTAACCCCACCTAAGCATTTTGGATACTAAGGGCAATTTAGCATGGCCAATCCACCTAACCTGCACATCTTTGGATTGTGGGAGGAAACCGGAGCACCCGGAGGAAACCCATGCAGACACGGGGAGAATGTGCAGACTCCGCACAGACAGTCAATAAAGGCCAAATTCAAGTAACTATTCAAGTGAGGTAGCAGTGACAAGTAATCTGCCAGCGTGCAGGAGGGTGAGGTGCACAAGGGACCTTCTTCAGAGATTCAGATGAACACTTCTTTGGTGTGGTGTGGAGGAGAAGGCTGAAGGCAAAATTAAATGTTTGGTGCTTAGTCAAATGTACCAGAAAGCCTGTGCTCATGTTCAGGGAGCATGGAGAAGTCAGGCATCATCTTTATGCAGCGTTTTACACAAAACGTGGAAATATATTTTCAGTTTAGATGTATGGCCAACCCATCAGCAGACTTGAAGGCCTCATCATGATGCAGCATGTGATGGCTGATGTCTCAGCTTCCATTACAGCATTGGAGAAGCCACACCTTGTCTCTGTGCTAGAGTGGAAACTCAGGGCACGATTCAACTAAATAGGAACAAAGTCCCATAGCCAGTGCGTTCCGCCACGTGTTTCCCAGCGCTCACAACGCCGAGAAACAACGCCACTCACGTTAAATAAGGTACCTCAGTGGGGAACGCGCGGCCAAGGCCGCACATAGCCCCGTTTTCTGCCCTGTGGAGCTCCGCTCACCGGAAGTCCCCAATATAGCGCGAGATCGGGAGCCATCTTTAAATGGCGTCCCTACCTCCAAGGCCCCCAAAGCAACTACCGACCCCCATTCCCAAACCCCAATGCACTATCGGAGGGTCCCCGCCCCTAGCCCGGTTTTCTATACTGAGGAGCTCCATTCACCAGAGCTCCTCAATATAGCCCAAGAGATCGGAATGCCATTTTTAAATGGTGTCCCCATTCCCAAAGCCCCGATGCGACCACTGATTCCCCCCGCCCAAGACCAAATGCATTGTCCTAGGGCTGTGGAGGTGATTCCATGTGTCAGGAACCTGCTGCGCTCTCACAGAATGACAGCTTGCAAAAGGATATAAGAACACAAGAACTAGGTGCAGTAGACCCATTTGGCCCTTTGAACCTTCTCCTCCATTAAATAAGATTATGATTGATTTTCTACCTCACTTCAGTGTTCATGCACTATCCCCATATCCCTTAGTATCCAAAGATCTATCATTCGCTGCTTTGACTATACTCAATTACTGTGCATCCAAAGCACTCCAAATTCCAAAGATCCATTATCCTTTTAATGAAGAAATTTCTCTGCATCTCAGTCATAAATGATTGGTCTATATCTCTATTCTAGATTCACAAGCCAGGGAAAACATTATCCCAGCATCTACCGTGTTAAGCCCTGACAAATATTAAATCTTTTAATGAGATTATCTCTGATTCATCTAAATACTAGGAGATAAAGCCTTTGTCTACCCAATCTCTCCTCATTATCCCAACACTTCATCCCAAGAATCTCTCCATTGAATCTTTATTGCTTCCAAAACAGCACTCCAAATCTGGTCCCATTAAGGCCTCAATGGCTATCCTCTTGTTGAAGTACACAGCAAACTGGAAGATATTAAAGATATCACCTACTCCCAACCTTGGAAGGAAGGCAATGCTAAAGAAATTCATGGTTGTGGGTTCCTTCACAGCCACTGGCAAGGTCGTTCTCCCTCTGCTCTGAAATTGCAATTATGACTACAGCAGCTGGCAGAGTTCAGTGAGCACTTCTTTAGTGAAGTGGAGACATTTCTCACACTGTTCCTCACTGAGATTGAGAGAGGGGACATACTCTCGAAAGAACCTCAATGGATATGGTCCTCGATTGAAAGCTTTTCACCTCCTTTATGTCCTCCCATGTGTCATTGCTGCACATTCTTGCAGGCCACGGAAGTTAGAAACTACCATACCCGTGAATGAGAGCAAGAGAGCCAAGCAGAATCCTTGAAGTCAGAAACAAGGCCTTCACTATGAGCCGCATCACTCCCTGTCTACTGTGCTAACTTTTAAGTAGCTGTATTAGCCACTAAGCAGCTCTTAGCAGCAAATATTGATCAATCCCAACTGTAATGATATGCAGTAACAGTGTATATAACAGAGTATACAGCATCCAACCACTAGGTGTCATGTAAGAGAAGCAGGACACTGAAACCAGACAGAGCCAGTCTTGATCAGAGTTACAGAAGCTGCTAGTATCATGGTTAAAACATCCACAGTTTAGTTTACCCACAGTTTATTCAACATTAAAGAATTAGTTTTGAACTAGATGTTCTGTCGTACACTGATTAATTTATTATCATAGCACATGAACATAACATGGTACCAGGCGTAACTGAACAGCGCAGTCGTCAAATAATGAAGAAACATTGCTACAAGAAAAACGTGGTTCCTCAACTGGAAAGTCTGAAAGTTCCAGAACAGCTTCAACTTACTGATAATGTGGATGGAAATTGGCGTGTGTTTAAGCAGCACTTCACGCTTTGTGTCTCAGCTACTGAGCTGCTGGCACAGCCAGACGAGATTGCAATATATAATACATTCATGTATGAGCAAGAGGAAGACAGTAATATATTTAATGCTCTGATCAAAAACTTTGATTAGCATTGTACACCTAAGAAAACTGAAACATATGAAAAATTATTTTTTTCAATGCGCACGCAGAAGACTGGTGAATCATTCAAGTTTTCTTACTGACCTTAAGCTGAAAGCAGATGTGCAACTTCGCGACTCTGAAATCCTCCATGATTAGAGATCAAATTGTTTTTGAATTGCATGGTACTAAGGTGGGTGAATGTCTTTTACGAGAAAATGAGCTCCAATTAAAAGACATAAAGGTTTGCCATGCTAGCGAACTAGCTGCACAATATGTTATTACGTTTAATGCAAGAAGTTTTAGCGTGAATATTGCAAACGATGCAGCCAGCATTGGTGTTGTGACGCACTTAGAAAAGAAACGTAGTCTCAGTATCCATTCTAAATGGTCTGAACATACAGCCATTGCATGTAAATGACGTAGTTATAAGTATCTACCAAGGCAATGTCCAGATTTTGGCAAAATATGCA